>NW_022146741.1:306752-906752 GCF_002938485.1 Sitophilus oryzae | reverse complement strand
TATTGTAACACTTGAGGGGGTGGTTTCACCCCCTTGGAACTGGAATTTCGAAAAAGAGCTCCTTCTTATCGAACCTCTACACCCTAGAATCAACCTGTATGCCAAAATTGAGCTTCTAAGTTGAGTGGTTTGAGCAGGATCGTGATTAATCAGTGGGTCCAGTCACTTAAGATTTTATATATTAGAAGGATATTAGTACAGATTAAACTCTATTCTTCTAGTTTTTCATAAAAAATCCATAAAACTATTCAGAAGTCTAAAACTCGAAACTCGAAATAAATCAACACTATTCGTTGGCGAAAAACTTTCCCGATCTGCGCAACCTGCGACTAAAACAAAACAATTATTATGCGAGCATGCATAATGTTTCGTGCATGCATTTGCCTGGAAAGCAGCGGCCGAATCCTGCCGAATCGATGTGTGGGTCCATAGACTTAGAAAAATAAGACTTAGAAAATAAAATATGGACTACACTATTTACATCTCAACGCGGACAGACAATATTTTTTGTACACATGTTTACTTCTGGGTACAGTCGACCGAGCCTTCCTCATCCAGCCTATGTTGTCACGTCTTTAATATTATCAATATTTTTTTTCTTGTTATACACATATATTGAGATATTAATACTACAGTTTAATAAAGTAGGTTTTAATATTCCAGAGATGTATTAAATAGTCCTTATACTACTAAATTATAAGTCGGATACTGTTTAAAAAGGATAAGTTCTTTACAATATGACAACACCGATTAGAGGCGAGGGAGCCTATTCATTCATTTATTACCTTGTAGTACGTGTCGCACGTGTGCGGTAAAGCTTTGTTGCCGCTATCTCCCCGGCTGTATTAACGCATTTTCTTAGCTTGTAGTGCTTAAGTGTTTATTTTATTGACTTTTTCTGTTCAAGAACTATAAAATATGGTTCGCCAGTGCCAAATTTGCAAGAAATTTGACTTAAATAATCCATTTAAGTCTTGAAACGACTTTTGACCGGTAGGCAACTCTCAATTTACCCATTGGGAGTCAGTGGCGTTGTTGTAGAAAGGCGCTTATTTAGATAATATTTTAGTAAAATGTAAAATCTGAATTTTTTCTCTTACATTACATTATTTACTTACTTACATTGTAACAAAATCATAATTATAACCCTGTTAATAATTAATAATGTTTTTATTAAAAATATATTCCGGTTTATTCTAAAATTATCTTCAGAATCTAAAATAACATACAAGAATTTTAAAATGATATTACATTATGAAACAATATTTTTTAATATACCGGGTCGTCTCAAAAGTGGCTCACCCCTTAACTTTATTATTTTTCAGATAAAAACAGATTTGTATGTTAGTAGGTATATGATAATTAGGATTGATTGACGTATTTAATTGTTTTGGTCTTCTTCCTGTTTCACCGGAAATGATTACATCTTTTGGTTTTTAAAGGCACCCTCGGTAGATTGCTACTTTATTCGATAAAAAATGACACTCTGAATGGAATGACATATCATGTCAACTTTTGACATTGTCGCTTAAAAACAAATTGTATTTAAATTTCAATCCAGGGTGCCATGGTGTTGTTAAAAACACTAAGTTTTAATCCAGGAGCGTTGGAAAAATACTTTTGATCGTCTAATGGGTTTCGTGTTTTTGTCTAGCCGGTTAAAGATGTACAAATGGTATTTTTTAATCATATGTCAATTTTTCAAATTGAATAAGGGTGACTCATTAGCATATTTGGAAAAAGCATTTTTTTATGAATATATTGATACCAAACACTTGGTATTTCGAGTCAAATCGTCGTTATGAACTGCGTGTTACAATTACAATTAAACCATATGCGAAAATGTCAAAAAGTTGACATATGATATGTCATTCTATTTATCTATTCTATTGAGTGTCATTTTCTATCGAATAAAGTAGAAATATACCGAGGGGTGCCATTTAAAAATTAAAAGTTATAGTTATTTCCGGTGAAACAGGAAGTGACCAAAAGAAATTGAATGCGTCAATCAATCCTAATTTATGTCATATACTAGCATACTGTATCAGCAGACTTTTGGAAAGGTGCTACAGGGTAGGCTCAGGGACAGTATTGGTGACAAATCTCGGAAGACCAAAGCGGATTCACACCGGGGAAATCTTTCACAGATAACCTTTTTGTCCTGCAGCAGGTGATGGAAAAAAAGATAGCAGTAGATCAAGAAGTCCATCTAGCATTTATTGATTTGGAGAAAGCGTACGACTCTATTCCCCGCAGCAAGATATGGGAAGTATTGAATATCTTAGAAGTAGATAGACCTTTGCTTAAGATAATAAAATAGCTATATAAAGAAAATGAATCGTACGTTAAGATAGGACACAGGCTATCTAATCCAATTAACACCACAAAAGGGTTGCGACAAGGATGCAGCTTATCTCCTCTGATCTTCAACGCTTACGTCGAAGTAGCCCTTAGGGAATGGAAGACGAAATGTCAAGGTATGGGAATACCCATTGAGGACAACACACTATTTACCCTGAGCTTTGCAGACGATCAGGTCGTGATTGCGCAGGACTCATACGATCTAGAGTTCATGACTAAGAGGCTTTATCAAGAATACAACAAATAGGGACTTCAGGTTAGTCTAAAGAAGACCGAATACATAGCTGTCAATTCCAACGCTTGTTTTGAAGTCTTCATTAATGATAACGTCCAGATTCAACAACAACCATAAATACCTGGGTGCTACTATCAACAACGAGGGTTTGGGCAAAGTAGAAAAACAAACCCGAATTCAGAAGAGCAAACAAGTTATTGGATGTCTTAACAGCCTCTGGTGGGACCGAAACTTATCTGCAACAACTAAAAAGAGACTTGGAAGAACATTGGTGGAGTCAGTTCTTTGCTATGGTTCAGAGCTGTGGATTCTGAGTGCAGACGCGAAGCGCAAAATCCAAGTTGTTAAAATGGACTACCTTAGAAGAAGTGCAGGTATATCTAGGATGGAAAAAAAGACAAACATCGAGGTCAGGCGTATCATGAATGCATCGGAGGAGACAGTACTGGATCGAATCGAAAAATCCAGGAGTGTGAAACGCAGAACATGTCCAATGGTTTGGACATGTTCTGCGAATGCCGGAGAACAGGTGGCCAAAAAGAGTTTTTCAATGGGCTCCCCAGGGCAGAAGAAAGAGAGGTAGACCTAGAAAATCCTGGAACGGAACGGTTACGGAAGCAATGGAAGCTTGTACCTAGAAGCTGATGACAGCTCCTAAATCGAGATGTGTGACGTAGGGTAACGGGAAGGCAGCAATAGGCTGTAGTTGGAAATGAGTATTAAATACTTAAACCATATCCCGTCTTGTTTTTTTATTTGAAAAAATAAAAATTATGGGGATGAGCCACTTTGGGACGCACCCGGTATAATAAAGACAGTATCGAGTTAAATAAATGTAGTTTTCATTTTATCCACTTCCTATCACCTTCCTTGCTTTAATGGAACAGATTTATGTTTTCTCTAATTTACATAAATAAGACATCACTTAACCAGAAAAAAAAATTACAACAATCATAATTTTTTTTCTCTCCCTGTCGCCTATTCTATTATATCTGTAGAATAGATCCTGTTTTGATTAATATTAGGGGTTGTAAATGTTTGACTAAAATTAATATTTTTTTTAATAATTTCAAAAATTACGTAATTTCGATTATAACATTTCTTCTATAACATGTATTTTATTATTCTTATCCTTTTTGGACTCGAAGACGTTTCTTCTAAACTTTTATTTAAAAAAACCTCTCCTAAATCTTAATAAAATATAAAAAAGTTTAAATACGACATATTTTTAATTTAATTATAGGTTCATTAAAATAAAAAAAATACCCGGCTATGATACGGAGAGTTCAGGTGTACTTGAGAAAGGAAAGACAGTGTTGCGTTTCTCGTCAGAGTCGTCAGGGAACGACCGTTACGACAGAGACAACCTGTCTGTCGCTCGTGTCGCACTCGTTATAACCTAAAACAATAACACAACAATAACAAGACATTGTCTGACCGCATGTTCCAGCTATTTATGAATGAGATCTCAGTCTATATTTTTATTTTTAAATCTATATGTGGGTCAGTGACGTCGATGCCGCTTAGTATATACGCGTATCTGTTGTGACTGAATGCACATAATAATAATGCATGCAGTAATTTAAAATTAAATATTTCCCGTATTTTTGATACCCATTATGGGATTATGTGACAGAGTATATTATTTTACCTATATGAATAGAAAATATTGATAATAAATAGTAGATTTTTAAGTATTCTTAGGCATGCAGTGCATGCGTTGCATTCAAGGAGGATTTGCCCCTGCTACCCATATGGTTAGAGAAAGGCGCGTTCAGTGCAAAAGTAAAGTGTTTTGGTTAGACAGCCGCTACTAACGGTAACTGACTATTAAATCAATGCGAGGAACACGAAGGAGTTTTAATTGCTTTGATTTCAACTTTTCTAGTGCAAAACATAAAATGTAAAAAAATACAAGCCTCGCAATGCAGTGCCTCCGCCATAACGGGCGAGAAACGGACACCTTGATTTGATTTTTTAAGCAATTTATATGACTTTTTGGTATCTCTGTTTAAATTAAAAATGAAAGTTGCCATCTGTCAATTATACGAAGAAAAACAAAATGTTGATATTTTAGTGAAAGTTTGAAACATCCTGTGAGTAACGCTAACAAAGCAATGAATTTAAAAATCATTCTATCATCTAGGTGTCAAGTGTCACCTGAACAAACTCAACCTGTATCAAGGAAGTTTTTGCTGCAGACTCTGCGATAAAGATTCTGAAACATAATAAGTTACTGCGAGGCTCTGGATCGCAAGCGACATTATTTATTTGGGAAAGCTAGGCTAGAACCGGAGGAACTATGCTCCCATCCTATCAAGGCCCTGCATAAATTAGTGCAGGGTACAGGGATGGGAGAATGGAGTGCATATATATACAGGGTGATTCCTGTAAGTCGGTCATGCTTTCGAGGAATGATAGGGGATGTCGAAATATTAATTTTGATATAGCACACTATGGGTCGGAAATGCTTCTTACGCAAGTTACAGAGTGTTAAAGTTTTTGAAAAATTAAAGATATTCTTTAATAGTTTTTTAACAGTTGAAGGTATCGTTATAAAATTTTATTATAGGAATCTACCTAACAGAGACACTGTAAATGTAAAAAGAAGAGGGTTTAGTTTCAACCAGTGGCATAGCTGTGATACGCATGGTGTAATTTTTTCAAAAAAAAATAGTACGCCACTGATAAAAATCAAAATTTCGGAGCTTTTTTATATACTCGGTTTATTTCCAAGAAAAAATGTCTCTTGCAACTTTCTCCCATCTAACACCATTTTGTCACAATTTAAAAATAAATAAAATTTTTAATGAGAATCTTAAATACAGCGAATTATTATAACTAGAGGGCAGAAACACATGTGCATCGTTAGCTCCCTTCATCTTGGGTAACTTTAGTACTTTTTACTATTAGCAGTAAATAAGTTTTTAAAAAATATAAATTTAAACTAGAATTTTTTTTTATTGTTAATAATAAAATTCGTAGTTTTAAGGTAGTTATAATAATTCGCATATTTAAGGTTCTCATTTAAAAATATTTATTTTTAAATTGTGACAAAATGGTGTTAGATAGAAGAAATTTGCAAGAGACATGCTTTTCTTGGAAATAAACCGAGGAAATAAAAAAAACTCCGATATTTATATTTTTATCAGTGGCGTACTATTTTTTTTTTGAAAATATTAGCCGATGCGTATTACAGCTACGTCACTGGTTGAAACTAAAACTTCTTCTTTTTACATTTAAAGTGTCTCTATTAGGCAGACTCCTACAATAACATTTTATAACGATACTTTCAACTGTTAAAAATTTATTAAAGAATATCTTTAATTTTTCAAAAACTTCAACACCCTGTATCTTGCGAAAGAGGCATTTCCGACCCATAGTGTGCTATATCAAAATTATTATTTCGACGTCCCCTATCATTCCTCGAAAGCATGAGCGACTTACAGGAATCACCCAGTAGAAAGGGGGAAAGGGTGTTTCAAACACTAAAATATCAATATATTGTTTTCCGTCGTTTTCCCTCGTTATTCTTGACAGATGGAAACTTTCATTTTTAATTTAGAAAGAGATAGGGAGAGTGGGCTAAGTGCGGCACAGGAGGCAAGTGCGTCTTTCGAAATAATTCATACATTGGTCGGCAAGTTCCGCGCGCCAATTTTAAATTGTCAAACAGATGACACAATAAATGTGAAAATAATTTTTCAAATGTCAAGCTCGATGATTTGACTATGTTTGACATAACTTTTGGGGTTATGTCCTAATTCTTCCCTATTTTATGTCTTTTTTAATTAGTGGCAATTGCACAATACGGATATTTTTGTAGATGGCGTATGACGTCACAGGTGGTATGCGCAAGCTTAACGAGATTGGAACCGCTATCGATCATACCTTGTTTTCTTTATACCATGACATAACCCACTATCTCTGTAATAACGCCTGATATGTACAACTTTGCCAAATGTACCTGTTCCTTTTTAAAGAAATATTCGAATTGTTAATGTCACCTTGGGGCAAGTGAATCTTTTTCATGGCTCACTTGCCCCAAAATAGTTTAAGTTATAAATAAATAATTAAGATGGTTCGGAACTAGATACCTGCATAAGACACAAAGAGGGTCATATTCAGAGGATGCTCTGCACCGTGCTTTAGAAGCTATTCATAATTAGTAAATGTCATTCAAAAGAGCAAGTGTTGTTTTCAATATTTCGAGAACAACCATACAGTCACGATTAACTCGTCAGTGGCACAATAAAGTTAGAAACTTAGGCAGGTTTAAACCCGTGTTCACTGCACAAATGGACATAAAATTGCGAATAATGGAAATAGAATAGAGCGACTTTGAAGCGGCTGAAAATATTCTTCAAAAAAAATCCAATCAAGAAAGCGACGCGACCGATAATATTCTTCAAGAAGAATCCATTAATTCAAAAAGAGTGTCTGTTGAGGTCATTCTTCAAAAGAACTCCAATCCGGAAAGTGTCAATTTGTCAATAATGTCCAAAAACTTAGCTAAGTCTGTGGGTGACTCACTTATCCCATACCTTGGGGCAAGTGAGTCATTTGACATTTCTTTTTGTAAATCTGAAATTTAACCAAATATTTAATTTTTTGTTTATTTTTTAAGGTAGATTACTACTTATATATACAGTTAAAGTTAGTATTTATGTATAAAGGTTTTTCTATTTCTTAAAATAAAAAAATAGTACATCATTGAACGTTAAGGTGCCGCACTTGCCCCACACTCCCCCTACTAATAATCTAATAAATTATATCCACTTCTATAGACACTAACTGAAATAACTGACTTGGCTTAACATGATATTTTATAACTTTTTGTCATGGAAGAACTGCACTGCATGTTTTTGATGGGAATAACGATTTACTTTAACATTTTCTATTAATACACCTACTTTAATTCTGCAGTTATTATATTTTCTTTTGGATATTTTCCATAGAAAGTCACTTATTTAAATCGAAGCAGATTAGTGTAGCCAATTTGGCGTAAAAAGAGGAATTCATCCGATATACCCGGAGCGCTTTATCCTTCCTTTCGAAATACTTTCGACTGAGATGCTAACAAACTAGCTGCTTTACAAAATGTTGTGAATAAGACCAAATTGTAGCCACAATGACGTCTTTCAAAATCTCCTTGAATATAGCGCTAATTTCAAAAGGCAAGCAAAGCGGGTCTCCGCCGGGATCTTCGAAAAATACACCCGCTTACGGTTGGTTTACGTTTCCTGCTCTTATATATGTTAATTTCTTTTTTTATTCTCTTTTTTCGGCCTGTTTATCGAATTATTGCCTTTAGAAAGAGCGAACTGTATGATCAAAAGAAAAAGATGAGAGTGGGGAGTATTGAATAAAATATATTTTCTCTTATAATATGTCATTAAAATAAATACTGAAAAGTCAAAATACATAGAGTAACCGAGCGTTCCTAAAAAGCTCCGTATCAGGTTTTCTATTGGAGATGCTTACACAGACAATACAGGGTGATTCAAATATTTTTTTGTTAAGGTTGTAGTTTTTAAATGGAAAGTCATAATACATATTTATTAATTCTGTGCCATCAAATCTTTTCAAAAATACCATATTAAATATTACTAGAAATATACAGGGAGGCCCATTAGTGAAAGGAAGTTCAATATCGTAGTCGCTGTCGAAGATATGAAAAAAAGTATTATAAAGATTTAAAAGAATATAGATATAGTGTATGGTTCATAAAGGGGTATTATAGCGGGTGGTGCATCGTCGTTGGAAACATAGTGTTGCGGACCGGTGTGGAATCGACCTAACCTAACTATATGGCCCGCCCTCGGATGACCTTAACATCGCATTAAAGAATAGACACCGTAATGATTCATTCGAAGATTCGAGAAGCATCGAGTCTACTGGAATGGAGTAGTACATTCGAGAACCATCGAAACCTTCTCTATGCACCTAACGATCTATGGACTATTCTAGAGACCTTTAGCTGTCGGTATAAAAGCCGGCGGCTGTGGCCTAGAGAGGGCAGTTATAAATAGACGAGTACCGTTGACGCGCTAAAATTCAAAAATAAATTCTTAGTTATAAATCGTTTGTAAATAGTTCTTTAAGTCTTTTATCGTTATTGTTTTTGTTAATTAGTGTTAAATAAATAGTGTTTAAATAAATTGTGACTTTCTATCCACACGGAACCGACGAAAAACGTAACAATTGGTGTCAAGTGTGGCGTGTGTGATGAACAAGAAAAATAAAACAAAATTGACCATGGCTCTGAAATGGCTCTGAATGAGCAAGAAGAGGGGGCCGATTCGCTGTTGGAATTGCGGACAGATGGGAAATCGTTGCAAAGAAAAGAAAGAAGTGAAAGTCTTAAGGACGACTGTGGTTGGTGATAGTTGGCAAACCGAAGATCTTGCAAATGACCAAATCAGTGATCCAGAGTTGGGCTTGGTGATTAACTGGAAAAACGCGGACCAGAGACCAACGTGGGAGGAAGTTTGCAGATATTCGTCGAACGTGAAGTCGTACTGGTCCCAGTGGAATTCATTAGTAATAGATAACGGATTACTTCGCCGTGTGATTGAGAGACCAGAGGGACAAGAAGAGAGAATGCTGATCGTCATTCCAAAGAAGAGGGTCCCGGAAGTCTTGGCGGAAGTTCACAATGGAACCAGCGGTGGGCATCTTGGTGTTAGCAAGACCCTTGGCAAGCTGCGTGAACGGTTCTATTGGGTGAACTGCACAGAAGACGTGAGGGCCTGGTGTAAGAAATGCGACGTTTGCGTTGCTATCAATGGACCACAAAAGCGTGGTAAAGCTCCAATGCGCCAGTTCAATGTAGGCAGTCCTTTCGAACGAATAGCAATCGACGTGGCAGGTCCTTTCCCGGAGACGAACGTTGGCAACAAATACATTGTGGTAGTAATGGATTACTTCAGCAAATGGGTCGAGGCCTACGCGTTGCCAAATCAAGAAGCGTCCACCATTGCTGATGCTCTTGTTAAGGAATGGATCAGCAGGTTTGGTGTTCCCATGGAGCTGCATTCAGATCAGGGAAGAAACTTTGAGTCCAATCTGTTCCAAGGCGTCTGTGAAGTCCTTAACATCCGCGAGACCAGGACGACTGTTCTGCATCCACAATCCGATGGGATGGTTGAACGCATGAACAGAACCATCAACCGTTATTTGGCCAAAGTAGTCTCTGACCACCAAAGAGACTGGGACAAATTTCTTCACCTGTTCCTGTTGGCCTGTCGTTCATCCGTCCAAGAATCCACAGGGCAAACTCCAGCCAGCATCGTTATGGGACGGGAAGTGCGCCTACCTTGTGATGTGAAGCTTGGTTGCCGACCGGGAGAAGATGTCGCCGGAGAAGATTATGTCCATAGACTACGCCAAAGGATGGACGACATCCATCAGCGAGTCCGCATAGATATTCAAAGCGCTAGTGACCGAATGAAGGAACACTACGACATTCAAGCTGAGCATCGTGGGTTATCTCCGAAGCTACAATCCTCGTGGGAAGGGCCATACGAAGTCATGGATAGGATTAATGACGTCGTATACCGTATCAGAAAATTGCCAAAAGGAAAGCCGAGGGTAATTCATTTCAACCGTTTGAGCCCCTATCAAGGCGAAATAGAAGATCGTGCTGGGACCGTGAGAACCTGCAGCTTTGATCCCCCTGATTCGGAGATGTCCTTTGACGATTTCATGGCCCGATACAACAGCAGTCAGAAGGCTCGCTATGGTGTAACCAAAGAAGAACAACGAGACCTCTTTTTCGTGGCTCCTGATTATTCGCTCGCTCACTGTGTGGCCCGAGATTTGCGGATGTCCAGAGGAATCGCTGCGACGTTCAATGAGAAGTTTGGGCGAGTCGGAGAACTACGCCGACAGGATCCAGAGATTCGAAGCGTCTTGAGGCTAACCGACAATGAACTTGGTCAAGCAAGGCACATTTTCTACCTAGTCACCAAGGAATGGCCCCCAAGTGAGTCTCAATCTATGGAAGACCCTGATTGAACTTAGAGAAGCCTTGCTAAACAACAACATTACACGATTAGCCATTCCGAAGCTGGCGTGTGGACTCGATGGTTTGAGTTGGCGTACAATCCGGAACATGATTGAAGTCTTGTTCAGATTTACGGGAATCGAGATCCTTGTTTGCTGCTACAACCCAAAGCTGAGATCGGGAGAGAAAACTGTAGACTGCTATTTCTACCAGACATCGCAATGTACCAGGGGCCAGCTTTGCAAATACCTTCATTCACCGTGTACATCTCGGGACGAGCATATACCTAAGAAGGGGGCAGTGTTGCGGACCGGTGTGGACTCGACCTAACCTAACTATATGGCCCGCCCTCGGATGACCTTAACATCGCATTAAAGAATAGACACCGTAATGATTCATTCGAAGATTCGAGAAGCATCGAGTTCTACTGGAATGGAGTAGTACATACGAGAACAATCGAAACCTTCTCTATGCACCTAACGATCTATGGACTATTCTAGAGACCTTTAGCTGTCGGTATAAAAGCCGGCGGCTGTGGCCTAGAGAGGGCAGTTATAAATAGACGAGTACCGTTGACGCGCTAAAATTCAAAAATAAATTCTTAGTTATAAATCGTTTGTAAATAGTTCTTTAAGTCTTTTATCGTTATTGTTTTTGTTAATTAGTGTTAAATAAATAGTGTTTAAATAAATTGTGACTTTCTATCCACACGGAACCGACGAAAAATGTAACAATAGGAAATCCCATGTAAATTTGGAACTGTTCAAATATTGGCTTCCCTATTGATTTTATAGCGAAGTCGTAAATAGATTTTTTATAGGTCTACGATTGGTAAACACACATGCAAAATTTAAAGCATTTCGAACAAGCCGATTTTGAGTAATTTGAGAAAAACTGCATTCCTATGTTTCTAATGACGATGCACCACCCGGTATATTCTGTTATCCTTGGTGTTTAGGGAAATTTAGGAAATTTAACTGTAAGTTTACTGTTCAGAATCACAGTGAGGTGAAGTGTACTCAAGTTTAATGTTGCGTTTTTATGACAGAGTGCTAAATGGAAAAGAAGAACATATAGGCTGTGGCTAAGCGTTACATCAGCCTGCGATCGGAATTTTGCCACCACTATTTTAACGCTATACTCTGTTTTTTTTCTCAGGTAAGATTTCGACAGACGATGACAGAAAAAAAAACAGATGACGTCCATACCAATCTATTTATTTCGCTAAAAAAAGTTTCTAGTATTTTTTAAGTTAAGTATGGATGGGTTTATAAAGGTTATAAATTTGTCATGCATCGTCTCTTGTTGTTTTTAACCACTTTTATTGGTTTATTTCAAAAATGACAGATCATATTTTGAATATTATTGGAGTGACGGAATGAAGAACGAATCTCGGACGCAGATGCGTATGAACTCGTCCTTAGATTTTTGAGGCTTGTCAAAGTCTTGTCAAATTATGTTATAATTTTTTGTCAAATTATGTCAAATACACTGCGTTTTAGAACATGATGTATTTTGATTCGTGTTATTACGTGTGTTTTGTGTCTTTGAAGTTAAGTAAAGGAAAAATTGGGGGAGAATTAACTATAGACCCAGAGCACAGTTTATAATTAATATTCGGTGCCCAGGCAGAGAGTTTTATACACCAATAAAGTTACCATTAATAAAGTTTGTATATCATCTCGTTTGTATACCATCTCGTCGAACATATGTATGCTTAAAACTCACACTGGAATTGCTGTAAAATAACATCCATCACACGATAGGTAAATAATGGATTTTAGTACTGCAGAAAGATAATGTCAAAACGTACTGATTTAAAAAGTTAAGACTAAAGTTATACAATAAAACTTCACAATATTTTGAAGTAATCCTTGTCACTCAAATTTTAAATATATTAATTTCCTGCTATGCCTTCCAAATTGTACCAACTTGTTTTTTTTATAAAATAAAATTAACTACTTTGAAATAAAATGACAGACACATCTATCACTGTCAAGGATTTTGTCGTTGGACAGACTATAGGTAAGTTTTTTTAACTAATTTATTTTGTGGGAGTATCCAATACCGGGTGCGTCACAAAAGTGGCTCACCCCTATAACTTTTTTATTTTTTCAGTTAAAAAAACGAGATTTGGTATGTTAGTATATGACATAAATTAGGATTGATTGACGTATTCAATTGTGTTCGGTCACTTCCTGTTTCACCGGAAATGACTACAACTTTTGATTTTTAAATGGTACCCTCGGTATTATACTACTTTATTCGATAGAAAATAACACTCTGAATAGAATAACAAATCAACAACTTTTGACATTTTCGCATATGGTTTATTTGAAATTATAACTTGCAGTTGGCAACGAAAATTTGATCTCTGTTGGCAACGAAAATTTGATCTCTATTACACACTTAACTAAGTGTGTAATATCAAATTATTCCAAAAAAATGCTTTTTTCCAAATATGCTAATGAGCCACCCTCGTTCCATTTGAAAAAATTGAGATATGATTAAAAATACGATTTGAGCATTTTCTAACTGGTCAGGCATTAAAAACATTAGAAGATCTATTTTGTTTGTATTTATTATCTATTTTTCCAAGGCTCCTTGATTAAAAATTAGTGTTTTTGACATAGCCATGGCACTCTATATTAAATTTTAAAATTCGATTTTTTATTCACCAAGAATGTCAAAAGTTGGCATATGATATGTCATTCTATTCAGAATGTCATTTTCTATTGAATAACGTAACAAAATACCTAGGGCGCCATTTAAAAATTAAAAGTTGTAGTCATTTCAGGTGAAACAGGAATACGTCAATCAATCCTAATTTATGTCGTATACATCTCGTTTTTTTCTCTAAAAATAAAAAAGTTATAGGGGTAAGCCACTTTTGAGACGCACCCGGTATACTGGTGACACTATCGAATATGCTTTTTAAAAAAACCTCTACATAACCCTTTTGGTGAAATATTGAAAGACATTTTTTATTCAAGTATTTACTTATTTCCTTGATGATTTGGCAATACAGGGCATCGAAGAAGCAGGGATCTGGGTAATTGCGGTTGATAACCGATTGTAGTTAGCGGTTGTCAAAATGTTAGCATTATTTTTTAAAATTTTCAAGACTAAATATCTTACCTATTTTGAATTTATTTTAAAAATGGTAAATATAAAAGATGTTTCTTTTGACCAGATCTACCACAATGTATTATATACCCTTAAAATTCTTGCACGTACGAGTATTTCTGAGACACCCTGTATACTGGGTGCTTCTCGAAATTGGCTCACCCCTATAACACGAATAATTTGGTACCACACACATGATATTTCGAGTCAAGTTGTCGTTATATTAAAAAATGGTTAAATCGTATTTTTAATCATATCTCAATTCTTTCAAATGGAACGGGCGTGGTTCATTAGTATTTTTGTAAAAATCAAATTTTCAGGAATAATTTTGTACCACACACATGATATTTCGAGTCAAGTTGTCGTTATGAATCGCATGTTACAATTTCAAATAAACCATATGCCAAAAAGGTCATAAGTTTACATATGAAATGTTATTCTATTCAGAGTGTCATTTTCTATAGAATAAAGTGGAAATATATCAAGGGTGCCATTTAAAAATCAAAACTTGTAGTTATTTCCGGTGAAACAGGAAGAGACCAAAAACAACTGAATACGTCAATCAAACATATTTTATGTCATATATGACATAAATGACCATATGATGGAGAAAAAGCGGCGTCAGGCGATGGCTATGAAATGAAGATCGCTGTCATTTTATATATAAAATTATATGGGGAATGTCGTCCATGTTTATTTCTAAGCCAACTGGACGCAGTTTTTTTTTCAATCATACGGTACTAACATACCAAATCTGGTTTCTTTATCTGAAAAAATAAGAAAATTATAGCGGTGAGCCACTTTTAGCCACTTAGCGGTGAGCACCCGGTTAGGGTAATACAACAGTTTGGATTGGGACTGATAAACTGACAAAAAAGTAAAGGAAAATTTTAATATTATTGACTAATAAAAGTTCTACATGTTTCGGTAGAATTAAAATTTATTAAAATATTTATATGAGTATGAATTATAGAGAAAAATACATACTTATAATTATTTTTCTTAAAATCACTACCTGGACAAACTTTCTGACGTACACTAAATAAATAAATATTATCGGGATAACCTATATATTTATTCATAAAATTACTGTATGACCGAATAAAACACGGCTTCCAGTTGGCTTGGAAATAACGATCGAGGATGTTCCCCATATAATTTTACATACAACTGGCAGCGATCTTCATTTCTAAGTCATCTCTGACGCCGAATTTTTTCGATTGTATGGTATTTTATACTTGAGAGCAATACATACATTATATAAAAATATATCACCTCTTGTGGAAGTTTGTTAAAAAATTAACTCACATGTATCACAGTTAATTTTATTACTAAAACCTAAACACAGTTTTTCATTAGTATAAATTTTTCATTAGTCTAAAATACATTGTCGCTGATATGTATGGAAACGGTCGACTATTGAATAAAATATACGAGGTACCGCAAAAAGTTAAATATAAAAGTTAAAGGGTTAATTATAAAAGTATACGGGATTGGTCATAAAGTCGTGGCACATCAAAGTTTGATTTTTTTAAAATAGAACCCCCTGTATATTATTGCATATTTCAATTCTTCCTTCAATTCTAAGCAAAAATAGATATCACACAATCTACCTCAAACCAACCGTTTCCGAGTTATTGACTTGAAAATATTACATAAACAATAATTCGATTTAATTAATTTCGATGTATTCGGTTTCATTTAGCGATGTCATTCTGCGCACATCTGTGATACTTTGACATTAGTTTTCAAGTTAGCATTTATAGATGGATAAAATCAGATTATATCAAGTCTGGAAATTACAAAATTTTCGTTTAACATTTCAAAACCAAAACTCGATATCTCGGAAACGGATAGATTTGGGCACATTATGGTGTATTACCATTTTTGCTTAAAATTGAAGGACGAATTGAAATATCCAATAATATACCGGGGGTTCCATTTAAAAATCCTATAACTTTTGTATTTAACTTTTTGCGTGACCTTTATGACTTTGCCCAATAATCGACCGGTTCCATACAAATCAGCGACCCTGTATATAAGTTCTTTATTATAAAAAATACTGGAATTTACAAGTATAACTTTTGGTAATATTAGCTGATGATATTAAAATTTTGTCGAAAGCAATTCTAGTTTTTTTGTATTAAATAAAATGCTTAATGTTTACAAACTATTTTTGATGCATTTATACAGTAAATTCCAGTAAAAAGCGTTTAGGAATAAATGCTATACAATAATCAGTTTTGTGAAATAAATTACAACATGTAGAATGATACATAAAATTTAATAATAATATAAAAAATTTTGTAAGACACTAAAATATTTGATTCATTTTCCTACCACAATATTTTATTTCACAGCTCCTCGTTTTTTTTTTAATTATTTAAGTAATAATTTTTATAAACTTGCTGCCATTTTTTGAACATACGGTATTATTGCAATATAACTACAATTTCATAAATGAAAGAAATGATAAAAAAAACAAAATAATTTTAAAGACCAAAGTATATAAAACAATTTTTTCTTCTTGTGCTTATAATTGTGTACTACCTTTTTGTTTTTTTAAACTATAACTTTTAATTACATCACCACTTAAAGTATAGCATAATAGTTCTGGATACACACTATCCATTTATTAATAACAACCAAAAACTCGACATCTTATTCTAAATTTTCTAGGATGTATTTAAGTATGTAATTGTAATTTATTTAATTTGTCTTAAAATGCCTCTTAACGTATCGGCTATTCACTTTTATTTTAATCTGGAAGACATGAATCAAATTACATAAAACACAAAATACATAATAAACGTAATAAAACATAAAATACAAACAAAAATACGAATTATTTCATATTTTCAGATAGCCAAACATATAAAAAAATATGAATTAAAAATTTTAAAAGGTTATGTTTATAAGAATTGCATTTGAAAATATGAAAACATAGTTAAAATAAGAAAACATGTTGAAAATGAAAGGCTCACGAGACATTTAAACAGTCATTCCAGGTAAAATTATTTTTAGCTGCGTACTTAATGCGTGAATATTTGGTACCTACCAGCAAATATACGGATTTTTTTTATTTTTTTTTTATAGAAACACAGAAAACATATTTGATTTCCGGGATTGAAATTAGTCTTTTATTTAAATAAGGGAAACATATCTTCGAAATCGCAGCCAATGAGTTGGCATGGCGTACGTAAAAATAAATTAGTATTTGTATGATTCATCTTTCCTTCTGGTGGATGTGTCAATTGCCAATTTTCTGTTAGATTACTTCCCAGGTCTAGAATATCCCTTTTGTCATAAGATATTTTCAGGTTCCCTATATCCTATAACATATAAAAAAATTATGTTTAAAATATATAAATAATACCTAGTTTAAAAAGTAAGACCCGAACATAGATTCAAAATGTATTTTAATCTGTACAGGGTGCCCCATTTTGGTTGAAATCATACGGTATCTCGGTTATTAGTAAAGTTAGGAGGATGCGGTTTCCACAAACCTGTCCTACTTTTTTGTCAAACGAAAAATGCTGTAAACAAAATTTTTATAGCTCTCTTCGTTTCTGAGCTACAGGGTCTTTTCGAAAATTTGGCAATTTGGGACAGCCCCGTATCTCCGTTATTGTGGATGATATCGAGAAGGTGAAAACTGATTCTTATCGAACTTTTTACGTAGAATACAGTGGCGTAGTCTGTTTTTCTACGGAAAAAATATTTTTGAAAATATGAACTAAAGTTATGTTTTTTCCAATGGACCGCCCTCTGTATTTATAAATTATTTGGTCCGTCTTGCTATGAGCTGGTCAAACATATATACCACTATATTTATTGTCAATTTACTCCAATATTTAAAATATATCAGTTTTTATTAGTAGGCCGTGATAAATAACATAAAAATCAAAATGTTATTTGCTAAAATACTCATACACACATTAACATTTTATTTGGGATTGATATATTTTACTTTTGAACTGTTACCACTGAATCTCTGAATATATTTTTCTTTCTTTATAACGGAATTTATTATAAAAGGATAGGTTTGTAAATATCTAAATGCTTGCATTATTACAGAATATTCCAGGTGTTCGACATTGTTGTAGTTGCCACGGAATATTTCATATTTTAAAAATCCCGAAAATCAGAAATCGAGAACGGACAAATCCAAGAATCAGGGAGGCCATCATATGGGTCCATTGGTTCCAATTCATTGATTTCAGAAATAATAATTTAACAAAATTCTAATATTTTCAAAGTAGTTAGTGAAAGCCCCATCTTGCTAAAAGTATATTGAAAGTATATTTCACGTAAATTACTTAAAGCAATATCTAAAAGTTTCCGTACGATAACTTTCAAGTTATACTTTTTTTATAATGGAAATTAGGTAATTTTTGAAATTAATAATAAATTATTAATTTTAGTCAAACATTTACAACCCCTAATATTAATCAAAACAGGATTCCACAGATATAATAGAATCGGCGACAGCGAGAGAAAAAAAAATATGATTGTTGTAGTTTTTTTTCTGGTTAAGTGATGTCTTATTATGTAAATTAGAGATAACATAAATTTGTTCCATTAAAGCAAGGAAGGTGATAGGAAGTGGATAAAATGAAAACTACATTTATTTAAATCGGTACTGTCTTTATTATACCGGGTGTGTCCCAAAAGTGGCTCATCCCCCATAATTTTTTTATATTTTCAAATAAAAAAACAAGATTTAGTATGTTAGTATATGACATAAATTAGGATTGATTGACGCATTCAATTTGTCATTCAATTTGTTGGTATAAAAGTTACAAGGTAATAAATGAATGAATAGGCTCCCTCGCCTCTAATCGGTGTTGTCATATTGTAATGAACTTATCCTTTTTAAACAGTATCCGACTTATAATTTAGTAGTATAAGGACTATTTAATACATCTATGGAATATTAAAACCTACTTTATTAAACTGTAGTATTAATATCTCAATATATGTGTATAACAAGAAAAAAAAAAATTGATAATATAAAGACGTGACAACATAGGCTGGATGAGGAAGGCTCGGTCGACTGTACCCAGAAGTAAACATGTGTATAAAAAAGCTTCTTTGACCGCGTTGAGATGTAAATAGTGTAGTCTATATTTTATTTTAAGTCTATGGTTTTTACCTTCTCGATACCTTTCCCAATAACAGAGATACGGGGGGTGTCCCAAAATGCAAAATTTTCAAAAAGACCCTGTAGCTCAGAAACAAAGAGAGCTATGAAAATTTTGTTTGCATCATCTTTCGTTTAACAAAAAAGTGGGACAGGTTTGTGCAAACTGCATCCTTCTTCTTCACTAATAGTAGAGATACCGTATGATTTCAACCAAACTGGGACACCCTGTACAGGGTGAGTCAACGATAAAGTCCATTATCTCATTTGTTTCGAGGTTGACAAAAAAATGTTAAACATAGAAGTTATAGGGGAGGTTAAGATACACGTTTTAAAATTATTGCAGAATATTATAAAGGGTATTTCAAAAAAGTGTGGCGGATTAAAATATGTTTTTTTAAATGCAACGCCCTATTTTTTATTTTATTTTTAGATTCTGTGAAAAATTCTGTAACTTTTTATGTATTAGGTTATATACTTAAAGTTATAAGTTTTTGTAATATTTCAATTTGTTTAAACAAATGTTATATTTTAGTGTAGTAAAAAATTGTCAGTGATGCCATTTTTTGGTTGTGACAGTTGGACTACTATATTTATATTAATATTGCGCAACATATTTAATAATATCTTAGTATATATTATGTAAAGTAATCAAAAAGGCAGCCAAAAATGCAATAATATACAGGGTGTTCCGAGGGGTGTTCCATTTAAAAAAATCATCCTGTACCACTTACTTTTTTGACCACCTTGTAGAATTTAAAATATTTTCCTGAAATACATCCTAATT
Organism: Sitophilus oryzae; assembly: GCF_002938485.1. NCBI lineage: Eukaryota > Metazoa > Arthropoda > Insecta > Coleoptera > Curculionidae > Sitophilus > Sitophilus oryzae. The sequence continues at coordinate 887,092 of NW_022146741.1, read as the reverse complement.
CATACCTTAGGTTTGCACTTAAACAAAGTCCCTAACTTTTTTTATATGAGCTAGAGATGCTCGATGCACTATTGCCGGACCATGTATAGAATTTTAAAGTACCGTAATCGCAAAACATTTTCCGATGCACGTCATCAATCATATCGACATTGACACTAAAGTCTATAAACCTGACTAAATGAAATTTTGGCAAAAATGTTTAAATTTGTTGCATAATTTAATATACGGAGCTGTTCTTCATTTTACTTTATAGAGCAAATGATTGTAACAGATATATTTTATTTACATTAAAGCTGCAAAAATTAGTTTAAACCGAATTTTATTATCGCTATGTTGGTCACATTGCGCCGGTTTCAGCAAGGTCGTTTATTATTTAATAGTTATCCTAATGTCAGTCATTATTTTGTATAATATCGTGTTGTTGTTGCATCTTTGTGAGTAATTCTCGTTTTTTGCCTATTTTTATAGACTTTTTTAAGAACTAAATTTTCAACTATTTGTATTGCATTTCTTGAAATTGTGTGTTGAAAATATGCCGAAGCATTTAAACAGTCGAAGCAAAGAGCTTGTAGCTTCCCTGATAAACTATTTTGAACGAGAACGTGAAAATAAAGGTCATATTACCCTTGACTGCAGTCAGAGAAGTAAGTTTGATTGATAAGCACATTACACCACTTTCAAAGTTATTTCTACGTTAGTTTCTATAAAATTCTGTGATTATTAGTTTGTTCATTAATAGCACCCTCTTATAATACTTGTTATTACCACTTATGGCGTTGTAAGATGTACATCAATCAATAAATAAATAACCCAAAATAAATCTTCTTAATCGACTAGTTTTTGCCAATATGTAATAAGTAAAATAAGCTATAAAACAAATAAATCAATCAATTACTAAAATATTAGTTATTAAATTAAAAATAAAACGTATTTTTTAAAATGATATGATATATTGTTTGTCACTTTTAAATTAAGATTAATCTCATAAATCCATCACAATCTGGCAGCGCTGTCGCAATCGTTTGTCACTCAAAGTTGATCACGTGCATCGGAAATTGTTTTGCGATTACCATACATCAAAATTTTAAGGTATTTCGTTTCGGTGAGTATATTTAAAATTATTTTTTGTTTAATTTTCTAAGTGCCAATTAAACCCTCCTCTCCATCTAAAGGTTGATTCTCACTATACCTTCCATATCGGCTCCCTTCCGCATAAAATATTATGTAAATGAATAGGACGTTTCAAGTAAATGAATAGGTCAATGCACACTAGCCGTTCCGTTTCCCTTCCGTTCCATATCCTTTCCTTCCATACATTTTTTTTGGCGAACGGACTGAAGCGTGTCGGAAACAGCGTTGTCATGTTCTTACATTGTACCAGCTCTGTTAAAATTTTGTTGCTATTTATTTATTCTTTCACCTCTTAATTAAATCTATTACCATTCTCAAATGATACAAATTTTTAAAATAAAACTTCCGTAATGATATAAATCGTACAATAAAAAATATGGAACGGAAGCTTACGTATAGCGTCAATACAATAAAAAATACGGAACGGATATGGAATGGAAATGGAAGGTATAGTGAGAATCAAACTTAACACAGCATTTTCAAAAATGGAAGAAAGTTATTCATAACTTTAAACGTCTAAAGCCCTAGCGCAAGTCTTTCAGTATATTGACCGTTGATTTTATCTAAAAAAAATTGTCTAATGCAGTGGCGGCTCGTCAGGGTAGGCAAGATAGGCGGCGACGGCGCCTACCCTATAATTTTGTCAGAATTTAAGCGGTTTATTACATTACATTATTTATTATTAATATTGCCAATACACAAAAATACTATCAAAGTAAAACCTCTGAAGGCGGGTAAGGGGACAAATAACTCACAATAACTCACAATCTTTTAAAGACTGTGAGTTACCGCCCGCCCGAATCGCGCGTTTTTTTCTCCCACGTAGGACGAAGCGTTAGGCGAAATCTTCGGTCGCCTTTGCATGAAGTCGCGGTGGCTCGGTAGGCTTAGAAGTTTAAGGGATATTTCGTCCCGATATTTCATATGATTCATTATACGTAGTATTTAAAACTTTTACATGGAAATTCAAAAAACATTTACAGCAAATTTGAAACGTTTTTCGGGCTTGTCCAAGACGATTCAAAATGATATAACAGGTTGTATTTCAGAACACGCCACAGAACTAATATAGAATCCGAAATAAAAAGCGCGTTATATTATTCCGTCCAAGCAGGCGATACAACAGATATTACAGAAAATATTCAGTGTGTTATTTCCACAGGTTATTTCAATTCGATATGTTAATAAAAAGGGAAAAGTCAAAAAACTTGTTTGCGAATTTTGTTTTATTTTATGAAATATTAGATAACATTGTTATACATTTAGAAATAAGGTTTGTAAATACATATGTCTCAAATATTTTTATTTATCTATTGCTGATTCACAGAAGTTTAAACCTTTCCGGGACCGTGCGGGGTATTTTAGGTACCCCAGATGCGGTTTTTCTTTAATAACTTTTACAATTTTTATTTTTCACTTTTTTCTTCTCAGGTAATCTTAGAAAATATATTACAAAACACTTTTTTAACAAAAATATCCAAATGTTTTTTTATTTTCCGCGAAAAACTGAAATTTACTGCCTGGGATACCTCCGTTACTCCGCACAGCCTGCAATGATTCGAAATCCTACACGCACTATTCATGTTTTTTCGTTAAAAATTAAATGTTTTTTATATTAAACAAATACAAACTATTTAAATTATTGACGTTTTATTATAAAACTATAAAAATAATTATTAATAATTTACCAGAGTGACAAAATGGTAATAGTTTGTGAAATATTTCATTGGGGTATCTTAGCTACCCCACACGGCCTGAAACGTAACTTTTTGTAGCACGGTCCCGGAAAGGTTAATAATAGATATGAAAATTTCGATTAAAAAATAATTTAAGGAGAATGATCCTGGAAATATATTTCCAGAGACTTTCATATTGTTTGTTTTGATTGTTCAATCCTTCAACAATCTAATGATTTTACTGATATAATAATAAATAACTTTTCTTTATTAAGAGACCGACTTCCTTTTTTTATTAGTCTCGAAATACAGGGTGAGTTTCTTACGATGTTCTCTATGGGTATCTCGGAAACTACTGGAGAGTCGGTTAAATGGGGAAAGAATTGCAGTTTTGTGGAGTCATAAATATGCGTCTTTCATATTTTTGAAAATGTTCATGGCTTACTAGATATTTCGAAAAAAACACATTTCGGCTATTTTAAAAATTGTCCCTAATTCTATTATAAGCTATTTTAGACAAAAAGTTTTCAGATAAAAGTTGTAGATAATCACATTCTTTATGAGACTGTGTCCTCCGTTTTCTTCTATAGCCTGTCATTTTTGACATATGACACAAAAATATGTTTTTTTAAATGGAAACCATAGTTGGCCATGACTCCATAAAAAGCGCCAATTTTTAAGCTTTTCAGCGATATAAGCTATAATATATTTTCTTCGAAAAATTACTGAGTTATAGCCAATTCTTATAATTTTTAAACAATTTCACTTAGTTAGCCATGGAAACAAGTTCAATCGTCGTTGCTCTCGAGTGGCGGTACTAGAGAAGTTTAATTAAGTCGACCGGTCCTTTTATGAGAATAGGTAGTAATTCAGTTTTAAAAAGATACAACTCAAAACAATCGCGGAACATTTTCTAAAATAACTTAAAGTGTATGCAGTGATATTATTTTTTTAAGTTTTAGTTTGTTTAATGTAAATTGTAAGGAACCGTTTAGTAAATATTGTGACTTTTTATAAGTCATAAATCATAACAGAATAAGAATACCATGCAATCTAATTCTAGTTAAATTTAGTTATAGCCAATTCTAATCTAAAAGATTAGAATTGGCTATAACTAAATTTAACTTTCCTAACATGTCTTGAAAACCGTTCTCTAAAAAACGTAACATTCACCGGTCAACGTATCCTCGAAATTGTATGGTCAAGAAAAGTTGAACCAATAATCCCACACGCTTTTCTTCATTTGAAAAATTCATATTTACAATTTTTGGTAATTTTAATTTTCGAAGTTTGGATGTGACAGCTTCACATTTCTGAGAGCAAAGGCGATTAAACGTGTTTCCATGGCTAACTAAGTTAAATTGTTTAAAAATGATAAGAATTGTCTATAACTCAGTAATTTTTCGAAGAAAACATATTATAGCTTATATCGCTGAAAAGCTTAAAAATGGCGCTTTTTATGAAGTCATGGCCAACTATGGTTTCTATTTAAAAAACATATGTTTGTGTCATATGTCAAAAACGACAGGCTTTAGAAGAAAACGGAGGGCACATTCTCATAAAGGATATGATGATTTACAACTTTTATCTGAAAACTTTTTGTCTAAAATAGCTTATAAGGGAATTAGGAACAACTTTTAAAATAGCCGAAATTTGTTTTTTTCGAAATATCTAGTAAGCCATGAACGTTTTCAAAAATCTGAGGCGCATATTTATGACCCCACAAAACTGCAATTCTTTCCCCATTTAACCGACTTTCTATCTCAAGTAGTTTCCGAGATACCCATAGAGAACATCGTAAGAAACTCACCCTGTATATATCTAGATATATGAATAAGAGAATCTGTTTTTCTTTTAAATTTAATTGTCTATATACTTACGAATTTTTAAGTTTGCGTAAATAAATAAAATAAAATTCTATGATGTACTCCATGGTACTACCACAGATTAGGTATCCTATAAGTATACAGATAAAAATCTTGTCCCTAATTCTTGGTACGAAAATTGTTTTTTATGACGATGAGCAAACGAGTAAATTTTCTTGGGCGCAAAAATAAACTCCCGTTTAAAGAGCGTAATGACTGGGCCGGTCACAAGGCCGGTCAGGCGCTGTGCACAATTTTAGAGGCCATAAGTGGGCGTGCTTGTGCGCAAACTAGTAAACTAACTAGTGCGCGACTCCAAAAATTGGAACCACGAAAAACAATGCTTTTGACGATAAGTTTATAATCTGTATGATCTGTGGTACTACTATCTACCTTATTTATCAAAGTACTTAAAAATTAGCATCTGAGGAGATAAAAAACATATACTTGTACATTATGTCAATCATTATGTCACTACGTTGAATGCTGCTATTTTTGCTTTAGTTTTGTCCTTAATATTCTTGAGCTATGTTTTTAACTCAGAGGTAGGTAAATTTAGGAACTGGGTTAGGGTATTATGTAAATTTAGGGGGGGGGGCGGTTGCAAAAGATGCAACTATTATTTTGTTATTAGACTCTATAATAATTAACTCTCGTTAGACTCTAATGGAGGATGGATATATTGACACAAAATGGAAACGTACCTGTTTTCCCTCGTAAATATAACTTTTCTTGAATCGATAATCAATGTTTTCTAACGAGTCCAACGCCACACTTAAACATTTCATTAGTTCTTGTTTGCTTGATGGTTCTGCAGATCCGAAACAAGTTATCCGTTCGATATGGGATAGATCGGAAAAGTACGAATAAGTATGAACTGCTTTACACTGTATTATTTGACTCTTCGCCGATTTGATTTTGTTGGGTATGGAATTTATTTTGGCATTGGAATTCAGTTTTTTCATATCTAAAAAAAAATATTTTGATGCGTGTAATTTGGGTTATACAGGGTATTTCAAAAACATGTGCCATCTCTCCTGGGAGGATTCCTCTGGTAAAAATATTATTTATTTTTCATATTAACATATATCCGATTCTGCTTTGTTTTGTAGCTACAGGGGGTTAAAGTCTTTTTTAGTCGTTCGTTTAATCTTTTTTCGATTTATTATTATTTTCTTCCAAGTGCTTTTAGCGATTCGACTGGAATTTTGAGGGTATAAAGTTACCCTAAGTGCGACTAATTTCATTGGTTAAAAAAGTGTCGGCATATTCACCAGGGACGTGCATACGGGTTGTCACTGGTATATTTTTCTAGAAAAAAATATGTGCACACACTGTTTTTTCTTTTGTTTGGTTTGGTTTGGTTTGGTTTGGCAAAATTGAGTAGACTATTAAATGCTGATTTAAAGTCGTCTCGAAATGTTTTTGAAAATTTGAAATTTTTCTAGTTTTTAGGTAAAAAACATAATTTCTTGATAATACCGGGTATGTCTCAAATCTGGCTCACCCCTATAACTTTTTTATTTATTCAGATAAGAGAACGAGATTTGGTATATTAGTATAATATGTCATAAATTAGGATTGATTGACGTATTCAATTGTTTTTGGTCCCTTCCTGTTTCCCCAGAAATGATTACAACTTTTGATTTTTAACCCTCGGTATTTTGAATAGAATGACATCATATATTAAACTTTTGAAATTCTCGCTTAATAAAAAATCGTGTTTTAAAATTCAATCTAGTGTGTCATTTAACATAGCCAATATACTAATTCTTAATCAAGGAGCCTAGAAAAAATAGATTTGATTGTCTAATGTTTTAGTGTCTTGTCCTGGCCAGTTAGAAAATGCTCAAATCGTATTTTTAATCATATCTCTCATATATATTTTTTCAAATGGAACGAGGGTGGCTCATTAGCATATTTAGAAAAAGCATTTTTTTACGAATAATTTGATACCACACACTTGGTATTTCCAGTCAAATTTTCGTTACGAACCGCAAGTTATAATTTCAAATAAACCATATGCGAAAATGGGAAAAGTTGACATTTTCATAAATATGTCATTCTATTCAGAGTGTTATTTTCTATCAAATAAGGTAAAAAAATACCCAGGGGGCCATTTAAAAATTAAAAGTTATAGTCATTTCCGGTGAAACAGGAAGTGACCAAACCAAAAACAATTGAATACGTCAATCAATCCTAATTTATGTCATATACAATCATACCAAATTTTGTTTTTTAACTGAAAAAATAAAAAAGTTATAGGGGTTAGCCACTTTTGAGACGCACCCTGTATAGCAACATAGGTATTAGATTAAATTTACAAGAAAGAAAATCCAGAAAAGATCCAGTGGTTCTCAAAATTTTAGCAAACAATCTTTTTTTTAGAAATTTTCAAAGTAAAATAACTAAAATATGTTTCTTTTATCGAGATCTAACCCCTTAAAATACTTGCACTTATTTCAGGAACACCCTGTATATGGATACAACTTTTAATCGGCATTCAATGGCCTACACAATTATGTTAATAAGAGGAAAAAATCAGTGCGCACATGCTTTTTTAGAAAAAATATTCCAGTGGTAACCCATATGCACGTCCATGGTGAATCTGTGGACACTTTTTTTAGCATTAAAATATGTAGCACTCATAGTAACTTTTACCCCCCAAATTTAATTTGAATCGCTATTGGTGATTCTTGGAAGAAAATTCTAATAAAAGAAAAAACAGAGGACCAATCTCCTCTAGCTACGAAACAAAACAGAATCGAACCCATGTTGAATGAAAAATAAATTTTATTTTTGTGTGAGGAATCTTCCCACGGGAAATAGCACATGTTTTTTGAAACATTCTGTATAAAATATGTATGTCTCAACGATATTCATAGAACTCGTAATAATTTATATACTCCGTTCCTAAATACACTTCATTTTTAAGAAGACTAGAAATGGGCAAAACTGCGATCCTCCAATGGCAATTGAAACTGCGATTGCGATTTTTAAATCGCAGCGACTGTAACCTGCGATTGCAATTTTAATATTATTCACCAAACCAAATTATTCGTAAAAATGCTTTTTCTAAATATGCTAATGAGCCACCCTCGTTCCATTTGAAAAAATTGAAATAGGATTAAAAATACGATTTGGGCATCTTTTAACTGGTCAGGACAAGACGCGAACAATAGAGGATCAAATCTATTTTTTCAAGGCATATTGATCAAAATTAGTGTTTTTAACACAGCCATGACATTCTAGATTGAAATTTAAAATACGATTTTTAAGCGAAAATGTCAAAAGTTGCCATATGATCTGCCATTGTATTTTATCGAATAAAGTAAAAAAAATACCGAGGGTGCCATTTAAAAATCAAAAGTTGTAGGTTGTAGTCATTTCCGGTAAAATAGGAAGTGGTCATAAACAATTGAATACGTCAGTCAATCCTAATTTATGTTATATACAAACATACCAAATCTCGTTTTTTATTAGAAAAAATGAAAGGGTTATAGAGGTGAGCCACTCTTGAGAAACACCCGGTATATGATTGCTCGTGGCCCTAGAACATAATACCTTCTCTATAAATAAATAATAGATTACTTCGGGTTTCTCTTATTACCGATTCTGAACCGTCCTAGAACTGTGATGAGTATGCGCAGAAGGAAATATGAAGACATTATTTCTTTTGCGCATGCGCTGCAGAACTCTAGGACGGTTCAGAATCGTTAATAACAAGAACCCCAACAAAGCTAATATCAGAGAGAAAATTCAATCCCAGTTTACTATAAAATGCTTCAGTAGACCACAAAATTATACACGCAATAATATCGCAAATCGCAACTCCTAAAAATTCAAACTCGCAGATAGCAATCACGGGCCCAGTTTACAAAATCACAATCGCAGCAAAATCGCAAATCGTAGCCATAATATTACTGGTTGCTTAAATTGAAACTCGCAAATAGAAGAAATCGCAATCGCAATTGCCTATAAGAGCCAATCGCAGGTTGCGAATTTAAGATCGCTGCGATTGTATCGCAGTTTGCGATTTTTTGCTCATCTCTACTTATGACTTCTTAATGATATATCGCACTTACCCAAATTGTTTTTTTATATGCATATAACGAAAGTGACCCGCAACCCATCGATAATATTTCTATTTCATTTGATCGTCACTAGCCACCCCGTATTAGGGATGTTCGGTTCTAAGATTTCAGTACCGGTATCCGGTTTCACAAAGTACCGGTCCTACAACCGCTATACCGATTCGAGCAATTAGATCGGTGGGACCGATACTGAACAGGTATACCGGCTAGACCGGAAAACCGGTTGGACCGGAAGACCGGATGGGCCGAAAGACCGGTTGGACCGAAATAACAGTTTAGGTTGTTGTGCTAGTGAGCATATATCCCATGATACCGTATTAAAAAATATAAATAGAAAGTTTTCATTCCTGTAACGTTAAGTAAATACGGTAACGTAATAAATACTCTATTTTGATGTTTTTTTTTCGGAATATATGGTAAATCTGTCCGTTACCGTTATAACAATATTTATCTAACTTAAGATTCTCATTGTTTATTTTCATATTTTCGGCATATTCTTGATTTCTTGTTCAGCATTCTCCTTACTTACGAAAAATGGAAAAAGTACCGGAAGCTGCTGTTCTTGGAGATATAAATGGAGCGAAAATAAGATGCTATTTTATATATTTTAAATAATACAGTAGACGCTATAGAATATTGTTAAGTTTACGGGCATTTTAATTTATATAATATAGTTACATGAGTGATCCATGAGTAAGATGCCTTACTTGAATTTTAGATGTAGGTACTAAAAAAAGAAGACCAAGTTACTAGACCAAACTAAACTAGCAATGCTTTAAACATACATCAAAATAAATTACATTGCATGTTCCTGACCGTATTATACCGAATGATCGAAAAAAAACGGCGTCCAGTTAATTCGGAAATGAACATCGATTACATATCCCATATATTTTAACATATAAAATGACGATCTTCATTTCATAGCCGTCGCTGACGCAGTTTTTTTTCGATCATACCGTACCTAGAGTAGGAGAACACAATCAGTTTTGTACAAAAACCGGTACCAAAATCGTTTTATAAAGTTTTTTTGATTTTCATGTTATCATGAATTTATTTTTATGTATCGATAGAAATCGGTCTTTCGGGGCCGATTTAAACCGGTCTTCCGGTATCGGTACCAAAATAGATCTTCCGGTACCGGTGTCGAAACCGGTATACCGGTCATGTAAAAGACAATACCGATACCGGAATATTTCAAAAGTACGGGTCCTGGAACCGGTATACCGGAAGACCGAACATGCCTACCTCGTATCTCTTACCGTTTTCTAGGACCCTATGCGAGAGTCGAATTTGAAACACCCTGTATACATATTTACCTTTATCGCTTATAAAGTCGGATAGAGTGCATTTTGGAGTTGTGGGAATCAAATACGGTTCGTCAGAATGCAGATCGCATTTACAAGACAAAATATCCATACTGGACTGATTTCCTATAGTTTCTTGAATCTCAGATGCTATGGATTTGTTTACGATGTTTGAGATTAGTAAAGCTGTTGGAAGAGTCATTTTTTCTTTCTATAAAACATGGAAACATTTATAATATTTCTTTTTATAATAGAGTACTATAACGTAGACATCAATGATTTCACTAGAAATGAATACCTACCTACTGTAAGTCAACGATAAAGTTTCTTATTTCATTGGTATTGAGAGTTACAAAAATGCTACCATATGATCGAAAAAAAAACCGCGTCAGCGATGGCTATGAAATGAAGATCACTATCATTTTATATGTAAAATTATATGGGGAATGTCAGCGATGTTCATTTCCAAGCCAATTGGACGCCATTTTTTAGATCATACGGTACTTTTAAGCAATGTTATACGGTACTTTTAAGCAATACATGTTATACAGTACTTTTAAGCCTCGTTCCTTAATAATTTTTAGATATAGTTTAGGCGCCTCTCATGAGGCTCCAAGGAAAACGACAGTTTGTATTGAAATGAAATTTTGCGTAAAAATATAGAGAGACAATACAGGGTGTCCTCAAAAAAAGTTACATATCAAAATTGTGTTTTTTTGTAATGGAACACCCTATATATTAATTGATTTCTGGATTCTGAGAGAAAAATAAAGGTGAGTTTTATAAGAGAAGTATATGACTAAAATGTAAGGTTTTGACATATTTAACATTTTCTAGAAATAAAGAACAATTTTTGAATTACAATAAAAGCTACCTAAATTGGAATTTACCCGGTATAGCCTAATATGTAGTTAAATTAACTATTGTACTTTAAATCAAATTAAAACTTGATCCAAAAAGTTATACAGGGTGCGACAAAATTAATATTAAACATTGGTCACCTTTAAAAGCATGTTACTCTTTTATTTTAAATTCAACACCCAGTATATTATTCCGATTTTCAATGGAGAATTCATGTCTCTTCAAAATACTATTAATTAAAGAGAATTGATATGATTCTATTAGTTGGTGAATCAGGTGAATGCAGTGTGCATTCACCAATTAATAGAATACTTAAATGCCCCTGATTTTATCTAGTCTGTTTTTTTATGGGGATATGTTAAAGACTAGCGATGGGAACTATCGAATGAATTAGACTATCGAATGGTTAATGAATGAATGATTTCAACTATCGAATGGTTTTATTCGAATAAAATCATTCATTCATTTGTAAACTAAAGCATATGTCAATTAAAGACAGTGTTTAAAAAACTCGATCAACTATTGTCGACAACATGAGAGAAATTATTGTAGCTGCTTTTTGACGTAGAACTCCACATATTATTTTTAAAATGAAACGATCCTTTTGAAAAGACAATCATTTTATGCAGTTAACAGGAAAATACGCATTTTGAGCATTTGATTTCATTTGATTGATCATTTTTGTCATATATAATTATAGGTTTATATCTAGTTTTAATTGTGTAATAAATAAAATATGTTTTAAACGTGTATCTTTTTATTACCGTTGAGTATTTTACTCTACAAGCTTTAATTTTTCTTAAATTATTAACAAAAGGTATATCACAGCCACCCTAGATTTTTTCAAATAATAAAGATCTACTGACCCAAAATCATAAAAATTATAATATCTAAGAAAATCTTTGTCTGAGGGGTAGGCATATAATATTTTGAAGATATATAAATTTCCCATTGAACGCCGGAATAATATACTAGGTGTTCCATTTAAAATAAAGGAGTAACTTGCTTTTAAAAGTGACTAAAGTTCCATATTAATTTTGTCCCACCTTGTATAACTTTTCGGGTCAAATTAAAATTTGGTTTAACATACAATGGTTACTGTAATTAAATATCAGGCTATACAAGGTCAGCTAAAATTTAGGTAGCTGTTATCGAAACTTAAAATTTACTTTTCATTTTCACAAAATGTGAAAGATGTCAAAATCCTAAGATTTTAGGTATATGGTTTTTTAATAAAACTCACCTTGATTTTTTTTCTAGAATCCGAAAATCAGTTAATATATAGGGTGTTATATTAGAAAAAAACACAACTTTGATGTGTAACTTTTTTTGGGGCCACCCTGTATAATTCTATATATTTTTATAAAATAATGCTTTCAGTTAACCTACATATGCTGCCAAAATGTCATTTCGATATAAACTACCGTTCTCCTTGGAGCTTCCGCGGCGTATGAGAGGCGCCACCCTGTATAATGAAAATTGGTCTATTTGAATAAAATAAACTAAATTTCAAGAGAGATTTTATTTTTCGCAAAGCAAGTATTGCACACGTTTTTTTTTCGTCAAAGGCCCTTCTAGTATATGCCAGATTTTTTAAAATATTTCTTTAAATATACACCTATTTTGGTTCTGTCTGATTTTGAAATTTCAAGTGCCTCCAATTTTTTTATAATACATTTTATTTATATTATTTTTTTTTCTAGATTGCCTGTCTTAAAAGTTAAATTCATTTATAGTAATTTAAATTTTATAAACATACATTTTTATTTCTTTATTATTTTATTCTCTTACCTGTAAATAATTTCCAAAGTCAAAATATTTTTATAAATCTTTTATTTCACATATTTGGTGCACTCACATACTAAACATGATAGTAATCTGAACAATGTGTTGTGTATTTTAGTTTGTTTTTTATATATTTTTATAAATTTCTTAATTTTTTATTAAATTTTATATGGCGCCATCTAGTACACGACGATAATAATAAGTTATAGGGCAGCCTTTATCGATTAAGAGCATTCTGTAATTTTCAGTATTGATTGAGTAGTAGTTCTGCCATCTTTTGTATAGGTGGCGCTCAAATAAGGTTATGAACATATTTTCCTAGATGGCGCAAGAATAATTTTAATTTTACCCTTGATTATTATATATAGACAAGGATTTTACTAAGATTTTACTGCTTTAAAATTTCTAAATTATCTTCTTAAAGTTGTATAAAATACTTTCTATTTAAAAGAAAAGACAAAATTTGAAAATGAACTATTTTTTGATATTGATTCTTTTAATAGTAAATAATTTTAATTTATTATTAAAACATTCTGGGTTTTAAGAAGACAATATTATTTATATAAATATGTTTTTATGTCAAGGTTATTAATATAATAATTCTAAATTCTATTCTTGCGTTTGGTTTGTGTTATCAGTCGTCTTAAAATTACTGTTTAAATAATTAAAATATTTTATTTCATTTATATCAGCGCCACCTAGTGGTCAATGGTGTCGTTCTTTAACTTGGTATTGATGGAATAGAGCAGATGTCTGTACCAGTATGAATGTTATTTATTTTGCTACAGAAGTTCGCTAACAGATGGCATGAGCTTAGTGTTTTCAAATATTTTATCAAATATTGTATCTCTCGAAATATACAAGGTGATTAAAAAATCTTCATGAATGTTCGATATACGATATATTGATTGCCAGGGGCGGATACAGGAATTTATTTTAGGGGGGGCCAAAATAAAAAGCCATGTAGAATATGCTTTTTAGGGCGCCATTTTTAACCCAAAAGCCTAATATTTTACACACTTTACAGATTTTAGGGGTGACACACTTTACAGATTTTAGGGGTGGGGGCGGACCTAATGCCCCCCCCCCCCCTGTATCCGCCACTGTTGATTGCCGTATTCAATTGTTTTCGGTCACTTCCTGTTTTGACTACAACTTTTGATTTTTAAAGTGCACCTCCCGTATTTTTTTACTTTATTCGACAGAAAATAACACTCTGAATAGAATCACATATAAAATATGACTCCAAATAATGATTTTGACACTTCAGAACATTATTTACTTCAACACTTCAAATTATTGTTCTGGCCTATTTAGAAAATGTGCAAAAAATACTTTTTACAACCTGTAGATTATTTTTTCCATAAATACCACTAAACTATAATTTTTTATTCCAGTTACATAATATATAATTATTCATATTTATAAATTACTTTTGGCACGTATAAAGTCAAATAAATGTTTCTTTAAAATAAAATGAGGAAAACTTATTGATTATTTTTAAAATTTACATGGGACTTCCCAAGGAACTTCTTATGTTTATTAATGGTTTACTTTTCAAACCACCACTATACCGGGTGCGTCTCAAAAGTGTCTCACCCCTATAACTTTTTTTTATTTTTTTAGATAAAAAATCGACATTTGGTATGTTAGTATATAGGTGGGTATTCACTTGCAACAAAACACTCCGAATGAACCAAACGCGCCGCGCGCGCTTTACAAGTTTGTGTAGTCAGTACGTTGCGCCGAACCGAACCGAACGCGCCAAACATTTTCCCAAGCTTGTCGGTAAACGGGATTTGCTCAAAAGAATATGTTCGTTGGCCGGTGTTCAGTGGATACGGCAGTTTTGAACGTTCGTTGTGTTTGGGGTGTTTCTAAACTGTACCTAGCTATGGAGTGGAACAGAGAAAAGTGTTGTGAGTTAATTGATGAGTTTGAAAGGCGGCCTATTTTATTAAATTAATAATTAATTATTAAATTAATTAAATGCTTCTTATGCATGTAATCTAGGTCACTAAGTAAGGCCATATTATATTGACGGCGCAAAAAGAGGCGTCTTGCCCACATTTTTCGTCCATTCCTTTTTTTTCTCTTTTTTGTTACCTGCTAATGCCTCTATAATTAAAAAAGTACCAGCGGCTATGGTAATATCAGATGCATCCTTATCGACAAACACACTAACACTGATTCACACACTGATTACTGGTGGAAACGCAGCGAACACCGCAAACAGGCGGAACGCTCCGCGCAAAATGTTTTGTTGCAGGTCGTTCAGAGCGCTCCCGGAAAATGTTTTGTTGCAGATTGTTTGGAGTGCGCGGCGCGTTTGGTTTGTTCGGAGTGTTTTGTTGCAAGTGAATACGCACCTTATGACATAAATTAGGATTGATTGACGTATTCAATTGTTTTCGATTATTTCCTGTTTCACCGAAAATGACTACAACCACAGACAACTTTTTAAATGGCACCCTCGGTATTTTTTTACATTATTCGATAGGAAATGACACTCTGAATAAAATGTCATATCATGATATCATATGTCAACTTCTGATATTTTCGAATACGGTTTATTTGAAATTGCAACGTGCGATTCATAACGACAATTTGACTCGAAGTACCAATTCGAGTCAAAAGTGTGTAGTACCAAATTATTCGTAAAAAATGCTTTTTCCAAATATGCTAATGAGCCACCTTCGTTCCATTTGAAAAAATCGAGATTGATTAAAAATACGATTTGAGCATTTGGGCATCTTTTAACCGACCAGGAAAAGACACTAAAACATTAGACGATCAAATATATTTCTCCAAGGCTCCTTGATTAAAAGTTGTTTGTGTTTTAAACACAACCATGGCATTCTAAATTGAAATTTAAAATACAATTTTGTTTTAAATGAAAAAGTCAAAAGTTACATATTGTTACGTTTTTCGTCGGTTCCGTGTGGATAGAAAGTCACAATTTATTTATCTAGAAAGCCAACTATTTATCTAGAAAGAATTTATTTTGAACTTAGCGCGTCAACTGTACTCGTCTATTTATATCTGTCCCATTTAGGCCCCAGCCGCCGGCTTTTATACTTTTATACCCACTGCTAAAGATGTCTCGAATAGTCCATAGATCGTTAGGTGCATAGAGAAGGTTTCGAATGTTCTCGTATGTACTACTCCATTCCAGTGGCACTCGTTTTTTCTCGAACGTTCGAATGAATCATTACGGTGTCTATTCTTTAATGCGATGTTAAGGTCATCTGAGGGCGGGACATATAGTTAGGTTAGGTCGAGTCCACACGGGTCCGCAACAATATGATATGTCATTCTATTTAGAGTGCCATTTTCTATCGAATAAAGTAAAAAAATACCGAGGGTGCCATTTAAAACTCAAAACACAGTGCTCAAAAGTTGTAGTCATTTCCGGAGAAACAGGAAGTGGCTTAAAGGAATTGAATACGTCAATCAATCCTAATTTATGTCATATAAGGTCTGTTCTCAGAAGAATCCCTGACTAGTCAGCACGTTTTTTATTGGTTAAAATGCGTAGAAACCTGATTGTTAGTCTGGTTTCTACACATTTCAACCAATAAGAAATACGCTGACTAGTCAGGGATTCTTCTGAGAACAGACCTATCCAAATCTCGCTTTTTTATCTGATAAAATAAAAAAGTTATAGGGGTGAGACACTTTTGAGACGCATTTGGTATAACATGCTAAACAGTTAATGTAACGATTGTATTATAAATAAGTTAAACCAAATTTACATTTACATTACAAAATTACAGCGATTTTCGTTTTCAAGGCAACTCTGACGCCGTTTTGTTTCGATTTTTTGGTATTTTTATCTGGAATGCTGATTACTAAAAATGACATTTTTATAAATATACTAAAGGAGGAGTTAATTACAAAAAAAAAAGAAAATGTACGTCTGTGTTGTAATAACTTTATTTGGAGGAGACAGTTATTTTTTTTAATGAATATAATTAATTAAATCAAGTACTCTATTAGAATATCAATATTCGTTATCATGCCATGCAACCAATTTCACGAAGTTGTCATTAAGGGATATGCACGCACCGGCATCAAAAATGCAGCTTCTGGGATCTCCATTCAGATCTGTAGAAACCACTTGTTCTTCAGTATACCCCATAATTCCTTTAAATTCATTCAGATTAGCTTCTTTAACTTTCTTTTTAATTTCATCCATAGATGCTCCTTTTCCCAATCGACAAGTTAAATCAACTATGGACACATTTGGTTCTGGTACTCTGAAGGCCATGCCCGTCAATTTTCCTTGTAACGATGGAATAACTTTTCCGAAGGCCTTGGTTGCTCCTGTTGAAGCCGGAATGATATTCTGAAATAATAACTTTCTTGGCTCCGCCTTGCAAAGGTTGGGATGCTTTTTCGATAGTTGTAAAGACCCCTGTACATTCTACAACATAATCCGCTCCTACTCGGCCCCAGAGGATAGCTTTAGGATCCTTTTCGTGAACATCAGTACAGTAGAGTTTAAGTTAATTTTTAAAATTTACATGGGATTTCCTATGTTTATTGATGAAAATATCCATTTTTGAAACCACCACTATATAATATGCTAAACAGTTAATGTAACGATTGTATTGTAAATAAGTTAATAGTTATTTACAGTACAAGTGTGTTTATGAACATGATTACAACAACGAGTGTGAATGATTAGAACGACGAGGTCGTAGACCGAGTGTTGTAATCATGTTTAAAAGCACGTGTCATGTACAACGTTTTATCTACAACCGAAAAATAAGAAAATGCTGTTTTAATTTTCGTTTATTAGTCGCCCAACTTTAACACCTTTAACTATGACATTTGTCACATTTTTTTTTCTGAAAAGTCAGTTTGCCCTGTCAAATAAACGCGAGCACTTTTTGCCCAGAAAAATCATTTTAAAAATTACGATGAGCGATTCCGAAAGTCTCCCTTCAGATGTAGAAGTTTCCGCAGTACGTGCAACGGAATCATTATTGCCGGAAAAATTAATATATTTAGATGTTCGTATTTGTTTCTCAGTATTATAAAAAGTAGTTGTGTTATAGATTCATAACACCACTAGTTGTGTTATGAATCTCATAACGTAACTGAAATACTAAAAAATAGTGATGTAGAAACGTTATAACTAAACGGTTGTAGAAAAACTAAATTTACATTTCAAAATTACAGCGATTTTCGCTTTCAAGGCAACTCTGACTCCGTTTTGTTTCGAATTTTTGGTATTTTTATCTGGAGTGCTGATTAATAAATGACATTTTTATAAATTCACAAAAGGATGAGTAATTTATAGAAAAAAAAGAAAATGTACGTCTGTGTTGTAATAACTTTATTTGGAGGAGCCAGTTATTTTTTTGAATGAATATAATTAATTAAATCAAGTACTCTATTAGAATATCCAAATTCGTTATCATACCATGCAATCAATTTCACAAAGTTGTCATTAAGGGATATGCAGGCGCCGGCATCAAAAATGCAGCTTCTGGGATCATCATTCATATCTGAAGAAACTACTTGTTCTTCAGTATATCCCATAATTCCTTTAAATTCATTCAGACTAGCTTCTTTAATTTTCTTTTTAATTTCATCCATAGATGCTGCTTTTCCCAATCGACAAGTTAAATCAACTACGGACACATTTGGTACTGGTACTCTGAAGGCCATGCCCGTCAATTTTCCTTGTAACGATGGAATAACTTTTCCGACGGCCTTGGCTGCTCCTGTTGAAGCCGGAATGATATTCTGCGCAGCTCCGCGCCCGTCACGCCACAGCTTTCCAGATGGCCCGTCTACAGTTTTTTGAGTGGCCGTAACGGCGTGGACAGTGGTCATTAGTCCTTCAACTATTTCAAAGTTGTCGTGAATCACTTTGGCTAACGGGGCTAAGCAATTGGTCGTACAGGAGGCATTCGATAGGACGTTTTGCGAAGGATCGTATTTCTCAAGGTTCACTCCACAAACAAACATAGGTGCGTCCGCTGATGGTGCTGAAATAATAACTTTCTTCGCTCCTCCTTGCAAATGTTGGGATGCTTTTTCGATAGTTGTAAAGACCCCTGTACATTCTACAACATAATCCGCTCCTACTCGGCCCCAGGGGATGGCTTTAGGATCCTTTTCCGTGAACACTTCTATTTTGTTTCCGTTGACGTATATATCTTTCCCGTCCGTAGATAGACATCCTTTAAATCTTCCATGAGTTGAATCGTATTTAAAGAGGTAAACGATGTACTGTGGATCGAGGAATGGATCGTTGATACCAACCACAGTTACGCCTTTTTCCAGAGATATCCTAAGAACTAATCTTCCAATTCTGCCGAAGCCATTTATACCAATTTTAGCCATTTTACAGTAAAAAAAAATAATCAATTTCAATGACAAAACTACTTTGACAATCAAGTTTAAAACAATAAGAATTAACACCTGAAAATATTATTAGGTGTGTTTTACCACTAAATTTTTTTGTAAAGGGTTTTTGAAAAAACCTTACCCTCTTGCGTCTAAACAGTTAATAATTATAAACCATATCGTTGAGTTAGTTTTTTTCTAAATTTCACTGGTGGAGGACATAAAAGGACCTGCTTCGAAAAAGTTCTATATCAGGTATTTGATTTGAGAATTTCACTCCAATCTTTTTATAATATACGCAGTATATCCAGGGCCGGCGGAAGGGCCGGGCGACCCGGGCGGCTGCCCGGGGCGCCACGACGGCAACTAAAATATTTAAAAACAGAAACGAATGACCAGATCAATAATTAATCGGTACTATCAATTTCCACATTAAAATATTACCTATTACCACACACCACACCACATAGGGAAGAATATCTGACATTATAAACACTACTATATCCTAGACGTATCCTATTATAGTTTACTGAAATTATGCTCAAAAAATCCTTTGCATGAAAGCTTTGGGATAGTTTTAATTTCTTCCATTCTATATGTTTTTTTGTGTGCTCTATTTGAAACTGGGATTTGCTAATTCATTTTCGTGGAAAAAAGTTAAATAAAATAAAATAAAAAAATATAAATCTGATTTGTTCGTGGTATTTTACTTATAATTCAAAAGCTATCAACTTTTTTGAATAACCTTTCTTTCTATAATTCTTGTTTTTATAAATTTTCTCTAAACAAACTGTTTTGGGTCAAGAGCCAGCAAAATTGGCAGTTTTAGACTGACTGCTCAAAATCGCACTTTTTCTACTACCCTTTTATTTGTTATTAATGGCTGATGTATCCTAAAATTATATGAGGTAAATATTCTTTCGCAAGAAGCTGAAGAGGATATCCTTATCATCAAAAAAAAGCTATATATATAGCTTATATACAGGGTGTCCTAGAAATAAGTGCAAATATTTTAAGAGGTGCTAGATCTCGATAAAAGAAACATATTTTCTCTTTATCGTTTTTCAAATAAGTCCAAAATAACGGAGTTATTTTACTTCGAAAATTTCCAAAAAAAAATATTTTTTGCTAAAATTTTGAAAACCACTGGATCTTTTCTGGATTTCCTTTCTTGTAAATTTAATCTAATACCTATCTTGCCATATTATCAAGAAATTATATTTCTTAACTAAAAACTAAAAAAATTTTCAACATTTTTTTAAAAAAATTTCGAATTTTCAAAATTTTTTTTTCGCGAAAAAAGCCTCATAGGCGTGTTTCTGGGGTTGAACTATACTACCAGTTAAAATATTTGCACTTATTTCTGGGACACCCTGTATTTTTCCAAGGCTCGATCCTCTAGATTGAAATTTAAAATATAATGTTTTTAGAATGAAAATGTCAAAAGTTGACATATGATATGTCATTCTACTCAGAGTGTCATTGTCTATCGAATAAAGTAAAAATATACCGAGGTGTCATTTAAAAATCAAAAGTTTTAGTCATTTCCGATGAAACAGGAAGGGCCCCTCCCCAAAAACAATTGAATAGTCAATCCTAATTTATGTCATATACTAAGATACCAAATCTCGTTTTTTACGTAAAAAAATAAAGAAGTTATAGGGTTGAGGCAATTTCGAGACGCACCCGGTATACAAAAAACAACAAACACAGACTAAGATTGAAAGAAGAGTAGAATTTTGAAGTATCTTTAAGTGAAAATTTATTATTAAAGTAGCATAAATATGCTTAGTTGTAGTTAAAGGATAGTATTGAAAAAAAAGAGAATTATAATAACTATTAAGGGGGGGGGGCGCCAGATAGGGTACTCGCCCGGTCTCAATATTTGCCTTCCGCCGGCCCTGAGTATATCTATGCATATTTTAAAATTAATTTTGTTGATATACCGAATGATTGAAAATTGAAACATATTTTCAAACAAAAGTTATACAGGGTCCGACAATAGTGCGTCGGGCATCTGTAGCTCCTAGAATAAACAACTTCGGAATTTTGTTTAAGTGCAAACCTAAAGTATTGTCAAGGTGTATGCAGCGCTAAACTGTATTACTGGTTGCATAACTGCATTACTGCTGCATAACCGCAACGTGCATTAAGGAACCTGGCGAGTTCGCCAGAAAGTAAAAGAATATTACAGAATTCTTTAGAACGTTCCAGAAACACTCTCCAGGGGGTATATAAAGACCCGCGCTTGGCAGTTGGACAGTCTGAAGTTTGATAATACCGCCTTTTAAATTGTGAATTAATTGGCGAAGGTGCCAGAATCGTTAGAGTAATAGTAGTTGCATAAATTGTGTTGTAAATAGTATAAGTTGTGTGTACAGAGTGAGAAAAAAAAAATAAATTGTTAAGTATTTTATCGTGAGTTTAAATTAGTGGACCCACGGAATCCGTAACAATTGGTGTCGGAAGTGCGATTTAAGTGGATTTTGAAGATTTTTCACCGGATTGGAGAATTTTATGGTTGGGACAAGAGAACAAGCGAAGAAAATGGAGGAGGTAAGCAAATTATTGGGCGATTTTATGGAGAATATGAGAAGAGAGAAAGCAGAAGAAAAAGAAGAAGAAAAATTACGCCGTCAAGAAGAACAGGACCGGCTTGAGAAAATATTTGAAGATTTGAAAATTCAACGACAACAAGAAAAACAAGAGGAACAGGACCGGCTTGAGAAAATTTTAGGCAATTTAGAAATTCGTCAGAAGAATGAATGGAGGAAAATTTTAGAAGATATAGAAACGCGCCACCAGAAAAAAAGACAAGAAGATCAGGACCGTCTTAAGAAAACTTTGGAAAATCAGGAATTTCGACTACAGAAGAATTTTGAAGACATGGAAAAACGACAGGAGAACCATTTCCAAGAAGTCGTAGAAGATCTGGAGGAACGCCTTCAGCAGAAAATGGAAAAATTAGAGATGGACCTACAGAAGACCAAAGCACAAGTAAGGGCACCTGGCGTTCCTGGAACTGCGAACCTCAAAGCCCCGACATACGATGGACAGACCACCTGGACGATGTACCACCGCTAGTTTGAAGCAGCCGCAATGTCAACGGATGGACCGACCAGGAGAAAGCAGCGGCACTTGTCATCACGCTACGTGGCCCTGCCCTGGAACTGCTGCAAACTATTCCTGCAGCCCAACAGCAGGAGTACGAAACCTTGGTTGCTGCATTGGACCGAAGATATGGCGATCAACATCGACGTCAACTTTACCAGGCCCAGATCAAGACACGCCTGCAGAGGTCCGGAGAGAGTCTGCAGGAATTTGAAGCAGACTTACGTCGGCTGGTACACCTAGCATATCCGGAAGCACCGGAAGGGTTTAGGGAGGAACTCGCTGCCCAGTGTTTTATCAGCGGACTGAGGGACAACGAATTACAGAGGGCGCTGCAAATATTCCGATTTTCTACCAGCAGCGAAGCACTGGTCAGGGCGCTGGAAATAGAAGCTACGTTTAGCGCTATTCCAAAACCGAAGATAAGATCGGTAACGGTTGAGAAACAGCCAAAGAGTTCTCACATACGTTTGGAGGAGATGTTTAATAAACTATGTGAGTTACTAGTGAACAAGAGAGTCAACAACACCCAGACAGAGAACCAGAGAAGATCCCAGGATATTAGGTGCTATAGATGTGGCAGGAATGGCCATATCCAACGGGATTGTCGCATCCAAATGCCATTCCGTTCATCATTAAGAGAACATCGGCACATCGGAAGACGAAAGACCCACGGAATCCGTAACAGTATGTACGAGGATGTATTTCGCATTTCAAGGAAATGGTTTAACTTCTATAGGGTGGTTAAAAAAGTGTAAGTGGATCGGTATGATGTATTTTAAATAGAACACCCTGTAATATTATTGCATTTTTTGCTTCCTTTCAGATCACTTTATATAATCCTAAGATTGTCATCACCATTTTCAGCTTATTCAACCATTTCCAATTATGGTGTGGCCTCCCGAAGATATGAGTAGTGAGTAGTATATCTGCAGTGCCCCCGGTAAGTCGAGTACAGCCGTACTCGAAGACTAACTTTTCTCGAAGGTATTCGCGGCACTTTTGACCACCCTGTAACTTCGTTGTGGATAAAGTACGAATATTAATTTTCACTACACATGAAGACATACTATAGCTGGCTAGGTTACCAAAATATCTAATAATTGTAATTATATCTCACAGTTTATGAATTATCGCTTGTCAAATTTATTTAATTTCTACACTGACTCACTGATAGATCATCAAAATTCTAAGGTACTTCTAGATGTGTCACAAACATCAAATTTCGAATTTTAAGTAGTTTTAAGCTTGTAATGGAAGAAAAAAAAATGAAAAATCTCGAAATATCCTTATGGATTAAAAGTTAGCTGTCTAGCCGCTACCGGTAACTGACTTTCCAGTCGAGAAAAAGGTAGAAAATTAGAATTAATCGAAGCGGTCTCCTCTCATTTTATTTGTATATCAATGTACCAACAATAATTCATGAATTATGATTTTTTTCTAGTCTTCTTTAACTTCGCCAGTGACTCACTCGTCGTCATCAAAATTCTAAGGTACTTCTAGATTTGTCACACAAACTGCAAATTTCGAATTTCAGGTAGCTTTAAAATTAGAACCGAAAAATCTCTAGTAACCGACTTTCCGGCGATTTTAATAGGAGGACCGATGATAGAATTGTTTTGAAAATTTGGATTTTTATATAAAGGCACCTGCTCCATCTATCTAAAATATTATCAGCATTACAATGTTGCCGGATCATTTGATTGGTAGCATCTTTGTTATTTTAAATGGAACACCTAGTATATTATTACCTTTTTGGAAACTACTCTCATACCTCATAATTTTTTTATTATACTAACCTATACTTATCTCTTATACTCTTATAGTTTTCGAGATAAAAAAAAAATATGTGTAAAATTGACAGAAACATGATTTTGAGTAAGCAATGGTAAAATCATGAATTGAAGATTTTTAAAATTGATATTTAGGTTATAACGAAAGTCGGAAACAGAAGTCGTTAAAAAACTAGAATTAATCCATTTGATATTATCTGACTTTATACGATATAATTCAAGGTTTATGAATTATTGCTAGTCAAACATCTTTAATATTATTTTGGATGATATATTACCCGAGAAAAAAATAGGATAACCTACAAAATGAAATGAGATCCCATCAAAAACATACAATGTAAAAAAATGCCAAGTCTCGCAACACAAGGCTTCCACTATAAAAAGTTGTGAGATCTCATGTAAAACCAAGTTAGCTTATTTTATTTAGTCTCTTTTTAAGCACCTATTCGACAATTTTGTTATAAATTGTTAGTATCAATATTAGTCATCTTTATTTCTGTAATAACTATAATGGCTTGGCAATTGCACGATATGATATTCTATTCTAATTAAAAAACTTTATTTTTAAGGGCACTGTTTAGATTTACTTAGCAATCGGGGTGGTAGAATATTCTTTTATATTAAGGTGCTGCCATAAGTGCATATGGGCTCTTTCACTCTATTTTGGAATTAGCATAATTGAATAAAGCAATTAATTCTAGAATTTTCTGCTATCTCACTTTCGAAAAATTTGAAGTCGTTCTTAAGAAAATAAATAAAAACAAAAAAACAAAGCCCAGAATAAAAATCCGCACTTTATTTTTAATACGTCACACCTGGCATGTTGAAAAGCGGCAACACGGCCGCGGCCGGGCCACCATGCTGACCCACCACCATCTCCACACCAGGCCATTCAACCTTTTCCAATATGGCGGAGATAGAAGTGCTTTATTTGGCGCGTATTTTAAAACCTGTTTTATTTCCAAATAGACATTTTTCACACAAATGTCGGGTTAGATTACGTAATATTTCACTAATTTTTTAATATACAGGGAGTCTAAAGTTCTCCACATAAGTATGGAATTTTTTGTATTATTACTTTTATGAAAACATCAGTTAGTTACTTTTTATAAAAAGGTCTGCTTTCTCAGAAAATTGGTAGTGTTAAAATATTCAAACTTGAGGTAGCATATATAGGGTGTTCAAAATCGTCGGAAAAGGAAATAACCAGAAATATATGACAGAAAATAACAATATAAACTAAATATTCATTTGCAGACACTTACCTACCATAGTTTAGAATTTACTGAACGTTTGATAAATATATACTATTATGGATAGTATAGGAAGTTACTTGTCTTAGTAAAAGCCTTGGTAAATGCTCTTGGAATTATAAACTGCACTGGCTTGGGTCAAAAAATATGGAATATTTTTTCTATGTTTTGCAACATTACACAAATGGGAATAAATTTAAACTATTATAGGTGAGGATAAATAAAAAATATAATGTGGTTCAAGATTTTATATAGAAAAAAAAACTAAATACCTTTTTGGGGGTTCGTAAGTAAAACTTACGCTTAGTTTAGTTTTCTTTACTCTTTCTCTTTACACAGGGCATTGTCTTTGTGGTAAAGACGTCATTCCTTTTTTTTGCATAGTTCTTCAATAAAATATTGGATATTCTGAACAAGATGGATTTAATAATAAATTCTGACGTATGTGAGGGGCAATTGTGACCTAAAAAAAGACTTACATCCAGGCCATTTATATTTTCAAATGTCAATGTTGTCAATATCTTTCTGTGATCTTTTTGATTTAAAAGCTTGATTCTTCTTCCAATATTTTACTTATAGTGAGGTAAGTGTAACCAGTAGCCATAACTACATCCTCACTAGGGTAACAGAGGCCTTTTTTTGGCCTTTTTGAGGTATATTTAATGCACTTCTTACCCGAGAACTACTAGTAGAAGTGAAATTATCTCTTTTAATAACCGTCAACCATTTTTTACGAAGCTCGTCATTTTTGGGGAATATAAAAGCAGAAACCTTGGGACCCCCTCTATAATTCCCGTGACAATTTGGAATAGAGCATGTAAAAGGCATGCTACAATAAAATGTTAATACCTACCCTTTAATAGCTATCTTTTGATATTGTAAGTAACCATTATAATGTACTATGCAGACTGGCGGCGAAGGCTTTTTATTCATTTAGGTGTAATATCTTGATAAATACTTCTAGTTCTTACCTTAAAATAATTAATAATAGAGGAGTACGACAAGCACAAAAGTTTGAAGTTCCCTATGTGGAATGTTTGGTTTGGATTTTTATTACACTGTTATTTTATCACAATTTTCTGATCACACCATGCACTGAACACTAAGAACTAAATAAACGTGTTGCAGAAGCACAACAAACTAGAGATAATTAATTATTTCTGGTATGCAATCGGAAAGAGAAACCATACTACCGGCTTTTCAGGTTAAAGGTAAACAATTTAATAATAGGCTGCCTTCGCCGCCATATTTGCCTTGCCCATATCATGTTGATAAGCCTTGAGTTGAGGTGGTGGTGGTCATATCAAATCGCAATGTTGCCAGTTGTTGGCACGTTTCTGCAATTTGATTGGGCGTATTTTTCATACGTCATCAATTGGCACTTTAAAATTATTTCAAATTAAAGCAATTTTGAAGGCCTATAAAAATATTCAATGTCATGGAACTAGTTTTTTTTGGATAAATATACTGAAAATAGTCTTCTATTTCAGATTTTGTCCTTGAATTGGGTATTTTATTTTTTGTGAAAGAGCCCATTGCCAAGTTATTATAATTATTACAGAAATAAAAATGACTAATATTGATAGAGGAAAAGAGGTAATGTGGAATACTGTTGGTAATTTGGAATACCCATTTATTGAAGCTATGCGTGGCGCTATCTGTTTAAATATGGTATAAACTAATAGCTCGGCTTGTATTTAGTGGATAAGGGATTTTGTATTTATTTAAATTTATAGGCACAGAGCAAAAATATGCGAACAAATAATTGTCACGTGACAAAAATTTTTTTATTGCAAATTAAATCGGCAATCGTTGCCCTGATTTTTTATTTAAACTAACTTTGATTTGGTCTTCAGGTAAGTATTGGTTTATATTTTTATTTGTTAAATGTATTTTTTCGATATATTAATGCATATATATTTTTTACGGATTATGGCGTAGGTCTTCATGTTGCTAATTTGGAATACTATAACTGATGCAAATTTGGAATAGTCCAAATTAATGTTCATCTTGCTTCGATTCTATAATGTATGTAAATTTCTTTGGCACGCACTGTAGCTCAACCTGCTTAATAGATTTTAACATATAAGGTGTCCGGTGTTGATAAATTTGTCTTAATCTGGTCTTAATTATAGGAGAGATATAGGTAACAGGAGCAAAAATCGGAAGACAAGAACAAATAGTGAATCTAATGCAAGCTGAATTATTTCGAACTCCTCATCGCTCCAGAATTTGATTTAAATAGAGAACCAGAAGAGACTGTAGCTTTGTTCGAGTTCTTGTTATTTCCGATTCTGAACCGTCCTAGAACTCTGCTGCGCATGCGCATATAAAATACTTTTTTCCTATTTCCTTCTGCGCTTGTGTATCACAGTTATAGGACGGTTCAGAATCGGTAATAAGAAAAACCCAAAGTAAGTTATTATGATTTTTTTTAGCGAAGGATAGGTACAAGGGGAGAATAGTGGGATCAGTGCCTTAGATCATGAGTGCACTCAGTGTCGGGAATGCCGCTGGAACCTATACAGATGTTGTGTGTGTGCGACTACTGTTAATAATCTACCAAATTTTCTCTTTTAATAAATATTTGGATACTTTATTAACAATGTTTTATTTACCTTTTTAATATAAACAACATATCTGCTGCTATTTTGGTGGTCCAAATTACCTGCATGTTACGTCGACAGAGATTTTTTGCACTTTTCTTTCATGAATGAAAAAATCCATTTAAATTACTTTAAATACTTTGAAACTTTCGTATGGCATACTAGATATGTAGATCTAACAGCGTACGCACTATGCCAGAAACAACCCGAAATATGCCAAGGTCGCATTTCGTCGCCCAACTTTGTACGCATTTCGATTTATTTCCAGTTGTCTTGACCCACTTCGCTTTGTCTCGACCTACTTTCGATTCTTAAAAGCGCCTGAAAACTACTCGAGGAGAGCGAGGGGGGATTTTTTTAGCGTTTTTTGTCGCCCCGTTCAATTTTGTTTTGTTTTGAGCTATTTCCAAAACGTGGCGGTATCTATATCGGAGGCAAAGGATTTTTTTTTATAAAACTCAGTGAAATAAGTAAAACTAGGCGTTTCTAAAATAGCTGTTGTTACGATGATATTTCGTTAATTAGATATCGTTTTGTGTTATATTGATATGTATATTCCACATTCCACAGAATTAATATTTCAACACGCGTTTATTATACCGAGATTTGGTATGTTAGTAAAGGACATAAATTAGGATTGATTGATGTATTCAATTGTTTTCATGTCACTTAATAAAATAAATAGCACTTCCGGTATTTTTTACTCTATTCGATATTAGAAAATGACACTCTGAATCGAATGACATATCATATGTCAACTTTTTACATTTTCAGTTAAAGCAAAATGGTATTTTAAACTTCAATCTAGGGTGCCATGGCTGTGTTAAAAACACTAATTTTTAATCAAGGAGCTTTGGAAAAATATATTTGATCGGCTAATGTTTTTAGTGCGTCTTCTCCTGGCCGGTTAAAAAATGCCCAAATCGTATTTTTTAATCAAATATCAATTTTTTCAAATGGAACAAGGGTGGCTCATTAGCATATTTGGAAAAAGTATTTTTTTACGAATAATTTGATACCACATACTTGGTATATTTGGAGTAAAATTGTCGTTATGAACCGCATGTTATAATTTCAAGTAAACCATATGCGAAAATGCCAAAACTTGACATATTATATATCATTTTATTCACAGTGTCATTTTCTATCGAATTAAGTGAAAAAATGCTGAGGGTGCCATTTAAAAATCAAAAGTTGTAGTCATTTCCGGTGAAACCGGAAGTGGCCGAAAACAATTGAATATGTCAATCAATCCCAATTTATGTCGTATACTAACATACCAAATATCGTTGTTTTCTCTGAAAAAATAAAAAAGTTATAGGGGTGAGCCACTTTTGAGACGCACCCGGTATATATAGTAGATATTTAGAAACAAAACTTTTCACTTAAATTGCAGAAATGGAATTACAATATTTTTATGATTTAATTTTATTATATTGAATTAGTATATAAAATTGTATATATGATTGTTTGTTTACGGTCTTAATTGATTAATATAAGAGTAGTATTGCTTGATGAGTAATACTGGTACTCAATTATGTACTTACTCATCATGATGATGAGTACTGCTTGATGAGTAATACTGGTAACATTATCAATATATTCGCTTGGGAAAATTATTATTTGACCCGATGTGAACAAATGTATGGTCCACGGACACTATTTAAAAGCCATGTTCTTTTATTGTTCTTAAGAGAAATCTGTAAATGATACTTTTATTAGGACCCAGCATGGGTTTGATATACATCCATTCAACTAGTATTGATTATGCAGGGATTTAGATAAGATAAACAATTTAAATAATACAAAACCAAATTAGTAAATAAAACTGTGCTACAGACTACAGTTTAAATGTTACTTACTTAAATGTTAACTGTTACTAGAAATAATAAATAATTTTTTAAATAATTTTGTGTATATTTTGTTCATGAGGCGCAATACCGTGGATTATAAGCCGATAAATGGTAGACCGCTAGTTAGTCATTTTTTTACTATATTGTAATTAATAATATTAGATAATGATTTAAACTAAATATTCTTGTGTAAATTTCAAGTATTAGCTAGTTTAATTTACCATCTGTTTTAACTAACTGTTTTCATATCAGTTTTTCTATGTTTACTTATTTTTTGCCAAAACAACGTTTGACCTTGTTTACCTCGTGCTATTTCACAAAATAGCACGATAAATATAAGCCCCTGTTGTATAAATTTTAACTTTAGAAACGGGAATTATATTTCGGGGATAGTGTAGCGGCTCTTTAAGGTACGCTATTTATTTTATTCAAAATATTCAATATTTAAATTTTTTGCAATTTTTTTTGTAATTACTATTCCAAAATATCTTCACTTCCTCTACTAACAATTTATAACAAAATTGTTGAATAGGTGCTTAAAGGGAGACTAAATAAAATAAACTGACTTGGCACAATTGTGTTGGGAGACTTCTATGATTTTGATCGGGTTTCATTTTCCGTTTAATATTATGGGTGCGTCTTCGCTAGCTACGTGGAAACAGGGAAAAGCAGTCTAATAAGCGAAAATTGTAAATATGCCGGTGACAAGTAGCAAAGGTCCTCCATATCGGGCCCCGTCGTTCGTCGTCCTCCGCGTCGCGCTCCTCCGGCATGCGGCGACATTTTCCCTCCCGACCGGGAAGGGTCCGTGGGAACAATAGACCAGCTGGTGGATCCAGCGGCGGCACCGAAAGCTACCAAAACAAATAAATATCTTATGAATGACAAAAAATATTTTATAACTATAGTAGTTTAGTCAAATAATTGTATTTTTTGGGATAAGTTTCAGGATAGTTCTGATTTACTTTGATCTTTATGATTTTTGAGGCGTTGAATCCGTATCTGATGTTAACAAAATTTCATGACGGAACATTGAAAAAAGAAATCATAAAAACATCATTCTAGCTGCTTATGTAAAACTTGAAGAAATTTTAATTGCAACATTGCCGAAGTTGTGTCGCACTTATTTATTGCGTGAAGGATTAATATCATTTAAGGATTAATATAGTATCAGGTGTTAATGTAGTGTTTGAAATACCTGTCTTTTGGATGGTTTTAGAAAGAAGGTATTCTTTATCCAGGGCTTTATAGACCTATCAAAATTACCAATCACTCCCTTATTGTGACGTAATTATTTAAGGTAAATGAGCCAGTGCTCGTCACATAAGTTCATAATACGTATAGTAATATATCCAAATCATATGATATATTGTTTTTGGTATTAATTTAATTTGTAAGCAGATATATCGAATTCATTATTCTAGGTCGTATTTTTGAGTTTCTTTAACCCCAATTATCGCTATAAATATTTTTTTCTTTTAAGTACACATTGCCTCCGTATTCTTATTAAAATAATGAATCTGGTCTAAAAAAATAAAATAAAATATTTATTTCTACTTTTAATATACATGCAATTTATATAGAATTGAAATATATTTTCAAATATGAGCCCGGAAGATAATGCCAGATTTAAAAAAAAAATTAAATACCTATTTCGGTACTGCCTGATTTTGAAATTTCAGGTGCCTCCAATTTTTAATTCCAGATATTATGTACCTACCTATATTACGTATTTTTATTTATATTATTTCTTTCTAGATTGCCTATCTTAAAAAACTAAATTTATTTATAATAATTTCAGCACCCCAAAAACCATAAAAAATAAAAGAAAAATTAGCTACCCCAAAACTTTCCTCCAAAAGGCTTTTTTGAGTACAGTATGCAATATGACTAGATTATAGGAATTTTAGCAGAAATCGAGAACAAACTTTGATAAATTAAATATAGTAGCTTAAGTGGGCTTGTGGCTTTGATGATGGATGGCTTGTGGCTTGTCTCCTGGAAGATGATGTACAAGTGTTTTTTCATATTAATATGATTTTTTATTTTAACATTCATATTAATGATTTTTCATCTATACCAAAAACTGGTATTGTTACAAAAGAAAGAAACACAGATGATGTCACAAAATTGACTTATACTTACTTTGTAGTTCCTAAATCTGTAAATGTAGAGAAATATTTTCTGTGTTAAAAAAAATATTATAACCAAAATACAGGGTGTTTCAAAAAATATGTGACATTTCTGGTGACGAGACTCCTCACGTAAAAATAAGATTTATTTTTTATGACAACATAGGTTCGATTCTGCTTTAGTTCGTAGTTATAGGGGATTAAAGTATTCATCTTCTTTCGATTTATTATAATTTTCTTCCGAGCGTTTAGCGTTTCAAATGAAATTTTGAGAGTAAAAGTTACTATAAATGCGATATCTTTTAATGCTAAAAAAGTACTATGTCGACAGATGCATCAGGGGCGTGCATATTGGTTATCACTGGAATAATTTTCTAAAAAAAACATGCGTGCGTCACTAATTTTGTTTGTCTTGTGTTTTTGTTTAATGTCGTTTAAAAGTTGTCTCTTTGACTTTGATCTCCTTGATAAGATAAACGCAACTTTATTAATTTTCCTTAATACAAGTCTAATAACGACCTTTAAAATTTTTAATAACATTAACTGGCCAAACTGTTAAATAAGTACCCATTAAAATAGGTCTTTTGTAATTATCTTAAATACCATTATTTTTTTTTGAATTTGTGTTAAGTACCAGTGTACATTAGTGATGTGAAGTTCAGTACAACTTAAATAAATGCAATAATACTAAAATATTAAAAATAATGTTGGCATTTTGCTGTTTTTGCGTTGTTGCCTTTTCAGTTTTACCTTTCAGTTTTAATTTTAAAATAAATGCAGCTTTTCTTAAATGAGTTAAAAACGGCTTGGTCTAAATTGTTTGAATTTGGCATGTCTTTTCAGCATACCCAGACCTTTAAAAAATCTATTTATGACTTAGCTGTAAAATTAATAGGGGAGACAATATTTGGACAGATCCAAATTTTGCATGAGATTTCCTATGTTTCTAAGGAAGGTGTACCATCCCATCCGGAGAAACGTTATCCCATCGTACATAAAACTCTAGTTTTATGTACGGTGGTTATACTGATTTTTAAGTTACGTATATGAAAACACTTGGTCTAACAGCTCTAACTGTTAGTCTGACGACTGTTTAGTCTGCATTGCAATCAAAGCCATGGAGTAAGTTTCTACGTTACAATCAACGCAAGTAGCATTTTTGGACACATTTTAGGTAATGTTTCTAATAATCGTGTCTGTTACATGACACAAAATGGAAACGGTATGCCACAAATAGGAAACATTTTCGAAACCTATATATTTTATATGGCTTTATTACACGTGTTTCCAATGTGGTGGCACTAGCCGTTTCCTGAAATGTTTCGATGCGGAATCAAAACTTTTAGAGGAAATGTTTCGAAACATTTTCTGCAATTTGTGTCCAAGAAAATAGTTTATGTCTGTGTGTGGATTTCAAAATGAAAACAACCAACAATGTCGACCTCCGTCATAATTTTTTTGTCTTAAAATCTTTGCTTGTAGGTTTTCTCGCACAAAAAATGTCTGGAGCAAATTCATCGTTTAATTTAATAATGTATTATCATATTTGTAATGCCTCTTCTGTTTATCATTATTTGTTGCTACAGAATTTTTTTGTTTGAAATATGAAGCTCAACAGCCTATAAAACCATATATTTTTAGTTAAAAACGCTATCACTAGCCAACATGGCGGAATTTTAATTCATTATTTTATAAAATTGACATGGAGTCGGACACAACTTATCTACATTATATCATAATTGTGTCTAAAAAGAGAGACACTCGTGTTTCGAAAATGAATCGATAATAAATGGAAACCTTGTTTCCAAAATGTTTCGATTTAGCTCTGTCTGTGTAGAAATTTCGAACTAGTGACCTGTCAACAATGCCAATATACGCCGCATAAAGCTACACGCACACTGGTGCGATCACGGCCGCGATCACGATCACGATCAGGGCAGCGACAACATGAGCGATCATTCTAGTACACACCAACGCGTTCACGTTCACCGCCGTACCTATATGTATAGTGCGCCATCCTGTAGGTATACATAGGTACAAATTAAAAATGTGAATTATGTATACGAAAAAAAAACATTCTTAAATATTTACCTACAATACTTAAACTTAAACAATAAAAATGTATAGATATACTATCCAATCCAATTGCAACTCCAATTTTGTCTCAAACTTTTTATTTTTGATTCTATTATTTTTGTAACTTGGATCGGATAAATCATATAGAATTTTGCGAATTTTTACGGCCTTAATTAGCTGCTCTGTTAACTCCATTTCTGAATTGCAACAAGAAAAGACATACAAAATAACGGAAAATTCCTATCAGTTAAGTGCCAAGTGGGGGCACCAGTGTGCGTGTAGCTTTAAGCTACACGCACACTGGCGCGATCACGGCCGCGATGACGATCCCGATCAGGGCAGCGATAATATGACCGATCATTCTAGCACACACCAACGCGGACACGTTCACCGCCGTACCTATATATAGTGAGCTATCCTGTAGGTATACATATGTAGGTACAAATTAAAAATGTGAATTATGTATACCGAAAAAAAAAACATTCTTAAATATTTACCTACAATATTTAAACTTAAACAATAAAAATGTATACATATATGTACTATCCAATCCAATTACAACTCCAATTTTGTCTCAAACATTTTATTTTTAATTCTATTATTTTTGTAACTTGGATCTGATAAATCATATACAATTTTGTGTATTTTTACAGCCTTAATTAACTGCTCTGTAAACTCCATTTCTAAATTGCAACGAGAAAAAACACAAAAAATAACGGAAAAGTCCTCTCAGTTGGGTCGCGATCACGCGATCAAACTCGACAAGTTGAATCTGATCGCCACCGCAGAATAGAACGCCGCCAGGCCGGTTCGTCTCCAAAACTCGATGGCGACAATGTGAAACGGCTCATTTGTATTCTTCAGCAACTTTTGGCCGCACCAGTGTGCGTACAGCTTAACGCCGTCTAGTACGCCACAATACACCAACAACGCCGTATAGTATTATAAAAACTTGAAGAATGCTTAATGTTTAGATGCAAAAACTGCAAAACAAAATTAAAAACAATAAAGTAAGTTTATGTTCCCATATTTGACACAATATCAAATAAATTATGGAAACTTTTCAGGCACAAAACGGGAACGAAATCTGTAATGTGAGCCACATCTGTTTTTTAAAAGTTTCGAAAAATTTCTGACACTAAGATCTTTATTGTTATTACTACTACTACTACTACTGCCGTTACTCGCTGACGAGTATTTGACACGCATCAATAGATGGTTACGCAAGGCGTTTCCTGTCATGAGCTTTTCTGTGACTGAAAAGCCCGATACGTGATGTTATCTCTCTTCCGCACACCGGACATTCAAAAATCTCATTACTTTGTTGCCTCTTTAGTTTTTGGTTGTCGTTATTAACTGAATTTACAGTTCTCCTCCATTGCGTTCTATTGTGCGCTGCTTCCTCCCACTGATGCTGCATACTTATCCCCTTTAAGTTTTCATGAACAACATCCTTGTATCTTTTAAGTTGTCCACCCGGTTTCCTCTTACCCTCTACAAGTTCACCGTAAAGAAGAGATTTCGGTAGGCGGTTTTCTTGCATCCTGCATACGTGGCCAGCCCATCTTAAGTGAGATTTAGTAATCATGACTTCAGCGCTCTCGCAGCTTGCTTTTTTAAGGACAGATACGTTTGAGACATGGTGGTACCATTTGATTCTTAAAAGTTGTCTAAGGTATCTCTGTTGCAACTTGTTTAATGCGCTCGTGTGCCGGCGGTACGGCACCCAGGTTTCGCTTCCATATAACATGGTGGGGATTATTACTGCTCGATACACTGCAAGTTTCGTTTTTGTGCTTAAGTCATGATTGTAGAAAACCCTGTCTTTTAATTTCCAGAATGCTCTTGAGGCGCTGCTGATTCTGTGCTGAATTTCAGAGTCGATATTTGCCTTTTCCGAAATCAAACTGCCGAGGTAATTAAATTCCGATACATATTCCAATAGTTCTTCTCCGAATTTTATAGCGCTGTTATGATTTTCCGCGGGAGTGCACATGATTTTTGTTTTATCGATGTTCAGTTTAAGGCCCAAAGTCTCGTATGCCCAGGTATATTATGTGTTCAGCATCAGCGTATTGGAGTTCTGTGATGAATTTTATACGTGTTTTTGCCCTGAGTCTTTTTATGTTGAACAGACCGCCGTCATACCTGTATCTAATACCCATTCCTCTCTCCTGCAGTTTGCTGTCCACTATAATAGAGAGCGCTGCCATGAATATGTTGAATAGGAGAGGAGCTAGAACACATCCCTGCCTAACTCCTGTATTTGTCAGGAAGGGATCGCTCAGTGATCCATGATGTGACACTCTCGACTTGTTGTTGTTATGGAGGCTTTTACACACACTAAGAAATTTGTTGGGCACTCCGAACTTTTGCATAATTGCCCAAAGTGCATCTCTGTTTACAGAGTCGAAGGCTTTCGTTAGGTCGATGTTATATATATCTTATTGTTATAGCTTATGTAGCAAAACCATATTTTGGTAAAGTGGTTCGAAACAAAAAGCGATTTATGTTACGAAACATATGTATCGAAAATGTGACGAAACTGTTTTGCAATGTTTCTTAGCAAAGATTTTGTTTCGATTTTGTGTCTAAAAATGCTAGGTACTTAGGAAAGATATTCTGTGTTCTGGTTTAACTGTATCTTAAAAAATTATGCAGCGAGAAATAAATTAATGCGATTTTTTATATAAATTTACCTTTACCACACCACACCTCTGTTTTCGAGCCTCCAACGGAACGGAGCGGAATCAATATGCGCGCAGTGGCGCGCACTGGCGGAGCTGCCCGGAACTCTTATTGTTACATGACGGCATAATATCGAACGGACGATTTCGCCTCCGGCAACGGAGATCCTCTATATTGCCGAAAATACCTCGTCGCCGTTCGTTCTTTGGCGGCTTTCGATTTTAATAAAACGGGAAACATGGTCAAAATTTAAACGCGCGCACGCATTCTAACGCGGCCCGCATACGAGACCCATTTTTCATTTCGGGATGTTTCGCATATTCCTTTTCCCTTTTTTTGCATCCGAGTACGTTTTCATGAACGTGAAAGAGCGAAGAATCTTATTGCAAACGGTTAGGAAACTATTTGAATAAATTCTTTTTTTTTGGTTTGGTTTGGTTTAGCGAAAATAAATTCAAATTACTGGATAGAATGACTTAAAAGACAATCAACTCTAATTGATTCATTAATATCAATGTTGATTAGTTTTGATATGTGCGTCTCGAAAGGGGTGCGTCTCGAAAGGGTGCGTCTCGAAAGTGGTTCACCCTTATAACTTTTTTATTTTTTCAAATAAAAAAATGAAATTTTATACGTTAGTATATGATATAAATTAGGATTGATTGACGTATTCATTTGTTTATGGCCCCTTTGCGTTTCACCGGAAATGACTACAACTTTTGATTTTAAATGACGGTCTCGGTATATTTCCAGTTTATTCGATAGAAAATGATACTCTAAATATAATGACAACTCTAATTTTTAATCAAGGAGCCTTGGAAAATAGATTTGATCGTCTAAAAATCGTCTGGCCGGTTAAAAGATGCCCAAATTGTATTTTTAATCATATCTCAATTTTTTCAAAGGGGACAAGGGTGCCTCATTAGCATATTTGGAAAAAGTATCTTTTTACGAATAATTTGGTACCATACACTTGGTAGGTACTTCGAGTCAAATTGTCTTTATGAACCGCATGTTACAATTTCAAATAAACCATATGCGAACATGTCAAAAGTTGACATAGATATGTCATTCTATTCAGAGTGTCATTTTCTATCGAATAAAGTAAACAAATACCGAGGGTGTCATTTAAAATCAAAAGTTGTAATTATTTCCGGTAAAACAGGAAGTGACCAAAAACAGTTGAATACGTCAATCAATCCTAATCCAAATCTATTTTTTTTATCTGAAAAAATAG
Organism: Sitophilus oryzae; assembly: GCF_002938485.1. Lineage (NCBI taxonomy): Eukaryota > Metazoa > Arthropoda > Insecta > Coleoptera > Curculionidae > Sitophilus > Sitophilus oryzae. Next base: position 849,261 of record NW_022146741.1, on the reverse strand, counting down.
AAAGTTATAGGGGTGAGCCATTTTTGAGACGCTCCCAGTATACGAGTTTAAATCATATGTTGATGATGCCATCATTTCATTTTTTTTGGTGCGTAAAAAAAATATTATCTTGGACGGATAGTTCCAGTTGGACAGTATGTTTAAAACCAACATCACTAAAGCTAAATGTTTAAATACTAGTTGGGATCACTGGTTTGAAAAAATATATCCTTCATTATTAAGTCATTGTAGCATTAACTCCTTATACATGGTTGGGCAATAGTGCGTCGGGCAACAAACCAAACAAACCAACTGCAGCTCCTCACAATAGATCTATAAGGTCGCGGTGATTAACTCCACTCCTAAACATTCTACATTCTACATCTGCAGCTCCTAAAATAAAAAATTTGGAAATTTTGTTTAAGTGCCAATCTAAAGTATGTTTGTCCTAGGATGTATTTTAGGAATAATTTTAACTTCTATAGGGTGGCTCAAAAAAGTGTGAGTGGATCGGGATATTTTTTTTAATGGAACACCTTGTATATTATTGCATTTTTGGCTTCTTTTCAGATCACTTTGCATAATACTAAGATATGAGTGAATATATTTGGAGGATAGGTATAGAGATGTTAATAAATAAATAAAAAATATATATTTTTCAGGCTCTCTTAAAAAAATCAAACTATCCAAACCATGCCAAACTATCCTGAAATCAAAACTATATTAAGTATTTACTTTAGATGGCCTCTACTTACTTTGCTATAAATAATGCAGGATGTTCAAAGTTTTACGCCAAACTTTCTAAAATATGAAATACATTTTCTTCTTTTTTTTTTAAATGGAACGCTCTATATATTATTTTTTCAATAAATGGAGAATTAATAAACGAACATTTTTTGCTTTTATAGTATTTCAAAATTTTTAAAGGTTTCAGAGATATTGGCGGTTTTATATTTCATATGGCATTTTCCATAGTAGATTTTTATCAAAGCCACCCAATGATTTTTCTCTCTTATTTTACCGTTGAAAGAACCATATGAAATAATACTGCGTGTACCTACGAAACCATTAAAAATTTGGAAATACTTTAAATAAAAAAAAATGTCAATTTTTTAATTCTCCATCTAATAGAAAAATAACATATACGGCGCGGCGCCGGCGTTCGGTAGTATTTTCACTAGTAACACCACTAGAGGTCAAATTACTTCCGTAAATTTTGAGTCGAAGACGAGGGATTCGAGAGAGATTCGAAGACGAGGGATAATTTTCTAAAAATATTCATGAGAAAAAATTTCCGGATTTAATTTGACCTCGTGTGGTATTCGGTAAGAAAATTCCACACCAAATTGTGTTTGAAAATCAAATAATTAAAATGTGTTTTTCGATTTTTGGTCGACTTCATTATTTAGTTATTATGGTAACTAAGTGACACCCAAACCTAAAAACTATTTCAGTTTTGAAGCTGTCAAGCGGTACGACTTAAAAAAATGTTTCGCTTCGGTCAAGAAAGCAAAGAAAATATTCGTCAGGAGATTAAGCAGTTGTCACCCGCGAATACTAGGAAATCGAAGTCAAGCGTATGGAAGCAGTTTACAAACTTTTGCGCAGAAAAATCGTATGATTTCGACAAAGCGGATATACCTGTGGAAGAACTGGCGCTTATTCTTGAAGGCTGTGGGTGCAACATGCGAAAAAAGAACTCTGAAGACTACAAGGAGAGTGTTATCAAAGTTTTATGGAACTCTACAGCTAAGCATAATAATAAAACTCAAAATTCAAACTGCTAAATGGAAAAAAGGTGAATAAAATAGTGTCTAAATATTATATATATTTCATTAGACATGGACATTTAATTCAGTCCATTCCAAGTCCTACATTTTTGCCATTAAGAAGAAAGGAGGTGTCCAAAGAATATAGAAAACATCTCAGCTTTGTAATTGAAATGTATCAAAATTATCATGTAAACAAATAAAAACCAGACTCTCAAAAAGATATTCTGTCATTACAAACATCAAAAAATTTCCAGTATAATTCGCTGTTGGGTGCTCACAAGGAAAAAATTTTCACTAAAATTTATCCGTTGCCATGGTGATTTGTCCAAAAAACAAGTTTTGATTGGTTAAAAATTAGAGGTGTGAAATTTTGACCATAATTTCAATTATAAACTAGCGTTGAATATGGAAACCCTCATGAGCAACTTGAAGTAGTTGACGTTACATTTCTTATCATGTGCCATGTTAACATAGTCCAGTTACTCCAAATAGTATACCGGGTGTTTTTCAAGATTGGCTCACCTCAATAACTTCTAGAATATCAGATAAAACAAAAATATTTTGTATGTTAGTTAACAGGTAACAATGCAAATCCAGGCAACTGCTAACGTACCTTAAGTTGTCATCCTAATATTCTGTCAATGTCAAATTGTATTTTCTAAACTTTAGGCTCTTGCCTCATTCAAATCAGTTTTAAATTAGAAAAATACATTTAAGGGATACTAAGCATAGGTATTATAACGTAGTAATGTAGATAGCACAACAAATTACATTAGACATTGATAAAATCATAGATTGACAACTTAAGGTATGTTGACATTTGCCTGGTTTTGCATCAGTTTTAATTTAAAAATACATGCTGTTTTTCTGAAATTACTTTAAATCGGTGTACTTATTGTTCAAATTTGGCACGTGTATTAGGCATAGGTAGACCTTTAAAAAATCTATTACTTATCTGTAAAATTAACAGGGGAGCCAATATTTGAAATTTGAACAGTAAAAAAATTCTGTGGGATTTCCTATGTTTCCAACGACGATGCACCACCCGGTATATATTATCATAGGTATCATCAAACAAATTTAGCAGTTCATTTTAATTAAAGTAATCATACTTGACACAAATCATAACAATACACCAAAATATTGATTTGAAAGAATACAACCTTAAAATCAATATTTTGGTGTATTTTGTTGATTTGTGTAAGGGATAACTGCACTAATTAAAATGAACCACTAAAATTATATGAGATGAGGTCAGTATGAAACAGATCTCAAATTGGAATATACATATAAAACTGATTACAGTTGGGGGTTGGAACCTTTGATGTTAACCTAACACAACTTAAGGCAGGGGCGGCTTGCCCTATGAGGCAGATGAGGCAGTGCCTCACCAATACATTTGAAGAATTACCCGTATTAATCGATACATCTTTAATCACAATTTTATATTTTTTTCCCTATTTGCATCAATAATAATTGTATTTTTTATCCGTCGTTCTACAATAAATTACGTCGATGGTATTCCTTTAAACGCGCTTCCTTTCCCATATGCGACAAACTCGACCATATATATATATATCCATCTCATTTGTTCTTTAAGAAGTATATGTGCAGAGGTTTGCCTCTCGCCTTTCCTTGTCTAACGTATTGTGGTATATCGCATTGACGGAGCGACAGCGTTCACTGGAATCTTAAATCTATAGAATGAAAAGAAAAAGCATAGGCAAAACCTTTAGTTGAAGAGAGATAAAATGTATGGAGTAGTAGCGCGTAAAAAGACCGTATTGAGGCGAGCCTCAAATGTAAAATTAAACCTTAAAAGCCGTTCGTTAAATATATGTATCACTTCCCGATCAATTCCCGGCGATCAGCTCGAGAGATTTTAGGCGACAGCTGGCGACAGGCTGAAAATGCAGAATTGCATTATTTGGGAATTTGTATTAGTTTGAATTAACTCTGCCGGTTATTGCACTGTTTTGTCTCTAATTGATTAATATATACGTTTTTTAATGTGAATTGCATGTTTAATTACTCGTCTTACTGATTACAACGTATTAAGTAAATACCTAAAAAGTGAGCAGTGACTTGTTGATTGATATAATGATTTAGAGGGACCATGCATCAACAGAGATTTTAGGTAACGTTTTTCGAATACGAATCATTTCTAGATAAATTGTGTACTCGTATACTCAAAAAGTAAAGCAACCTGTTACAGAGATTTCATTTTGTTTTATTTTTATAGGATTGGTAGAAAAACAAAATTTTACCATACAGAGTAAAATATATAAGACAAAATATCCTGAGGTTGTTTTGATAAAAATTTACTGTTGCAATAGCCCTATATAATAGGTATCGTATGATCGAAAAAAAAACGGCGTCCAGTTGGCTTGAAAATGACGATCGATGATATTTCCCATATAATTTTACATATAAAATGACAGCGATCTTCATTTCATAGCCATCGCTGACGCCGTTTTTATTCGATCATACGGTATAATACTGCGAATTATATTACATAAGGCTTAAGGCAACTGCTAAAAATTTAGAAATATTTTAAATATAAAAATCTGCGCTTTTTAAGTCTGTAGGTATCTAAAATACTAAAAATAATATACAGTGTGTATTGCATTTAAAAAAATTGAGATATAGCATTATAATATTGCAATGTTGACCGTGCCATAAAAAAATCCCTGTATAAAATAATGTGAATTTTTCTCGGATTTTTTCTTTTGTCCTACATACCTCGCTATGTACATACTTAAGCAATAATATATCAATAAGTTAAATTCACTCCAGGTTTTTACCACTTTTTAAAAAATGAAATTTTTCAAACATGAATTATCGTGGAAATCCCGCATATATAGAGCTTCAAATAAATCAATAGTGTGAAGTATGCTGAATTTTATGCTGAACCCAATTCTGTACAGAAAAATGGTAATGCGATTGCAATTTTACAGAAAATATTTTTTTTAGGATATGCACTTTTTTTATATAGAAGTTTTTTTCATATATTTGTCAACTACGAAGATATTGGACTTCCTCGTACTAATGGTCACCCTATATACATACTAATAAAAATTCTTTTCTAATGTGCCTCACCATCTTCCAGTGCTACGAGCCGCCCCTGACTTAAGGTATGTTGACATTTGCCTGATTTTGCATTTTTGACTGTTCAGTTTTAATTTAAAATTACATGCGGTTTTTCTTAAATTACTTAAAATCGGCGTACTTATTGTTCAAATTTGGCACGTGTAGGTATTCTCGGCATAGGTAGATCTTTAAAAAATCTATTTACGACTTAGCTGTAAAATTAATAGGGGAGCCAATATTTGAATAGTACAAAATTTCCGTGGGATTTGCTATGTTTCCAACGACGATGCACCACCCAGTATATTATCATAGGTATCATCAAACAAATTTAGCAGTTCATTTTAATTACATTTGAGGGTTGGAACCTTTGGTGTTAAACAGCAAAATAAAAACACTAAATCACCACAATACACCAAAACACTTTTACTTTTACACTGGACGCGCGTTTCGCTAACCATGTTAGTATCATCAGCAGATGATTATAAACTAAAATACAATCTACAAGTTGAGCGTTTATATACTCGCCCAGTGGGCAACGAGTGGGCTTGGCAAAAACTAGCCAACCGAGTCAGAGCCAACTGAGCGTAACAGTTAGATTTCCGCCACTAGAGTAGTAGGAACAAAGAACTTGAAGGAATTGGACCGTTGTCTCTGTTCATACTATCTTTACATTTATTAATTCTGATGCTTTCATATGCATCTAATTGCCTGTAATTTGAGACTTGTTTAATTAATTTTAAATTATTATATATTTAAAATCAATATTTTAGTGTATTGTGTTGATTTGTGAACTTTGGCTTGGTGCATTTTAAGTTGTTTTCAAAGCAGAAGTGATTGCCACAAAAAGATTTTTTAAAACTCTAATATAAAAAAAAAACGTCCATATGGATCCAACTTTATGGTGGACACTGTATATAATGTTTATTATATTTAATTTAAGTAAATTTAATTATATTTTCACTGGAATGCAAAATAATGTGTTTATCGAAAACTGGTTGTATCTCTCTTTACTTAAAGCGTTTTAGCCCAAACTAAAACGAAAATATTATAGGTATTAGTGTATAAATAATAACAAAAAAAAAATGTTGACAAATGGTGAATGCAGCAAAATTTCAAATAATATTTTAAAAAATGTTGACAAAATGGTGAATGCGCCAAAAAATTTTTTTCCGCCAATGGTTTTGGTGTATTGTGGTGATTTAGTATCTTATTTTGATAACCAAACCAAACTGAACTAGCACCTAGATCATGCATTCATGACGTGTAAACTATGAGCAAAGTTATTTTGGTACACATACTTAAGTAATGAAGCGTGTTCGAAAACCCTCACACTTATTGATGGAAAGGACCAGTTTATTTAACGTTAGTTAAATTGCGAAAACCTTCGCGTCACGAGTCACAGCCCCAAATTCAACCTTCTGTCGATCTAAATGCCTTTCCGAGAATTAGGAAAATAAATACCCTACGCCGCCGTCCTCATTCACCACCGAGGAGACCGTATAAAACCGAAAACTCCGGCTCGCACGCCGATTTGAAAGCTTTAGAAAAGCTCGCATTCCTCAGGTGAACGTGAATGGGAACCTATTGAATCCACCACCACCACCGTCACTGCCGTTAGACGAAACGCTAATATTTTATTTTCTAAAGTGTCAACTCGAGATCAATCATTTAAGTAAAGGTAACAGGAAATGGATAATTACGGTTTTCGTTGTTTATTAATGCTTATTCACTGGATGGTTATTAATATTCATGAATGACACAACGACCAATAGGAAGATAAATATTCTTTTTTGCCTTTATTTTTGGATATAATAATACAGGGTCCGGCAAAAGTACGTCGGGCATCTGTAGCTCCTAGAATAAAATGTTGGGAATTTTGTTTAAGTATAAACCTAAATTATGTACAAGGATGTATTTCCGGAAAATATGTTAACTTCTATAGGGTGGCTCAAGTGTGAGTGGATCGGGTTGATTTTTTTAAAATGAAACACCCTGTATATTAATAAATTTTTGGCTTCCTTTCAGATCACTTTACAGAATCCTAAGATATGAGATATATATCCTAAATATATTTCGATAATTTCAGAGATATTAATAAACAAATAAAAAATATAAATTTTTCAACCTTCCTTAAAAAATTATTACAAATACAAGAACTGCCCTGAAATCAAAATTATATTAGGTATTTACTTTAGATGGTCTATACTTTGCCATAAATATCCTAATCTTAACTTATAAGGGGCGGCCATTACGGTCTTTCCGCCGAGGAGCAAGGGGAAAGACACCACCTACCTGCTGAGCCTTATCCAGGGTCAGAACTTCATTGTAAGGACATCGAGTTGGCGAGTCATCAACTCGAGGGAGGAGGGTCATGGTCAGGTCCTCACAATAGGAATTGACCTCAAATCCAAGGAGGTAATAGAGAAAGAGGGACATATCCTCTATTATAGATACGGGACAACATCGGTATATCAGGTCTAAGGAGAGACCAAGTTAAGGAGGTGGAGAAAATGGAGACTGATCCTCCAGTCTCCACCTCATGGGTTCCTCAGCCGGAAGCAAGCTCCTCGACTGTGAAGGGCGGCATGGAGGGCCAAACTCCAATCGTGGTAGAGTGTGTACTCTCGGAGGAAGAACTGTTGTCAGAGGAGGATGGAAAATACCCTGTCCCCTCTACAACAGGGGTATGATGGGTTATAGACTGTGTGATGACTCAAAGAAGGGGTGCACACAATAGATCTTTAAGGTCGCAGTGATTAGCACCTCCTCTTACTCATTCTACATTCTAACTTATACAGGTTGTTCAAAATTCTACGCGAAAGTTTCTAAAATAATAGAATATTTTTTCTTTGTTTTTTAAATGGAACACCCTGTATATTATTTTTTTATTAGATGGAGAATTAAAAAATGAACATTTTTTGTATTTAAAGTATTTCCAAATTTTTAATGGTTTCGCAGATACACGCAGTATTGTTTCATATGGCTCTCTCAACTAGCGATGGGAACTATCGAATGAATTAGACTATCGAATGGTTACTGAATGAATGATTTCAACTATCGAATGGTTTTATTCGAATAAAATCATTCATTTATTTGTATACTAAAGCATAAGTGACAACCTCGCCGTGCCACTAAATGGTTATCGTTGAGCCACGAGCCACAACTATCGAATGTTTTTGATAAATGAAATTTAGTATTCGTTTGATTTTTGTGTGCGTCAGTGCATTATTAGTTCTTCCAAATTTTTATAACTTTGCCTTGTAAATACTATGCTATTTTTGCGATTATTAAAATATTTTAAATACTAAAATAGTAGTTTTTTTTTAATTGACGATTGTGTGCGAAGTGGTCAAAATTTTTCCGAAAATTTGTGTGATTTTCCGTAGCCCGATCTTTCAATTATTTAATTTTATATGGTATATTATGGTTAGGTTAGATTGCATTTTTTTAATGGGAAATTTTGAGAAGTAACAATTTTTAAGAGAGATGAGATGAACTTAATAATCATATTTAAGTAATGTGGTTAAGTAAATGGGGTTATTGAACTCAAATTTTGGGGTGAGAAAATTAAATTGAAAGTTTTACACGTGCCAATTTCAAAAAAAAATTAACAATGTTTGTATTTTGTTTATGCTAATTCTCTTACATGTAGTTTTTTGCGAAGAAATATTTCATTTATTTTTTAAAGTAAATGGCAGTAAAAGTAAATATTATTTTTAAATAGTAATATAAAATAATAAAAAGTAATATAAATAATTTTGATTTCTAATTTTTTATTTATATTTTCCTTCCATTACACGGCATGCTTAGTAAATTAATAAATGTTTATATTTCATGATTTTAAAATTTGTTGTTAATATAACAAATTAGTTCTGCAACTAATATTATTTAATAAACCAACGTTGCCATTTAGAGACTATATTATTTTTAAATAGGATCTAATATAAATACTTTTGACTTCTATTTGTTGTTTATATTTTGCTACTACTTAAAAAAAATGTTTATATTATTAAATGATTTTAAATTTTGTTGATAATAGGTATAACAAATTATTACTGTTATTATTTATTAAACCAGTCTTTGCTTAAAAACATTAAAAATAATTTTCCTACATCCAAAATAAAAAGTATTATTGCAGTGTAATAACAGAATATTAATAAAAAAAATGCAAAACATTAGACATACTATCCCTAACTAAGTAATGCTAAAGAATAATATTCTTTGCTAATACCAACTAATACGAATATATGGCAACAGCGCCCTTCATAATGTATTTTCTGTTTAAATACTAGCACCTCAATAAAAAAATTAATGTGTCCTTATCTTTATTTGACTTCGCAAAAAATCAAAGATGCCGGCTTCTTTCATAGCATTGCCACCGACCGCTGTCGGGTTTCTAGGAAAGAAACCTACGTCGCCGGACGACAACTAAAATCCAGTTTATATTTCATTAAAATCGATCCTCTTCGGTTCTTGTATTTTTAATAACTTTTTTAAGAAAGGCTGAAAATGTATATTTTTTATTTATTTATTATTATCTCTGAAACTATGAAAGTTATCTGAAAAGAAGCCAAAAAAATGCAATAATATACATGGTGTTTCATTTAAAAAAAATTATCCTGATCCACTCAAACTTTTCTGAGCCACCCTATAGAAGTTAAAATATTTTCCTGGAATACATCCTAGAACATACTTCAGATTTACACTTAAACAAAACTCTTAAGTTTTTTTTCTAGGAGCTACAGATGCCCGTCTCACTATTGCCGGACCCTGTATAAGTTAGAATTCTTTTAATTTTGATGTATGTATTTACCCTCAATAACCAATAAATAAATAACCAACCAAGTTAAGCTACAAATTTATTTCAGATCAATTATATTACTTTGATCAAAATATTCCATCACAGCAATATCCAATATTTTAATCACACAGAAAGTTATTTCCCAGTCTCAACGTTGGAGTTTAGCGAAAAAAACTTTTATTCACGAAGTTCTAATCCACGATTAAAATATCCCTTCTTCTTCCCTTCGGTAGGAGCTAATTATAGTCGACGGCGGAATGACGGTCGAAAAATCATTTATTTCAACTTTCCAGCGTTAATTATACTCCCAATTTCCATTTAAAATCTTTTACATTTTTGTAATAATAATGATAATTTTACTAAAATTTTTTAATTTGTTATAATAATTTTAATAATAATACTGAAAGAAATATTGTAAGAAATTTAACTAATTTTAGAGAAAAGTTAATGAATTTTACCAACGACCGATAAGTAAAAAAGGCACAAACTCACAATCCACCCGTACGACAAATAACTTATTACAAATGGTAAAGCCGATCGTATACGATGCGTTCAATCGTTCAACGTTGGTTCCAACCAAATACCATAGCATGATATCATAGTAGAAGGAAAAGAGTAGTTGCACTCTCCCAAATATTTTCAGCCAGATTTTACAATCTGTCGAATATCGGCAGATTGCAGAGCGTTTCAGTTGAGTTCCGTCCTTCGACCTGCGAGGTTCGAGCGTTGCGCCCAGCACAGACACGGATTTAGAAACAATGAGTGCCTTACTGTGTGCTGCTATTGGTTGTAGTAATAATTCAAAAAATTGTGCTTTGAGTTTTTTTTGAGAGCCATTTGCGATCATGTTTGTGTTCAGGTTGATTTTCTCATGACTGATTACTAATTAATGCTGTTTAATGAACTGCATCATCATTGAACAAAAAGTTGCTAGTACCGAAAGTATCGAAAAAAAACTGGAAATCCCGGTTCCTTAGAGGCATGGTATCGAAATTACCGGTTCCGAAAAACAGCTCCTGTTCCGGAAACGCTATAACATACCATAACCGTGAATCGCCCTATACAGGGTGAGTCTTAAATAAGTGCAAATATTTTTAGGGGTAGTATATTTTGACCCCGGAAATATGAGGACTTCTCTGCGCATTTTTTTTTTGAAAAAAAAAACCTGGAAATATTTTTAGTTTTTAGTTAAAAACATCATTTCTTGATAACTAGGGTTCAGAACCGGAAACTCCCGGTTCTTTTGAGATATCAAAGAACCGGGACTCGAAATTATTAATTCCCGGTTCTCAAAAAATTCTAAATTGTTCTTGCTTCTTTTCTCTTTTGAAACTTCTGTATTGTTTATTAGGAATTATTGAAGTTTAAATATGTTATTTTATTATGTAGTGCAATGTGTTGTTCAATGTATTAGTTATCCAATGAAAATCACCTATCCAATATATTACTACAAAACAAACAACTTAATGTTAAAATTAAACTTGTTTTAAATTAAAAAAAAATTGTGTAAAATCTTTGAAATAGTTAATAATATAAAAATATGTCATTATATATTTTTTCCGCATTTTTCCCATCAGAAGATTTTCAGATACAGAAGAATTGTTACTTGCACGAAATGTGAAAATATTCTGTTTTTAATCAAATTTTTACTCGATGATCAATTTTTTTTATTGTGAACTCATATTTTCCTAAATACATCTCTGTGAAACTATGGCGAGTGTCACGACTATACTTTGCCTAATTATAGACCACGACTATACAACTACGTCAGTGGTCACGGGACGCGAGAACAAGGTTATATAAGGTGGCAGAAAAAGAACAAAGGATTTGACAAGGAGTAAAGCTACTAGTTTCCTTATACTATGCAATTATATTATAATAATATATTGATAGTACGGCGTTTACACAATGAGTAGAAAGTGAAGCCAAAGAAAAGAAATAGGAATATCAATTTTGCAAAAGTCTATCCTTTTCGTTCAACAGGATTTTCGTGCGCACGCACCAAATAAAACGATCTGATTCGGCTACTTCATCGCTGAACGCTAATTAGTAAAATATATTATTTTTTTATTGGTAATGGCATGCATTATTTCAACCTGTTATTTTAAAAATTCATCATATCTATCCGTTTCTTGTTTTTGTTTAAATATGTCGGAGATTAAATTTAAATTTATAAATAAAGGCGCGAATAGCCAGACGCTAAATTGATTTACGTGGCAGATAGAAACTTAGAAAACTATTTCTATTGGTTAGTATGAAATAAATCATCTAATCGAGAAGTACTTCTCACGCTTGCGTAGTTCAAAGCTGTTGAACGAAAAGGACCGATTTATGCGGATTTTGTATAGCTCCATCTAAAAAAATTGGCTTCAATTTCTATTCCTGACTAGCAATATAGTGATATATATATACAGGGTGTTTCAAAAAACCTGTGCCATCTCTAGTGGGGATATTCCTCACATAAAAATAAGATTTGTTTTTCATATCAACATAGGTCTGATTCTGCTTTGTTTCGTACGTACAGGATGTTAAAGTCTTAATATTTTTTCGAATTATTATACTTTTAGCGTTTTGAATGAAATTTGGTAACTGGTAAAAGTTTCTCTAAATGCGACGTATTGTAAAGCTAAAAAAGTGTCGACATATTAACCATGGACATCATACATCATCAATGTTCATATCGGTTATCACTGGAATATTTTTTCTAAAAAAGCATGTACGCCACTGACTTTTTTCTCTTGTTAACGAAATAGGGTAAGCAGTTTGATGACGACTAAAAGTTGTCTCTTGATATTTTGTCGATTTCGGCCTCTTTGATGAGATAAACGCAATTTTATTAATTTGTCTTGATCCAACTCTAATATCAACCTTTAAAATTTTTAATATCATAAACTTGCAAAAGTTTTAAATAAGTAGGTAGGTACCTATTGATTCCTCATTAAAAAATATGAAAAAAAAAGTTCCTATAAACATGGTTATGGAAATGCATAGTTTTAGAGTTACAGGATGTTAAAACATTTTATAATTAGGCGTTTTGTAATTATCTTAAATACCATTATTTTTTTTATTTAAAATTGCTGTAGGTTGGACTAATAGTAATAATAACTAATTGTAATAATATTTAATAATAAATTAAGTAAAATATATAATTTATTAATTTTCTTTTTATTTTAATTTCATTAATTATTGTGATTAATAAAATTGCGTTTATCTCATCTCAATTCGATAACATATCAAGAGATAACTTTTAATTGGCATTAAACGGCCTACACAATTTTGATATCAAAAGGAAAAAGTCAGTGGCGCACATGTTTTTTTTTTAATATTCCAGTGATGACTCATACGCACGTCCCTGATGAATTAATCGACACTCTTTTAGCATTAAAATATGTAGCACTTATAGTAACTTTTACCCTCACAATTTCATTCGAATCACTAAAAGTACTTGAAAGAAAATTATAATAAATCGAAAGGTTATTAAGACCTTAACACAGTTTGTGTTCATGTTAATTTTCTCATGACTGATTAATTAATAAAATTCGAAGTTATTTTCATTAAAATTTTTATTTTTTATCAATTTTACTTTTGCAGACCATTTGTCTTGTTTGCTGATTGACGAACTGCACCATCATTCAATAAAAATTGGCTGGTACATACCGGAAGTACTAAGAAAACTGGGAAATCCCGGTTTTTTAAAACGTGGTATCGACATTCTCGATTCTGAAAAAAGTTTCGGTTCTCTAATTACAACGATGTATCACCCAAAGTAGGTTTGTATTAAAACAAAATTGGGGTGGCTTGTCTCTAGGGGATGAGTCTAAAAGTACTTTTATTTCTAAGCTTGAATGGTGTGCATCTCGGTGTGCATGGTTCACAATTCCGTAAATTTCAAATGGTGGTTTTTCAAAACACGTGAATTTTGCTCCACTACAAAATTATTCCTTCGTGATGTAGTTCGATTATTGTCTGTCCAGTGTAATTAGGACCGCGTTAAGATGTGTAATGCCGCCCGCGCCCCTTCAACTAATATAAAATCAATTAATATTGCCAACAAACGAAAATATTTCATTGAGTTTTAAAAAAAGTTGATGTTTTAAAAAAAATGACATATGTTATGGTATAACTATCGAGGAAATTCAAAAACCCCATTTACTAAAATATGTTACCATATGTATATTCTTACTTCTTACAGAGTGTTATTATACCTAATATTGTCGACAAATGAAAATATGTTAAAAACAGAAGAAAAAGAACACTTGGGTGAAATGATTAATTGATAAATCGACATCAAATCAAATTCCTTTTTCGACATCAAATCAAAAAAACTTTTCTCTTTCACTTTTTTGGCTATTTTAGTCCATCATGATTTATCATTAGATATTTGTAGTATGTCGCACAACATCATGATTAATAATAAAATTGAACATGCTGAAGAAGAATCTATAGAAACAGTTTTTTCAATAACTAAATTGTAAAATATTTTCCCATTTGTTGCTAATTTTTTGACACGACCTGTACATTTTTATTTTAAAGGGATTAAAGTAAACTCCATAAAAACAAATTTTTGATATTAATTAGTGACAATAAAAACACACAAAAAAGGATAATAATAATCTTAAACTAAAAATTATATTTTTAAGAAGGGTTTTTCCTTGGCATTTCTTTGTCAAAGAATCGTCTTACATAAATATATGTACACTAATTGTTAAAAAATATTTAGTATTTTATTTTAATAATACAAAAGTAATATAATATTGTCGCAGTATGTTTTATTTTCGAATATATTTTTCCGAATTTTCATTTAAAAAATGCCGCCCCTCATCAGCCTGTCGCTCTAGGTTTGTCCTAGGCATCTGCCTATCTTGCCTAATGGATAAAGCGGCCCTGAGTGTAATTCAACAAATGAAACAACAATCATTAATATAAAATATTTATAATGAAAAAAGGATGTTTAGGTTAAACGAAATGAATTAGTGTTTACAAGTAATAATAACATCTCAATAACAATTATTAGCTGAAAAGAACGATTCGGTATTACCAACACTAGTTGATATTACTACGTGTTACTTTCGCCCTGCCCGGCTTATTAAAAATTCGTCGGTTCGCCCACCGCCTCGGCTTCCCGCGCCCTCCGCCAGAGCGCGCCGAGTCCAGGCGCCCGGCCATTGGCGCCACCGTATTGGCCGGGACGCCACGGCCGCGGCCGGCTCGATGACGACGGGACTGCGCCGCGCCGGCCAGATTGTGCGCCGGCGAACGGTGTCAATGGCTTAATTTAGGGGATTTAGACGAGGAGGATTTTCGAGGAGAAAGAGACTTAGAGCTAATGGGTTCTAAGTCTAAACCTTTTCGAGGATTGAAACCGGTGTTTTGAAACGATCGATTTTATATTTTAGAAAAATTTACCGAAAACGAAACACTAGTTTGCCACATTACACCAAAACACATACTTTTAGCACAGGACGCGCGTTTATAATATACGTTACCATAATATACCAAGCGCTAACATAAATACATAAATCTAAAGACAATATGAACAGAGATAACAGTCCAATTTCTTCCAATTCATTGAAAAAAATCTAGTAATTTTAGGAAAATAAAATATAGATACATTATATAATTTTTTAAGAAAACTTATAAAAATAAACTATTTTTGCATAGTTTCACAAAATATTATTGTAATTTTGCAAAACAGTTTATTGATATTGCCAAAGCCTTCAATTTAGATGAACTTGGGTTTATATCAAATTGGGAAGAAATCTTAATTGGCATTCCCAGCTTCATTGTAAAAGATTGCGCGTTTGTTCTATGCCTTCCACTATGCCACATCTTTAATTTAGTTCTGAAGAATGGCTGTTTTCCGGTTGCCTGGAAATCAGCTAAAGTTCTACCGGTTCATGAAAAGGACGACCTCCAGAGAGTTGACAATTATCGGCCTATCTCCATACTCTGTAATTTTTCCAACTTGTTTTTAAATTATCGTTTATAAGTCCTTGTTCTCGCAGTGTAGGTCCAGAATATCTAATGACCAACATGGTTTCTATTCTAAAAGATCATGTATTACTAACCTCTGTGCCTTGTCACTCTTTGTTAGTTCAGTTCTTGATGAAAGGGGTCAGGTTGATGTGGTGTATACTGACTTCAGCAAAGCACTTGATCAAATCGATCATCAGATCTTGCTAGTGAAGTTAAGTAGTCAATTCAGTTTTTCTGACAGACTGACAGCACTCATGTATTCATATCTCATTGATCGTCTTCAGTTTGTTGAGGTCGAGGGTTACAGCTCGGACACATTTACTCCAACTTCCGGAGTTCCCCAGGGGTCCAATATCGGCCCACTACTACTCAATTTATTCATAAATGACCTCTTAACAAGCATTTCCAGCTTAAAACTGGCTTATGCCGATGATCTGAAGATCTACTGGCAGATTGACGAGCATGAGGACTGTCTATTCTTGCAAAGCAATATTGATAGAATTAACCAGTGGTGTACTCAGAATCGATTGAACCTCAACGTCTCGAAATGCTGTGTCATGTCATATCATAGAACCCAGGTTCCCGTGCAGTTTGATTACAGTATTGCCAACAATATACTGTCTAGAAAGACAACGTTTAGGGATCTGGGTGTCGTATTTGACGACCGACTAACCTTTATAACTCATATTGATCAAATTGTTGCGAGTTCATCAAGACTTCTTCGCTTTATTATTCGTAACTGTAAACTCTTCGTAGGTTCTGAACTTCTCAAGCTGCTCTATTTTTCGTTGGTCAGGTCAAGGCTGGAGTATGGATCTTTGGTATGGTGTCCAATCTATGATTGTCATGTTGCATCCCTTGAATCAGTACAGAGGCGTTTCTTAAAGCAACTGGTGTTCAGGGAGGAGGGGGTTTACCCTGTTAGAGGTGTGGATCACATTGAGCTGTTGTCTCGGTTCGATGTGCAACCACTTTCCTTGAGAAGGATCATTCACTCAGTAACTTTCCTGTGGAAGCTGCTGAATGGTCTTATAGATTCCCCAACTCTTTTGGAAACGATACCATTCCGGGTGCCGCGACCTACCTCCAGAGCGAATACCACTTTTGCGCTTCCTCGAGCCAGAACTAACGTCAGGTTTCAGGATCGGATTTTCACCATGTGTAGCAACCTTAACTCTGTCTCCGTTGACTGTGATGTGTTTGACTGCTCTGTGGGTCATTTGGTCTCACTGGTGGGTGGGGGGCATTAATGGTTAACTATTGTTTATAATAGTAATTTATAATTAATAATTTGTTATTGTTGTTATTATTATGATTGATTCATTTAGGTTTAGATTTAGGTTTAGTTTTCTCTTTTTGTAACTTTTTTTTCTTGGTTTTTGTAAATTTGATATTTAATGTTTAGTAACAACCTATTGTTAAGATTGTATTTCCTGTGAGTGGGCTCTAATTGCCTGTTGGAAATAAACCCTATTACTATTATATTATTAATATAATTCCAGTAAAACAATTTGATGTACACCCAGGACATCTGTTACCTGCATGACGTCGACCCAGATATGTTTTTAGTAACATTAATAATTAAGTAACTAAAATATAACAATCTCGGGTCGATAATCAAACGCAGGTTACCGAAGTTCGATTTCCTCACGATCGTTGCTGGGTTAGTGTAATTATATTGTAAACCATTTTGACGGCGTTGATAACTACGACGAACAGAAGAATATGAAAAGAGTATGCTGATAAGAGCGGGATTAGTTCATGGTTAGTTTATGTGCTAATCAGGTAGTTAGTTAGGAGTTAGCCAGTCAGCCAGTTAGTTGGACAGAGTCAGTCAGAAGTCGGTGCAAACAGCGAATCATGTTTCTATAAGTATCTACTCAGCATACTCTTAGGAAGTCTTGGCTTTCCAAAATTGTTCCTCATATAGTCCTCATAATTTCATTTTATACTCATATTTAATAAATATATTTTTTGTAATTGGTTGTCTTGATTGAGAGAGATCCTGGTCTAAGTGAACCTAGCAATTACCCCTAAGCTAGATGGCGACGATATTTAATGCTTGTTACTAAACGATATTATTTTCACAATGAGTTGTTGTTTTGAATTTGTACGTTTAAGAATTAAATTTAAACCCTATGCAATACCCTATAATTACAATCTTGTAGTAAAATTTCATGTTTTAAGACATAAGTATTCACAAAACCTCTGTGCATTTACTATAATATATGTGGTTAAAAACGACTCTCGTAAATCAAGTGCAATTCACAGTAATCGAAGGGAAACGTTTAGAGGAAGGATATTTTAATCATTTTATTCTGTTCTTAAGCTTAAATATAACTATAAACAATAATATTATATAGAATATACATAGTATACAGAAGCATGATACAAAGAATACAAGGTATGATATTGCGCAGGTTGGTCACTACGTCACAGGTGATAAACGGCACCATTGGTCGGCAAACTCTGCGCGCCAATTTCAAATTGTCAAACAGATTGTGTCATCTGTGAAATTTGATTGTGTCAAAATGTGAAAATAATTTTTCAAATGTCAAGCTCGATGTCAAAATATTACTTTTGGGGTTATGTCCTAATTCTTTCCTATTTTAGATCTTTTTTTATTAGTGGCAATTGAACAATATGGATATTTTTTTGTATGGCGTATGACGTCACAGGTGGTATGCGCAAACTTAACGAAATTGGAGCCACTATCGATCATACCTTGTTTTCTTTGTACCATGATACAGAAGCGTCAAAAAGGCCTTAGCACTTATAAGTGTGGTAATTTCTGCATTAAGTTCATCAGACTGAAGGGAACAGCCATCCGACGACCGGCATGATACAAAGAATACAAGGTATGATATTGCGCAGGTTGGTCACTACGTCACAGGTGATAAACGGCACCATTGGTCGGCAAATTCCGCGCGCCAATTTCAAATTGTCAAACAGATGACACAATAAATGTCAAAATAATTTTTCAAATGTCAAGCACGATGATTTGACATAACTTTTAGGGTTATGTCCTAATTCTTCCCTATTTTAGGTCATTTTTTATTAGTGGCAATTGCACAATATGGATATTTTTTTGTATGGCGTATGACGTCACAGGTGGTATGCGCAAACTTAACGAAATTGGGGCCGCTATCGATCATACCTTGATTTCTTTGTACCATGGACGACCGGTTTCGGGGATTTCTCCCCATCATCAGACCGACTTTGGTGGATCCTACGATCTGACCATAGATAAAAGAAAATAATCTTCTATTGATCTGACAAACAAACGGTAGAAATCGTATCTGAGAACCAAAGGTACTACGACAATGGCAAGAACTAGATGATCTCGCCATCTAGCGACAGTTGCACATATAACACGAATCGTACCACCACACTGTATAGGGTATCCCATTTTCGTGTGCTTTCTGGGATTTCTCGTTTATGAGATCCAATGATGCGATTTTTATATTACTTTGCCACTTTTTTATGAAAATAAATGAAACATATGCCACACGTTTCTCCTAGCCTTTTTAGTTCCTGATATATAGGACGAATTTGTGATGCGCAGTAGTAAACAGATGTTGAATACAGATATGATGCGCAGTAGTGAACGCAGTGTCTATCGGAAGACAGACTACCGGCACACTGTTAAGGAGAGCATAGCAAAAGATATATTAAAGATGCAGCTTTCTTACAATTCTCTCTTGAAAACGTTGCTAGCTCTTAGATTATAAGTAAAAAAGCGAAATCGATATGGAAATGAAAGTATAAAATGACACCAGTCACAAGCAAATCGCATATCCGATAAACGGAGGCACGAAAATGCAATAAATTTAAAAACTGCGTAATTTTCTGACCAATCGAAGTCTTTAAATTCAACCAATCAAATTAATATCGTATTATCGTATCCTCGGATAATGGATGCATGAAAATCAAGCTTAACTCGTTATAACCACAGATCATACAGATTATAAACTTTGTTTTTTCTTTATAGTTTTTCGTGGTTCCAATTTTCGGAATCGGGCACTATTAAGGTTACTAGTTTGCGCACATAGCACGCCCACTTATGACCTCTAAAATTGTGCACAGCGCCTGATCGGCACAGTTATTAGAGAGATATCGGAAAACCGAATAGCGTCATGCAGTATTTACGCGTACCTTATCATGGTTACGATATGCGCGAGTCAATTTTTAACGCAACACCCGCTAGTAACGTTACCGCCTGACGTAATTTGCGGATCAATCACACCAAGCGCTATTTCTAAATAACGTTTAAAAATTGCTTAAATGGGTATGTGCGGGTACATTTAACAAAAGGGGCCGGCCGGCGAGCGGCGAGATCTTTTATTTTAGGTTATGTTTGAATTGTTTTGAATTATTACTTTAGTTTTATTAGGTAATTTGATATTTAAGTAGCTGGGATTAGTTTCAATTAAATAAATATGGCCCAAAATATGGATTCCACCTCTTCCAATATTAAAGAACCTATAAAGAGGCTTAGGTTTACAGCAGATGACGACTTGCCCTAAACCTACTGGCAGACGTTGAACAATGAAGCACTGGAAATAAGCACTTTAGCCCTTTAGTTTTAAAATGAAGAGAGTTAATCCCACCTCACGTAAAGGAAATAACTCCTGGCCTTATTAAGGCTGACGCTCACTAGACGGAAGCGCGACGGAGCGCAAGGCAGTGCGGCGAAAAGGAATTTTTATAATACATAGTTTTAAATGGGAGCGCGCTAACTTAGCGGAAACGCAGCGGTCGGCAGCGAAACGATTTAAAACTATGTATTATAAAAATTCCTTTTCGCCGCGCTACTGTGCGCTCCGGCGCGCTTCCGTCTAGTGAGCGTCAGCCTTTAACGTCCATGCACGCTATTCGGTTTAGTATATCTCTCTATTACGCTGTTTATCGTTATTTTACGCGAGTTTATTTTTGCCCACAGGAAATTTTACTCGTTTGCACATCGTCATAAAAACCAATTTTTGTACCACGAATTAGGGATAAGATTTTTATCTGTATACATAGAGTATACCTATAATCTGTGTTATAACTCAAGAAAGAGGCACGCACAATAGATCTGCAAGGTCGCGGTGAATAACCCCCCTTCCAAACATTCTACATTCTATAACACCCTTTAAAATAATTTTAGATGTGTAAACAATATTAAACATGGGCTTTAGTCAATCAATATTGAGATTGAAGATTTTCTCGGCCAACCCTCCTCGACTATTCTATGCAAATAACATTTTCTATAGAGTGACGTAACCGCTATTGTTAACATATCATTGATTGTTAAGTTCGTGACCTACGCCAATGTGAGGGAAAGCGATCTGTCGATAAAAAGAAACGCGGACAATGCGATAATAAATCCCAATCTAAGGAAAAGTGAACTTTGAATTCTATTTTGCCGACATTTCGATTTACACTTCGTTGAGGTCGCGTCCCTTTCAATGTTTATTGATTTAACGCTTATAAAAGCTTGTTGCGCCTTTCCTCGCTTATTCGTGTATTTTCTTTTTAAATGAGCATTGTCGAAGAAGGCTTTAATTAACAAAATTGCTGAAATATAACAACTAAAAGTGATACATTTAAAAATGCTTTTATATATATCGAATAAAGGTGTTTTAAAAAACATATATTATGGTATCAATCGTGGGGAGATTCTTCATGTAAAAATAAGATTTATTTTTATATCAACATAGGCTCAATTCTGCTTTGTTTTGTAGCCATATTGGGTTAAAATCTTCTTTCTTTTCTTCTTCGATTTACGATCTTTTTACAATATCCTTTCGGTGAAACAGAGCACCTAGCTCATGCGTAATTTTTTGTAGTTCCGTATACAGGGTCCAGAAATAATTCGTCGGACATCTGTAGTTCCTAGAATAAAAACCATGGTAATTTTGTATAAGTGTAAACCTAAAGTATGTACGAGGATGTATTTGAAGAAAATATTTTAACATCTATAGGGTGGCTCAAAAAGGTATGAGTGGTATGCTTTTTTTTAAATGGAACCCCCTCTATACAGGGTGGTCCGAACTGTATTCCGGAAACTTCGGCAGCATATTCTGCAGATAAAAATAACTAATAAAGTTCATATAAATGTATGTCCTAAAATGCTTACTTTCAGATATACAGGGTGTAGAAGTTTCATTTTTATTTCGATTTTTTCTAAATAATTTCTGAAGTGATGTCAATATTTGGATGAAAATTGGTGTCTGGGAGTTTTTTGACATGAGAAATTTGATTTTGATATCAGTATGACTCCTACTAGTGGAGGGCGCCACCTACATGTGTTTTAACTGTTTTGAAGCGTAATAACTTTTTGTCCGTACCTGTATAAAACTACCGAGCGAAAAAATATACATCTCTGTTACTTTTTACGTAAAAAATATCTCTTTGTAAAAATCGCTACGAGCAACCATTCTTAAGATATTTAGCATGGAAATAGACAATACATGACATTATTGACGAAAAATAAACATGTTGAGTAGATAGTTATTTCACTGAAATAATAAATTTGGGAAATTTTTATTTTTTTAAATTAATCATAAATTTTTCTGCAAAAAATGATGATAAAACAGTTTCTGTTGAACTTTTGGCACAAAAATATTTCAAATTTATGATTTCAGTCTAATAACTATTTAGTCAACATGTTTAATTTATGTCAATGATGACAGGTATTGATAATTTCGATTCCAAATATCTCGAAAACCATTACTCGTAGCGATTTTTACCAAGCGACCTTTTTCACGTAAAAAACGTCGTAAATGTATATTTTTTTATTCAGTAATTTTATACAGGTACGGACGAAAACTTATTACTCTTCAAACCAGTTAAAAAATATGTAGGTGGCGCCCTCTACTAGTAGGAGTCATATTGATATCAAAATCAAATTTCCCATGTCAAAAAACTCCCAGACACTAATTTTCATCCAAATATTGAAGTTACTTTAGAAATTATTTGGAAAAAATCGAAAAAAAAAATGAAACTTTTACACCCTGTATCTCCGAAAGTAAGCATTTTAGGACATATATTTATACGAACTTTTTTACTTATTTTTTTCCACAGAATATGCTGTCTAAGTTTCCGGAATACAATTCGGACCACCCTGTATATTGCATTTTTGGCTTCCTTTCAGATCACTTTACATAATCCTAAAATATGAGTAAATATGTTTCGATAGCGTCAGAGATATTAATAAATAAATAAAAAATATACATTTTTCAACCACTCAAAATTATTAAAAATACAAGACATGTCATGAGATCAAAACTATATTGGCTATTTCCTTTAGATGGTCTATATTTACTTTGCTATAAATATGGTCACACAGGATGTTCAAAATTCTGCGCCAACGTTTCTAAAATATAAAATAATTTTTCTTGTTTTTTTAAATGGAACACCCTGTATATTATTTTTTCAATAAATGGAGAATCAAAAAATTAAAATTTCTTGTATTAAGAGTATTTTAAAATTTTTAACACTTTCGCAGATATTCGCGGTTTTATATTTCATATGGCATTTTCCATAGTAAATTTTTATCCAGAGCTCGTATTTTACCGTTGAAAAAGCCATATGAAATAATACCGCGTGTATCTGCGAAACCATTAAAAATTTTGAAATACTTTAAATACAAAAATTGTTCATTTTTTAACTCTCCATCTAATAAAAAAATAATATACAGGGTGTTCCATTAAAAAAAGGAAGAACAATTATTTTATATTTTAGAAAGTTTGGCGTAGAATTTTAAATACCCTGTATGATTTACGATTACGATATTTATAGCAAAGTAGGTATAGACCATCTAAAGTAAATACCTAATATAGTTTTGATTTCAGTATATTTCTTGTGTTTTTAATATTTTTTTTAAAAAAGGCTGAAAAGTAAATAAAAATATAAAAATACTGTAAAGTAAACCGAAATGAAGCCAAAAATGCAATAATAAACACGATGTTCCATTTAAAGAAAATGATCCCGATCTACTTTTTTGAGCCACCCTATAGAAGTTAAAATATTTTCCTGAAATACATCCTCGTATATACTTTAGCTTTGCGCTTTAAACAAAAAATTCTCAAGCTTTTTATTCTAGGAGCTAC
Organism: Sitophilus oryzae; assembly: GCF_002938485.1. NCBI lineage: Eukaryota > Metazoa > Arthropoda > Insecta > Coleoptera > Curculionidae > Sitophilus > Sitophilus oryzae. The sequence goes on along the minus strand of NW_022146741.1, from coordinate 825,547 downwards.
AGATGCCCCATGCGCTATTGCGGGACCCTGTATATCTGTCGATACGACAATATGAGTGGAATTGAACACATTGTTATTGATGTTAAAAAGAATACTTGACATGTTGAAGAACGACCAACATGAAAGATACTAGCAAAGAAATAAAATGCATTTTGTACGCAGATGTTTATGTTGAAGCTCTGAAAATATTGTCACTTTTTTGAAGACCATTGGTAAGAGCAGTAAAAAACAAATTTTTTGATTTCTTCGTCTTTATCGATAATATAGTTGAACAGTTTTCAAGTACATCAGGTTTGTTATATTATTCCAGATATCTTGTACCGTATGATCGTAAAAAAATGGTGTCCAGTTGCATGGCTTGGAAATGACGATCGCTGACATTCCCCATATAATTTTACATATAAAATGACAGCGATCTTGATTTCATAGCCATCGCTGATGACTTTTTTTTCGATCATATTCTAGTTAGTACTAAGTTTTTTATTATAGGATATTACAGATGCTCAACGCACTGTCGCAGGACCCTGTATAATGTTTCTCTGAAATTCAACCAATAAGCCCGATTTCTCAGCCATTTGTTTCTTTAAATAATGTCAGTAATTGATAAATACCCTAGCAACAACTAACGCCGATATCTAATATCAAATTGCAATAAATAAACAAGGTATTTCAGGAAAATATTTTAACTTCTACAGGGTGGCTCAAAACAGTAGGAGTGAATCGGTATGAATGAAAAGTGGGAACACCCTGTATATTATTGCATTTGTGACTTCCTTTCTGATCACTTTACATTATTCTAAGACCACATATGATGCGGACTCGAGTGCGGACTACACGTGTGACATTGTATAGATACATATACAGGGTCCTACAAGAGTGCGCCGGGCATCTGTAGCACTACAATAAAAAAAATGAGAATTTTGTTTAAATGCAAACCTAGAACATGTAAGAGGATATATTGCAGGAAAATATTTTACCTTCTATAGGGTGGTTCAAAAAAGTGTTAGTGGATATGGATGATTTTTTTTTAAATGGAACACCCTGTATATTATTGCATTTTAGGCATTCTTTCAGGTCACTTTACATAATCCTAAAATATTTAAAATACAAGAAATGTCTTGAAACCAAAACTATATTAGATGTTTACTTTAGATGGTCTATACTTACTTTGCTATAAATATCGTAATCGTAAATCATACAAGGTGTTCAAAATTGTACGCCAAAAAGAAATATAAAATAATTTTTCTTTGTTATTTTTTAAATGGAACACACCAATTAATGAAGCTAAAACTCTTTTTTGTGCAATTACTGATGTAAAAAACCTTTTTTCGTAGCGCTTTTTCAAAAATGCTTCGAAAACTTTACGTCAGCAATGTCTACGAGGCCCAGGTGCAGATCTGGGCAAGAAATCAAACAGCGTGGGTGCCATTGTGAGCAAAAATCCGCTCGTAATAGATTACAATACCAGGTGCGAAAAATCCGTGCCTCTTACCGAGAATTCTGCCTAATGAGCCCCGTGCCACAAGGAAGGGTCCCTCCGATTCCCCAGTTGTCAACCCCGCCATGATATATTCCACTGCGTACGGTCGAACTTTGCTGTCTTTCATTTATATTTTTTCGGCTACTCTCAATAACACCTGACAATTTTTATTTATGTTCGCTCGCGGAGAGGGTAAAAATGTTCCCTTGGCGTTTCCCTATTCGTATTTTAACGGGCTTCTACGGAAAGGTGGTTGTCATAGACTAATAATTAATTCAGTAAATTCTATATGGGATTTTTTTCATATTGGTTTAGGTGTAAATTTTGGCGTCAGTTTTTGCACTGAATTGGATGGTGTTGCTCTCGGGTATCTGTCACAATTTATATAAGTCTGTCACAATTGATTTAGAAAACTTGCAAATCCTGTATACTCTGTAAAAAAATGTCTGTTTCAGGTTAACTCCAGTCTTAAGATGGAGAAAAGTATGTCATATATTTAAGTAAACGTTGCTTTCTTTTTTTAGAATCTTTGTGACCCTCGAAGGAATCTAATAAAGGCAGATCAATTCCAGGACATAACAAAAACCATTCGTTACTAGACAAAAATCACTGAGATACCCTTGTATTTATTACTTTTTATTTTGGAAAACATTCAATACAATTATTGTATTTATCCACTTATCACCAAAAAATTAATTCCAAAATAAAGTTATTTTACTAATAAATTTGATATGTATTTCATTTAAATTATTAATACTGATCCTATTCGATTAAAATCGATTCAAGCTTTAAACAAAGTGACACATTAATAAATTATTAAGCATTGCATTTCAAAATATAAAGAGAAATGCTTGAAATAATAGGAATGCATTTGAAAAACTGAAGAAAAACACTAATAAACAAATATATATTTCTTTAAATCAAATAGGCAGCATTTTTATTTTAAATCTGATATACCACTAACAATGACAATAATCATGTATGTTTTATATGTAGAGAGCATATGCAGAGTATATGCATAAAATCAATAGATGTCTTATTAATTCAATAATTATGATCATTAATGAGGCCAAAATATGTTTGATTTTATTTGATTCATTAGCATTTTTTTTTATTTTACAACGTTTTTTCTCTCAGTGAAGGAATTTAAAAATCATTTTATCATCTAGATCAGTGATTCCCAAAGTGGTCCAGGTGGACCCCCAGGGGTCCACGGGAGACTTGCTGGGGGTCTACGTAGGCGTGAACAAAAAATGGGGGTCCATAAGATGTTAATGGGGGTCCACGAAAATTTATCTGCTTTTGATAGTAAAGAGCAAAAATGTAAGCATAGTTTTTATAAGGGCCTACCTACATTGTTTTAAGTACCTATCTAAGCAGATAATATTTTAATAAGGCAAGCGACTGTTACTTGTCCAAACTTGCGTATTCGATATTACGTACAATTTCGTGTACAGACTTGCAAAGCGGTATCCGCCCGACAATGCTTAATGCTTGTTCAGACATGAACTTGATCACCACTATAAATACTTGATGCCAAAGGCAAACGCATTCATTTGTTTCCGGAATTTCGAAAAAAAGGCGGAATTTGGAAAAAAAGTTGTGAGAAAATTTATATCTGTGTTTGCTAGTGCCGGAGAAAAGTAAGTAACCTACCTTTTTTTTGTTATAGTACTTAAGTATTTTGTTTACGTGTACTAGTCGGTTGATCACAACGGCCTGTATAGATAGGTAACTTAGTAACTTACAGATATTTTAATTGTCCTCTTTCGATTTGAAGACAAACACAGCACGTTTTATTCAATTGTTTTTCACGAGAGAAACACTGCCTCTCTAAAAAGGCCGAATAAGCAATATTGCAGAGCAATTAATTTTGTAATTTTTCTTGCAAATAACTACTAATTTTATAAAACAGTAATTTCATAATCATTTTAAATTGGTTTTGAAGTAACTATTTTATCAAAACTATTCCTTTTCGGAAAGAGCGAGCGGTGCGCGGGCGACGGGAAAAGGGCGGGGCTTGGACTTCGATGCCAGTTTGTCACGTTTTAACAATGAAGCCGCAGACAAAAATACGCAAATACACGGAGCGCGTGAACTCATTGATTTAATAAAATGTTAGTTATCGTTTTTATGGACAATTTTGGGATTTCGACTTTTATTTTTTCCTACACAAATATGATCAGTATTCGATACTGAGTACACCAATTTTATTTATACTATTAAAAATTAGTGGTAAATTATGTACTTTAAAATTGATACCGTTTTGTGAAAACGTCTGTATTTGTCTCAGCGGTTTATTAGTTGGTCCCTTTACAAGCCGTAATTCTATTTCCGCGTGCTGACAAAGGCTGCGGTGTGATACCTATATTCAGAAAAAAACTTGGTTACTAAAACATTTTTTTTTACAGGTAAGGTAACTGACACGAAACATGGCTACAGCAAAGAAAAAATGTCGACAATATAGTATCGATTATTTGAAATATGGTTTTGTTCCATCAGAGGCAGACAAACAATTGCCCATGTGCCTATTATGCAACAAAGTTTTGAGCAATGACTCTATGAAACCATCAAAGCTCGAAGATCATCTAAAAAGGTGTCATACTGATAAAATAGGTAAAGATTTAAAATATTTTCAAACATTGAAAGAAAAATATGGAAAGAGACCCACCATGCACAGTATGTTCGCTTCAACATCTCAAAGTAACGATGATGGCTTGCGGGCATCTTACAATATCTCATTACTTATAGCAAAATCTGGAAAACCGCACACTATCGGAGAACAATTAATTTTACCCGCTGTTGAAGAGGTTTTAAAAACTGTTTTGCACAAATCTCCATTTGACGTACTAAAAAGAATTCCATTAAGTAACAATACTGTACAAAGACGCATTGATGAAATGAGCTCTGATATCGAAAGCTTTTTGTGCAATCATCTGCAAAAAACTCATTTTTCTATACAACTGGACGAGTCAACGTTACCCAGTAATGAAGCATTACTATTGGCATATGTCCGATTTATTGTTGAGGAAGAAATTCACGAAGAATTGCTATTTGCCAGAACTTTGGAGACTGACACTAAAGGCGAATCAATATTTAATGTCCTGAGTAATTTTTTTACGGAAAAATCGATCCCATTTACAAACATTATTTCAGTGGCAACAGACGGAGCTCCTGCAATGGTCGGGCGATATCGTGGGTTTATAAGTCATCTCAAAAGAATTATACCAGGACTTACAGCTATTCATTGCGTAATCCACCGACAACATCTTGTGGCAAAACATTTAAGTGACAGGTTGAACCAATCTCTTCATTTTGTAATAAAAGCTGTCAACAAAATCAGAAGCAATGCATTGAATACGCGTTTATTTGCTCAATTGTGCGACGAAAATGATGAAGACTTCCAACGACTGCTCTTACATACTGAAGTACGCTGGTTGTCGAAAGGTGCATGCTTAACGAGATTTTACTCTGTTTTCGATTCCATATTAGAGTTCTTAGAAAGTAGAGATCCAGATTTAAAAGAAAACTTGATCAAATTCAAAGCAGACATTGCGTATTTGACAGATTTGTTTAAAAAATTTAATGATATTAACTTGCAGTTACAAGGGGACAGCCTGAATTTAATAAAAACAAAGGGGATAATTTCGGCTTTTCTTGGGAAATTGAAATTTATGAAGCAAAACATTAGTCGGCGCGAATTCTCTCAATTTCCAAACTTGTCGCAGGTAGAATGTATTGATGAGGATATCCATACCTACAGTCAACATTTAAGTGCTCTGCATGATGACTTCAAAACCAGGTTTGAAGATATACTGACGATGGATATACCACCATGGATCATAAATCCATTTGATGAAACGGAAGTGGCCAATGTTGTATTACAAGAGGAGCTGCTCGAGCTAAGCACTAATGAGGAGCTGAAGGTGAAATTTAGAAAAGGCTACCCAACATTTTGGCTGCAAGCAGAAATACCCGAAAAATATCCTGGACTGTGGGAAATCGCAAGGAAATTTTTAATAGCTTTTCCCTCGTCATACCTTGTCGAAAGGAGTTTTAGTGCGTTACAAACCTCTTAACAAAAAAAAAGGAGCAAATTAAACATCACAGAGCAGGGGGATTTGCGGTTATTGCTCACAAAAAATAAAGCCAAACATTGATCGTTTGCTGACACTCCATCAGATACATCCTTCCCATTAATTAAAATTATGACCTGAACCTATATTACCTTAATATTTTTTCTTGTAATTCTATTCTTTTAATAAATAAAGTGATATAAAATGTACCATTTTTCGTTTTTATTTTACATATCGGAATATAGGGACAGAACTCAGAAGTGACACAATTTTTATTTTTTGGCGACTTTAAGAATGTGGTAGAAATGTAGCAGCAGGGGGTCCACCGAAACCAGTAAAATTTTGAAAGTGGTCCACGAGAAAAATAAGTTTGGGAACTACTGATCTAGATGCATCTTCTCCCGATAGTTTGCTTTTTGGTTTATCTCAGTAGCTTTAATTTTTTTGGAAATATATATAATAATTATACTTTTAGGAAACCGACAGAAACGGAAAATAAAACCATAGCTAAAACTACAAAACTATTATAAAAAAGAAAGGTATTAGCCTAAAACAAGGGTAAACATAGGAATTAGTGAAAGATCTAAAAGTATTGTGTTGGCTGCTTGGGAAAATATAATTTTCGAAACAATGGATAAAGGAGACTTCTACTCTACAGAACAAATAGAGAAACAAATCTACAATAGAAAACACCGTAAACCATGTTGTAGATTTTCTTTTTGGTTACAAGTAACCAAGAACTTGGTTCTTTTTTAAAATTAATAACAGTACTCCGGTATTTCTTAAAAAGGAATTATGCGCCAAATGTTTATTAAATCAATTTTGTCATAACTTGTGGATACATTTTTCTTGATAGCTCAACAAAGAGAGGTAGAGCTCGCTCATACGTTAGAAGGCAACATCTCAAAATCACAGTTTGTGGCTTGGGTCCTTTTCGATTAGCATTATCCAACTATGGTCTGCGTCAACGCCGTCAACACTTAATTTCTCCTTTAAGTTTTTCCCCACTTAATTTTAAAAAACATGAAACACACGTAATAACACAGTCCAAAATGCAAAATGTTTATCATTTTTTTTTTGAGATAATTTGACACAAAGTTATAACCTATAATTTGGCAAGAGTTTGACAACTCTCAAAAATCATAAGTCGACTTCATACGCATCGGCGCCTGCGTCCGTTTGTCGTTCATCGTTCCGTTAAACCAATAATACTGGAATATGATGTGTTATTTTTGAAATAAACCAATAACACTGGTTAAAAACAACAAGAGATGACGCATGACGGATTTATATATAAACCCATCTATAGTTAACTTAAAAAATATTAGAAACTTTTTTTAATTAAATAAATGGATTGGTATGGATGTCATCTGCTTTTTTTCTCTCATCGTCTGTCGAAATCTTACCTGAGAAAAAAAAACAGAGTTATAGTGTCTTCTTCAAAGGCGAATATTTCCAAAAAAATAAAGCTACTGAAAATAAACCAAACAGCAAACTATCGGTAGAAGATGCATCTAGAAGATAAAATTATTTTTAAATTCCTTGCTTTTTTAACATACTCCACAGGGTGTTTCAAACTTTCACCAAAATAACAACATTTGAATGTGGTAGATAATGATTGAGTCAGAGTGTAACAAATGAACGAGTAGCGACAGTAAGCGTTGGAACCTTTGATGTTTGATGTTCCAATTTTAGCCGCCGGCTTTGAAGGTGATCCTGACTAATACACTGCTGAAAACGTGAACTATGTCGAATACAATGTAAGAAACTTGAAGTGGACTCATAGAACACTTTATAATATAGGTATGCTTAAATGTACTTACCGATCATAGTCTTTGGGAAATGAAAAAATGGATTTCTTATCTCCTAGTCTTGTTAAACAAGGGCGATATGCACATAACGTTCCTGGCATTATTAATAATAATTATTAAAAAGACAGCAAACAACAATTAACACGTTTCGCACTGAAATGTCAATATCATGTTTTATTGCCTTTGCTACCTGAATAAATTCGGCCGGCTGATTGGTATCCTATGTTAACGTTGATTCTGTGTATTTCGCGCATGCGCTTGTAAATATCGGAACCGAACGCTACTCGTTGATTTGTTATACTCCTGATTCAGTATTAAAACTAAAGGAATTTCGGACTTTCATTGTCTTTATTTATTTTGCTTACACAATGTTTACAACTAATTACCACCATTTAAAATTCTAACCACCATTTAAAACATCTACATCCTGTATCTCTAATAGAATTTTATGACATACCTAAATTTATACGAACTTTTTTACCTATTTTCATCGGTAGAATAGACTGCCCAAGTTTTCCGGAATTCTAATCCTTCCTCCACACTATTATTCTAGTATATTAATTTACCCTAAATGTCCCCAATCAATTAATAAGTAATATATCGACCAATTTAAGCGACACCTCGATCTATTATTAATATTATTAAATAAAAGTGAAAACTCTCGAGCCCCCTTTGCTACGGTGGCGGCGCGGCGTATCGCGTGCATTTCCCAATTAATTCACTGGAGTGTGTTTATTCGATTATTTATTTCGTCGTCATCATCACGGCACCCTCGGATCCATCCATTCTTCTCGCGTTACTAATCGCGATTTGACATGCCACGTCTATTTTAATGTATCTCTCCCCATAATTTTCACTCTGTACGTGGACGGTTTTCCCGTCGGCCCACTCCGATTCGCTCTACGTTTAGAGATCGGTCGCGGTAGACACAACACTTGTGGGTCGCACCGTATAAAACGTCTTAAATAATTCATTAGTTCGCGTTTCTTACGCACGCTGAATTTATGTTCAGGATTACAGAAGTCGAAATAGGCTGTATTCAGTTGCTTACCTTGGTTATGGTTTTATGTTAGAACACAGATTTTTCAAATTTGTGGTTAGATTATATTTTTCGAGGTGGTTATCGGGCTGGTCCACTGCGACCTTTTCAGATACACTGTGGTCCTCTTCTAATCCTGAGGATACTTAGCAGCGCCTCAAGACCATTCTGGACATTAAAAGACAGGGTTTTCTACAATCATGAATTGAGTACAAAAACGAAATTTGCAGTATACCGAGAAATTATACCATACCATATTATATGGGAGTTAAACCTGGGTGCCGCATGCCGTACCGCCGACACATGAATGCATTGAACAAGTTGCAACAGAGACACCTTAGACAACTCTTAAGAATCTGGTGGTTCCATCATGTCTCAAACGTATCGGTCCTTGAAAAAGCTAACTGCGAGAGTATTGGAGTCATGGTTACAAAATCCCGCTTAAGATGGGCTAGTCACGTATGCAGAATGCAAGAAAACCGCATACCAAAATCTCTGCTTTACGGTGAGCTTGTAGACGGTAAGAGGAGGCCGGGTGGACAAATGAAAAGGTACAAGGACAGTTTCCACGAAAACTTAAAGGGGATTAACATACAGAATGAGTGGGAAGAAGCAACTCACAATAGAATTCAATGGAGAAGAATTGTAAACTCATTTAACAGCGACAACCAAAATGTAAAGATATGCTGTAACGTGCCAAAATTTCACTAAACTATTTTATTTCTTTTCTTTAATAATTTAACGCTAATTGATATTATTATTAGTCTGAAATATCGATCAGTTCAATTCAGTAAACCAAGAATAAATAAATCGTACTTACATGTTAACAAAAGTAATTATTCCATCCTTATTTTTAACTAAACATATTTCACACTTAATAACATTTTTTTTGCAGCACAAAACTAGTTGATTTAATACAATTTAATATTTATTTTAGCCGAAATAGATAAAATAATTCTTTCCGCCGTTAATTCTGTTTATATACTAAATACGTAGGTTAGAAATTTTTGAATTGAACTGTCAAATATTTATTTATATTTTTATTAACATTAACTATTAGGCAACCCAAAATATACTTTAATAAATTGATTATATATTTTTGTATTTTATTTAATCAACAGTAATTATTGAGCCTATTGTCACTTAGTTAAACTCATTAAATTTATGTTGCTCTATTTTAATTTTTAGGTAGAATTTTCTAAGCATAATTGTCTTAAAAATATCGTATCGATCCGGCAAGTGAGTCATGCGCAATATCTCTAGATTGTTGTTATTTATTAATTTTTGAATGTTTTGATAAGCAAATTTCTATATAACTTTCATTAATCTCGTTAACTTTATTTATTCTATTAATTATATAAATTATTGATATTAACTTTATTTTCCTTTAATATATAACTTTTTCTTCATGTCTTTATTCAGCTCATGGTTGGCAATCCATATTTTATCAAGGGCTCGTGTTTTTATCTGGCTATTTCTTTGTTGCAAAAAAGGTTTTCGTTTTTCTTGGAACTACCTTGGTTTGGTCACTTTATGTTCAGCTAGTGTGAGGTACAGAGGCCTCTCGGTCATTTTTGTCAAGTTTTTGATTTTTACCCTTGTGGGGATTTTCGAGTGTGCCTCAAAAATTACTGCAGCATCCTATCTTACCTTTTGTTTTTTTGGACGGTGCTACGGTTTACCGGTGACGGGATTTTCACCTCAAAAAGCTGACGTGGGTCAACCAAGCAGCCCGCCTTTTTTTTTATTGAGCACCCCATTCCATCCAGGGGAAGAAATAATATTAATCACCTGAGGATTCGTAGAAAACCCTGAGTTAGCAGGGTTTTTTTTTCGTCGGAGCCGAAGAGTTTTTTGTCTGGACCGAAGAAGTTTTTTGTCTGGGCCGAAGAAGTTTTTCTTCTGTGTTGAAGACTTCTCTCTGAGCCAGTTTTTTTGTTGGAGCAGTTTTTTTCGCTGTATCCATTTTACTTTTCTGGAGGAGTTGACAGTCGACGGTTGACAGTTGACAGCCGACGGTGTCTGCCCAAGATTGATTTGATTTAGAAGATTTTCAACTATTTGGTATCGTACAATTCAATTTTTATTTTTTCCCTATCTTACGATTTGAATTTCATTGGTGCGTACGAATACTGAACGTAGATAATTTTTTTTTAACATTATAATTTAATTAGAATAAATTTTCACATACTTAATTCTGTTGATAAAATAATATTTCATTTTTTTTTTTCTTTAATTTTTTTTGTAAATTTAATACAGCTGACACAGTTTCTTTTTGTCTCTATTTAAAATTTAAATCTATTCATTTTTTTATCGATATCTAAATTTCTTGAACTGATGAATTCATAATTATTAGTTGATTATTTTGATTTATTTACTTAATAATTATATTATTAATTATTATTATTAGTGAATTGGTTTAGTATTATTTATTTGATTTATTAATTTGTTGATTAATTTGATATATTAGCTGAATTTAGTTGCGCTGATATATACATATATATTTTATTTTGTAAATCTTACGTGATCACGAAAGGTACCTAGGTATTCACGTAATTTTGCTACTTGCGTATTGTGAGATATATTTTCTTGGTGCACAATTTTTTTTTGATTTATTTAATTTACTATTTGCTATTTGGTATTTTCTATTTACTGTTTCCTATTTTCCTTTTATATTTCAATAGAGGGTACTGAAACTAATCAGTTTGCATTATTTTTTTATATTTCCTTTGGCCCTATGTCTACATAATTCTCTAAGATCTTGACTTTTTTGTTTATTTATTTACTTTTTATTTATGTATTTGTGGAACTTGTAAGGCCCTAAATACACCTTGGGGGATTTCTGACTTTTTTTCCGTCTAAAGTCAGTGGCGCTCTTAACCCGCCCCTACTCTCCGAATTTTCTGAGCTAGGGCATAAATTTGTTCATGACTAGACCCCTGCAAATTCCATAAATATTTATTTTTCTTAATCGCTAACTTAATAATATTCTTTTCTTCTTTGTATTTTTTTTTACTTCTTTTCTAATTTTTTTTTTTTTTTTTTTTTTGTTGTTAATTTAAAAGAGCCGAGCTAAGGCCAAAACGCGTGACAATGCAACATAGCAATGAGATTTTTGAATGTCCAGAGTGCAGTAGGCAGATAACATCACGTATCGGTCTTTTCAGTCACAGAAAAGCTCATGAAAGAAAACGCCTTGCGTAACCATCTTCTGATGCGTGTCGAATACTCGTCAGCGAGTAATGGTAGTATGTATATGTATGTAGGATACCTATATTTTTAAAAAAATCTAGCAACTTAGGAGACGTCTTTTTGAATGTGGTAGACAATGATTCAGTATTGAAAATAAAAAATTCGGACTTCCATTGTCTTTATTTATTTTGATTAACACAACGTTTCGGTCAGAAGGATCATTGACCGTTATCAAGTGTAAACTAAACTAATTCCTAAAACTACTGAGCTTTTATACTATTCACCCGTGAAAAAGTTGGGTGCAGTCAACCGTAACTTTCTCCACTTGGAATGCCTGCATTGAAGAGTTTTATCAGTGGTTGCCAGAGTAGGTATTTCTGTACTAGAATTGCTAAAAATGTTATTATTGTTTGCTATAAAAACGGCTTCTCTAAATTTACGCTTTTTCCAATAAGATTCCCTTGAACAAACCGAGCTTCCGACCACTTCATATTTTGCTGTTTTGATCAAACATGGTCCGCAATGCCTGACTTTATTGTTTCAACTTTTTGTACTTGTTTTTTGTGTTCGCTAAAGTGGTACATTTAGAGGATGTTTTGTCTTTCCAATATACGACTCACCGTATTCACAAGGTACCTGGTGATACATCCTTTCTCTTGTTTTAATGATTCCAGTCTTGTTTTGTTAGGACGCTTCTTAGAGTCGATCCAGATTTACACTCAGTTTTAATGTTATACTTTTAGGCTATTTGCCTGATATTTTCTGACGTATGGATGGATAACCTTTTACATATGGAATAGTCCTAGAATTTATCCTTTACGCATTTTTAATTTACGTATTCTCTGCTTTTACACTTGATTCTTCTTTCAATGGAGTTTAATATTGAAAAGTACTTTATACTTTATTTGTGAACTGTTAAACTCGTCAGACAGCTCTTCAGATGAAGATTTACAGGCCCGTAGCCACATCGTTAACTGATGGATATTAAAATAAATCAATAATAAATAAAAGTAAAGTGGTTGATCTCTACCATGATCAATTAAAGCAGCTATAGCCGATAGCCGATACTTCTGAACTTAAACCCACCTTTACTAGAGTAAAACTTTATATCATGGGTGCAAGGGGTGTTGAAGCGATACATATAGTCTAGCTTACCCAAAAGTAAACCTCATCTTCACGTGGTGCACCCTGTTTAAACAAACGAAGCTCTGACGTCCGAGTATAGGCGGTATATCCTTATACAACCCTCATAACCTTTCTGGGGAAGAGGAGTAGTAAACTACTTCTAGCCGGTCGAGGACGTAGCACAAGGGAAGATTATTGTCGCTGTCCTCACTGTGCTATAGCCATTCCGTGCTACAGTTGCAGCCAAACTGTGCGGCAGCGTAACCGTCACAGTTGAATCTTTTTACGCAGTTCGTCACAACACTCATCAAAGATGGAACATTCGAGTTGCACAAAATCATCGTCCGGAGGTAAAATACCCCCTCGATCGGATCTACGGAAGGAGGTGCCCACTCAAGCGTATCATCGGAGAATTAAGCATCGTCAATGTTTCAAGTTTGCGGCGTGGAACGTCCGCACTCTACTGGACAGGACAAACTTCAATCGACCAGAGAGAAGAAAAGCACTGGTCTCACAGGAACTCCACCGACTAATATAGATGTTGCCGCTCTTAGCTAAACCCGCTTTGCGGATGAAGGTAGTCTCACTAAGGAGCATTACACATTCTTTTGGAAGGGTCACCCCACCACACACAGGAGAATTCATGGCGTAGGTATTGCAATCAAAAACTAGAGTAAACATCAATAAATAATAAAATGATATGATCTTCCAATGACAGTGACATTACAAAAACTATAAACAATACTATAAAACACTATTTTTAAATGTGCTGGGGAGGACGCAAAAGTAAAGGCATGCTTTTAATATTAAAATTGCTCTAAATCTGTGTCTTAATCAAAGGTGAAAGAGAAACAAAAAAGTAAAATAAATGAACTACATATTGCTTAAAACCTTTGAGAGATAACGTGCCGAAACGTGACATAAAAGATAACGTGCGCAGTAAGACTCCGCAGTTGTATTCCCTTGAATTTTGACAAAAATACTGGGTAAATAAAATATTACTACGCTTTTTTAGTAATTATATTATTGCTTCATGTTTATAAATCATATTTTTAATATAAATCAATTCAATAATATCGGTTCGCCTTGCTTATCGATTAGAGAGATCAAAGTGGCTCAAGCCAATAAAAATATTTGAGTTTTCAACAATAACCTTTAAAATATCATCGGGGAAAAAAGGCTCCAAATCACCATCGCACTTTTTTTTGAAGGAAGGCATTTGATAATGTTTTCTGCACGAGTTCTTACTTGTATGTTTCCAGGGTGTTTACGCCAGTTTGTCTTTCCATCTTTCCCCGTATAAAGCGCAGCAAGCTGTTGTCCCGTTTGTTCGTTTATCAGCAGAATATTCAAATCATCAATGGTCTCAATTGTTCATAATCGGTGTCGTAGTTTTGGATTTCTTCATTGTCACTGGTCAACTTGCATCGTCGTCATCGGGCTCGACATCGGTATCTACCTGGTCAAAGAGTCGTTGAAGATATTCCTGTTCTTTTGCATAGTCCATAGCGCACTCTAAAAATACATAATAATTGTGCTCAGTATCAAGCAAACACAAATAAAAAAAGAAGATACTCACCTCAAAAATGTTGCAATAAGGATAACCTGCGGAGTGTTGCTCCGCAAATGACCAATATTCGAGAACTAAGCAGTCTTCTAACCTCACTATTTGACACTATTTTCGTAACGTCAAATGCAACAGCTACTCAGGCGCAGTACGTCAAAGTCGGTAGAATTCGTCAAATATCGGGAAAATTCTGAACGCACGGAGTCATGCTCCGCACGTTATCTCTCGAAGGTTAAAAAATCATCAAAACTGATCCACTAGATCTTGTAGATATAACCTTTGTCAAAGTGAATAAATCGACAATGTGAACAAGAGCGTCTACCGTAGATTTTTGATACTTTAAGAGTCTATAATACTTTAAGAGTCTACGCTGTAGGCTGAAGGAAATATATATTATATTTCAGAAATCTGCCTAAGGCTTAGCCCGATCCTGCCATGTTAAGCCACATCTAAAATTCCAAACACACGTGCTTTGATTAAAGCTTGATTAAGGTCTGCAGAGCTTCAGCCTTTACCATAAAATAGCGAGAAATTTGTTAAAAAACTATATAAATTATATATCACTGGAATTACAAAACTTCAATCTATTTCCGTATTGAAACGGAATTTTAAATTATGTCTCTATTTTCGAGAAAATTTAGTCTAAACATAGGGAATATTTTGTTGATGTTTGACCATCCAATTCTTAAAGATAAAGAAGTTGTCTAAAAATGTGCTACAATACGGATATAATATAATCCTTCGTCTTTAATTTCCTTCTTCATTTGTGTAAAAATACCTAGCCAGTTTTACATAAAACGTTAAATGCCGAACGATTATGTTGCTACTTTTTCGGACTAGTGAAATGGACTCTTAATAATTATTGTTAAATCAGTAATAATCAATGTGTTAATTTAAATAAATCCATTTGCCTTAAACCATTGAATTCTTTATTTTATTTCTAGAAAATAGAGTATCCAATATTAATCTTTTTTTTTTCATTTCAGGATAACCTCATTACGAGCTTCCCAGAACCTGGAGTAAGTAAACAAACAAACAAAATCTCCTTTCCAAATTAAAACGAGAAGACGTTAGATTAAGCCTGGTAGTGGACGAGGTCCAGAAAATATTTCGTCGTGTCTCTTCTCTTCGTCTTCATTCGTTTCGATTTCGTCGTGGCGCTTAAGCGTTCCCTCTAATAACTGGCAGATAGGATTTGGACATTCTGGATCCGTAGCGGGCGGCCACAATGCGCCCCATTTCGCCGGTCTGGAAAAGCCAAAGAGCCGGACAATGGCGGGATTAGGAGGGTGTAGATTGGGTTGTGGGGATTTGGGCGTGAGGTCGATTTCGGCAATATATAGTGCGTAATTGTTAATCCTACATAAAATACATTAACAAGAGTGTTAGCAGGAGGCATTTTAAATTTTAACTGAAATATTTAAAGATAAATACCAAGATATTTTACAATGGAACATATACAAAAAATATATATATTTGCGTAATAAGTCCGGTAAATCAACTTTAGCAGAACGAGGGGGATTTGAGTCCTTATGTTATGTTATTAACCTTTAATTAATATATTCTTTGGGTCTTTATCAAGGCTATTTTCAGCTGAAAGGTTATTATTATTATTATTTGTCAGTAATTAGGCTTCTTAATTACTGACTCGCTTCTTAATTACTGACAAAAGAACCTTTTAGATGAAAATAGCCTTGATAAAGACGAAAATACTAGTGATGGGAAAAACCGATTAATTTTAATAATCGAGTACTCGAGTATCAAGCGATTGCAATAACCGAGTGATCACTCGAGCGAAATATCGCTCGTATTTAAGAATACGGTTTTTTGTCCGTTGCATGTTGTAAGTACCCGTTAACGCCTAGCGCCAAGCAGTAAGCTGCGTGCGCAGGGCACATAAGCTTTGTTCGGGTTCTTGTTATTACCGATTCTGAATCGTCCTAGAACTCTGCAGCGTATGCGCAAATGAAATAATGTCTTCATATTTCCTTCTGCGCATACGCATTACAATTCTAGGACGGTTCAGAATCGGTAATAAGAGAAACCCGAAGTAAGCTATATTCTTTCGGTAATGAACGGCAAGTAGTAAGCGGCGAGCGATTCGCTTGATCGCCTGATTTAGTTTATTTCGAAGCATTGTCGATGTAGGTCGTAAAATGTTGTCCCTCAGATACGCAGCGGATAAATATACCGGGTACGTCTCAAAAGTGGCTCACCCCTATAACTTTTTATTTTTTCAGATAAAACAACGGGATTTAAATCGCACCCTCGGTATTTTTTTACTTTATTCGGTAGAAAATGACACTCTGAATAGAATGACAACACACCATTTTCGCATATGGTTTATTTGAAATTGTAACATGCGGTTCATAACGACAATTTGACTCGAAGTACCAAGTGTGTGGTATCAAATTATTCGTAAAAAAATCTTTTTCAAAATATGCTAATGAGCCACTCTCGTTCCATTTGAAAAAAATTGAGATATGATCAAAAATACGATCTTTTAACCGGCCACGGCAAGACACTAAAAACATTAGACAGTCAAATCTATTTTTCCAAGGCTCCTTGATTAAAAATTAGTGTTTTTAATACAGCCATGGCACTTTAGATTGAAATTTAAAATACAATTTGTTTTTAAGCGAATATGTCAAAAGTTGACATATGATACGTCATTCTATTTAGAATGTCATTTTCTATCGAATAAAGTAAAAAAAATACGGAGGGTACCATTTAAAAATCGAAAATTGTAGTCATTTCCGGTGAAACAGGAAGTGACAGAAAACAATTGAATACGTCAATCAATCCTAATTTATGTCATATACTAACATACCAAATCTCATTCTTTATCCAAAAAAATAAAAAAGTAATAGGGGTGAGTCACTTTTGAGACACACCCGGTATATGCGGCGTTGTATAAATTTGCTACCTGCAATGTATGTAGAAAATTCGCTCGGCTTTTTATCGAGTATGTCACGTTAAAATCGGATTTCAATTTATTTCATTCAGGATCGCTTGCGTTCGTCGCTTGGTACTCGTCACTAATCGTACTCGTCAATAATCGAGTACTCGAGCGAAAATTCGCTCGAGTACTCGCATCACTAGAAAATACACGTCGAAACGTCGGCAATTTTTTAAATCAAAGGTTGTTTATTTCCTGGTCCTACACCGGTGAAAAAATTATACTACTATTTTATGCTTTTTGGAAAAAAACTATGTTTTAAAATAACTGAGTGTTTTTTAATCTGCTTAAATATGATTTTGGCTGACACTACTGCCATTATTCGCTGACGGGTATTTGACACGCAAGGACATGCATCAGAAGATGGTCACGCAAGGCGTTTTCTTTCATGAGCTTTTCTGTGACTGAAAAGCCCGATACGAGATGTTATCTGTCTACCGCACTCCGGACATTCAAAAATCTCATTGCTTTATTGCCTTTTTACTTTTTGGTTGTCGCTGTTAACTGAGTTTACAATTCTTCTCCATTCCGTTCTATTGTGAGTTGATTCTTTCCACACATTCTGCATGTTAATCCCCTTTAAGTTTTCGTGGAGAATATCCTTGTACCTTTTGAGTTGTCCACCCGGCCTCCGCTTACCGTCTACAAGCTCACCGTAAAGCAGAGATTTTGGTATGCGGTTTTCTTGCATTCTGCATACGTGACCAGCCCATCTTAAGCGAGACTCTCGCAGTTAGCTTTTTCAAGGACCGATACGTTTGAGACATGATGGAACCATTTGATTCTTAAGTGTTGATTCTTAAAAGATGTTTTATCGATGTTCAGCTTAAGTCTCAAAGCCTCGTATGTCCATGTATACGTATGTGTTCAACATTTTTTGCAATTGCTGTAACGTATTTGCAGCTAAGGCACATCAGTCATCAGCGTATTGAAGTTCTCTGATGAATTTTGTACGTGTTTTTGCCTTGAGTCTTTTTATGTTGAACAGACCACCGTCATATCTGTATCTAATGCCCAAACCTCTCTCCTGCAGTTTGCTGCAAAGCGGTGATACTATTGTATTCACTGGTCGAAAAATTGTCAGTAATGGTATAAATTTTAAATTTGCTGCAGAATGCACTTTGGGATATCTAATTCTTTGGTGTATCCCTACTGGGATACTGTTGACGAGCGACACATTTTATGCAAGTTCAAGACCGACCTAACCTAACCTAACCCATGGAATATTGACATTTTAAATTTTTTTAAAGCAACATATTATGTAGAAAATGTACTGGTAGTAAAAATAATAACATTGCAAGTCCATTTGTTTACAAAAAGAAAACTATTTAAATCTTTGTAAAAAAGTATACCAATTATTACTAATTTATTAATATACAACCATTATTTCCGCCCAAAAATTAGTTAATTACATACTTAATTGTTTTAATTGATAAATTATTCTAAATAAATGTGGATTTTACTCAGAAATCAATACCCTAATCAGTTATGAAAATGAACGACTCTGTTATTATAAAATAACGGTCAAAAAATGAAATAAAATTTATAAGGTGTTACTTTTTACCACACTGTCTAGTATACATACAAAATTCAGTTTTTTAGTATTTGGAGCAATTATTATTAATCAACAACGTAAACAGTCAATTAATGTAGTTTGAATACTGGGATCATATTAATTAGTCCTCTTTAACAAAAAATAATTTAAACTGCTTTTTATCTTTTTATGAAATAAGCGTTCGTATCTGTACTCTTTGAAAATTGTTACATCATTAAAAAAAATCTAAAATGTCAATATTCCATGGGTATAGTGATAAATGAGGTCTAAATTATAAGAAGATGCATTTTCTACGAAAACTTGAAGAGATAGCTAAAAAATGGTATAATACAATTTGATAGACAATTAAATTGTGCATCTGATTCTCGTAAAACATACAAGGCGTTCCATTTAAAATAAACAAGTTATTACACTTTAAAGCTAGTAATTATTTAAAATAAATTTTTAGACACTCTGTATAAGATAGTATTTTATTTATTATTGCAACACAATATCTAATCAATAAATAAACTTCAGTAAATATTTAGTATTAAAAACTAAAATACCGTTGAAGAAATGAAGTTCTAAAATTTTTACTGCAGTTTCATAAAATTGAAAATATTTCTAAAACGGTAAGGTTGTATAAAGCCTGAAAACGTTTTTTTTTACACAACACATTTTATTTGGCGCGCCTTCGAATTCACTGCGGAAAAATCGAACGAATCGGACCCTTCGGAAATAAATAAGCATTCGATAAGAGCTTCACGTCGGAAAAACACAGGCCCTTATTCGCAATACGTACGTGCCGGTCCGCCTCACATACATCTTCCTGCCACTTTAAACTAAATCGGTTTTGGCCCCGGTTTCACCCCGCCGCCGCCTCTCCCCCGTCCCGTTCTCAGTTTTATCGGCACCCACCCAGGGCAATAGTGGCGGCCCGGTTAAAATTCCTGTCGCGCCGTAATTGAATCTAAAAACACATTGAGTGTCTCGGGGCGGCAGGATTTAATCCGATTGTCCGCCCCGCCGACACAATTCATTACTTGCTAATCGAGTTCCACAACATCGCGCTCCGGGTCCCGTCTGCTGAAGCTATCTGGCGGCGGTGATAGCGCTGCTCCGATCGCGGATTGGATGGGCGATGTCAACTGTACGAGTATTTCTGAACTGACATATTATGAAATTCGGATGATTTAGTTTCTAGCGAACGTGACCTACTGAAGTTAGGACTATGCTTTAAAATTAGTTCATTTTTATTAGTATTGAAAATACTACTGGGATTATTTTTATGTAAAATTAATATTGGCTGTCGCGACCTCGACATGGCAAATCGACACCGAAACAGCGATATCGCTTGAATTAACGTAATACCTCTACTCTTTGGTATAGTCTGTCCAACGAGAAGATCCTTGACAGTGATAGATGTGTCTATCATTTTAATTTCAAAGTAGTTTATTTTATTTTACAAAGAAATAAGTTGGTACAACTGGAACGCGTAGCAGGAAATTAATATATGTATTTAAAATTTGACTGACAAGTAACTTCAAAATATTGTGAAAAAACTGTATAAAACTGAAAAAATGTAATCGAGTTAATTTAGTTAATAAAAAACGGTATGTGTTAATACAAAACAAACAAAAAGAAGACACCACATACCAAAAAATATAAAAAAGAACTATTTCTTACTTTCAAGCTTTATGAAACTTCCCGCATTTATGATTATATTTATCGATATAACTTATGTACAAATACAAATTTGTAATATTCCGCAGGAATAAATAAAACAACATAAATAAAACAAACTATTTTATTAATAATAACACTTACCAAATTTTATACCTCACAGGTTGATTAATTAACTTTAATCTTAATTTTTTAAACCAGTACCTTTTGACATTATTTTTCTGCAGTACTAAAATCCATTATTTACCTATCGTGTGATGTCGATATTTTACAGCTACTCCAGTTTTTAGTATGGTCCTTCTACCATATTCGAGATGCACTTATCTACGACGAGATGGTATACGAACTTTATTGATAGTAACTTTATTGGTGTATCTGTAAAAGACTTTCTGCCTGGGCAGCGAGTATTAACCATAAACTGTGCTCTGGATTCTAGAGTTAATTTTCACTCGATTTTTCCTCCACTTGACTTCAAAAGACACAAAACACGTAATAACATGAATCAAAATGCATCATCTTCCAAAACGCAGGGTATTTGTCAAAAGTTGTCACAAAATTATAACCTATAATTTGGCAAGACTTTGACAAACGTCAAAAATCTAAAGGCGAGTTCATACGCATCGGCGTCCGTTTGTCGTTTATCGTTCCGTCAAACCAATAAAATTGAAATACAATCTGTCATTTTTGAAATAAACCAATAAAACTGGTTAAAAACAACAAGCGACGACGCATGACGAATTTATATTTAAACCCATCCATAGTTAACTTAAAAATTATTAGAAACTTTTTTTAGTAAAATAAATAGATTGGTATGGGACGTCATCTGCTTTTCTTCTGTCATCGTCTGTCGAAATCTTACCTGAGAAAAAAAACAGAGTATAATACCTTGTAGAATGTAGAATGTTTAGGAGGGGAGTTAATCACCACGACCTTATAGATCTATTGTGTGTTCCCCTTTCTTGAGTTATAATGAGCTAAGTTAGTTAGTAACAATAGCCAGTATCTGAGACGGCTCCACAGAGGTCAGCTCTCCATCCTCGACAGCAGCCGTACCAAAGTTCATGGCATGAATGGTCGTCGTCTCGACGCACTCAGTGATAAGGTGTTCTGGTGTTTGCCCATTTTCCCCACAAAATCTGCATTCACCGTTGTTTCTCAGCTTCAGCCTACTGAGGTGTTTGTTGAGGAGATAGTGTCCTGTTAGAAACCCCGTGACAATCCGAAGATTGTTTTTACTTAAATCAAGGAAAACCTTTGATTTTTCTCGGTCGTAAGTTCTGAGAAACTTTTTCGAGTCTTAGACCGTTGGAGGATACCCATTCCATGTTACGGATGGAGTCTTCCTGATTATTCAGTTCCGCTTTCAGTTGGTTCCCGTTTGGAAAACAGAACGGTTCTGGTCCAGTTAGTGGAGTGTTCGCACCTTTCCTAGCTAGATCATTTGCCTTTTATTCCTTGGTGAGCAGGCATCCAGAGTAGGAGGACTTTATTTTCTTTGCTTAATTTGTTGAGCTTCTTTGTGTGTATTCTTTGACCAACTTCGAATTGACGGTTATGGGTTGATCGCGTTAAGAGCTGCTTGACTGTCGGATAGGATGGCAATTTCCTGTTTTCGATAGTTACTATCTAAGATAAATTGTACGCATCTTTCGATAGCGTAAATTTCTGCCTGAAGGATACTGGGGTACCCATTGGTTCGGAGTATTTAGTTTTCGGCCCAAATATTCCTATCCCTGTCCCTGCTTTGGTTTTGGAAACATCAGTATACCACGTTATGGTATGGTCTTTTATATGCTGAGTAAGCGTTTCTTCCTTCCAATCCTTTTTATTACTCAATACTACAGTGAGGTGTTTCTCAAAGTTGTAAATTCTTGGTATGTCATCCACTTTGGTAATACCTTATGATAAGACGTATCTTAGTAGAGAGTGGTTTGTATAATAAACAAGATTTATTTGTGTGTATTCTTATGTTTGGCAAATGAATAATTTTGTTGGATGATTAATAATTATGTATATTTTAATTGTTTGGCAAATGATGATTTTATGCAAAAGTTGTATTAGACTTTTTTGAAGAGGCGTTAAAGTTGAATTTTTGTGTAGAATTGTGTTTCAATTGGAATAGTAATTTAAAATGTATTTGCAAAAATCTACCTTCAAATTAGTAAAATTTATATACCAGCAAAATTGAGATTGTGTTATTGTCAAATTCGATGTCACATTTTGTTTACAAAAATTTGAAGGTATGTAAAGAGTAATCTTGTAAAAAATAATTAAGATTTTTTGCAACTTCTGAAGAATTTACGGTGGGTAAACGGCATTTTGCTGGAAATAGTATTCATACTGTGTTATATATGTTCGCAGCTCCTCGGAAAGCCTATACTACCGAATAAGTCAACATCAGTATAAAGAGTAAACCGGAGGTTCGAAACTAAAGGCACTAAGATATTAAGCACATGGAAGTGTGAAGACAAAAATAATTGAACAGCAAGGAAACAACAAAGACTTGAATATTATTCATGTTGATGCAAAAAAAACATTGACTCTCGTTTATTGCGGATACAGTAGGAAAAGACCACATGATCTTTTGCCGAACGACTTCTTCCTGTGGAATACACTCAAAAACCGTCTTTATGGGCATATTAAATACAGAAATTTAGATGGACTGAAAACGACACTTCTGTGGAATGCTAAAGATTCTTCCCTTAATAGTTTTGTATTGTGAGGCGCTAATTTAACAATCATTTGGGGTATTGTTTGGCTGTGAATGGGGAATTATGTAAACATTTTGTTAATTAGTATAGTTTAAAGTCTCTTGTATTACAAATATTTTGATTATCTCTTGAATTATTGTTGATGTATGTCGTATGAGCGAAGTCTGTGAATGGTCTGTGAGTGATCGAGTAATGAACAGCAAACAAGTCAAACACCGCGAATACTATTCTTAGTTCAACTATTTTTTTTGTAGATGATCATTTCAATGCAGAAAAAAATTAACCACCTTTTTCAAACCACTTCTTTTTAAAAAAAATTCTTGTAACAAATTTAATATCGAATTTGATCGAATTTGACAATGACAAAATCATATTTTTCCTGGTATTTTAACAGCTTTCTCTGGGCCGTATTATATTTTTTTTTATAATTTGAAGGTAGATTTTTGCAAATAACTTTTAAATGTCTTCTCTCAATGTAATCTCGATATCCAACAATTCCTTCATACGGACGTTAGTCAAAACTAAGAAATTTGTCTGAATTATGTAATTTTATGTTCCTATATAAGGTATATATTATATAAAATGTTCCGAATTCTTAACAGAGAAAGATGTTTTTTTCCGATTAATGGTTGAAAAATTTAAAGGAGGATTTTTTCTTTTAATCGAAATATTTTAGGAGACAGAAATAAATTAATTTCAACATTTTAATTCAAAATATTCTAATAAAGTTGAGATGAGTTTTTTATGGCTATTAAGCTGTCTTGTACACTTCGCACTAAAAGAGGTTCTAAAAAGAACGATGTCCGACTGCAAGGTCTGCTAGTAAAGATTTTTAAGCTTAAAGTATCACAATACTATTTATTTAAACCAAAAACTCGTAATACAAACTAAAGTGTTAAAACGAATAACAGTGTCAGGAAATAAATAAATAAATACAGCAACTTGACATTTTTCACTGCAGAGCTACCACCTAAATCATTACAAACGCGAAATCATTACACCAGCGCGAAATTTAAATTCCAGTTAGTCAGCACGGCGCCGAGTATCTCCATAGTTGGCAACAATGAATTTAAAAATCGCGTACTCGATTACGTAACTAAAAGTTTAATTGATATGAAATACGGTAACCCTGCTTTAAAATATTAATATCTGGAATCTATTTCAAAAGGAAATAAATCGTTTGAAACTCACAAATTTCTGTATTGGTTGTGTTTGGTAACTGCGCAGTCTCACAACTGTCAGGAATTGAATTTACTGACATGATAGTTATTACTTGTATAGTAAGTATAGTTACTTGTGTAGTATGTTTGGATATTTGCTGTTAGGGTTGGGTTAGTCTGTCTGAGTTACAACTCCTAACAACTTATCGCAGTAAGGATTTCCGGTTATTAATGCTACACTCGAATGTTCTGTTCTCTTCATAATATTGTTTATTATCGACTTGAATGGTGATATTTGTTTATACTGTTTGTGATCATGGATGAGATGGGGATAATGCCGACAGTGTATTTTCTTTATTATAATATTACTACACTATAGGGTTTCCGGAACCGGAACTGTTTTACGGAACCGGGAATTTCGGTACCGCGTCTCTTAGGAACCGGGGTTTTCCGTTTTTTTTCGGTACTTTCGGTACTGACTAATTTTTGTTCAATGGTGCTGCAGTTCATCAATCAGAAAGCAAGGGATGGTTTTTCATAGTAAAATGGTTAAAAAATTGAGATTTTTAATGAAAATAATATCAAATTATTAAGTAATCAGTCATGAGAAAATTAACATGAATACAAACATTACCACAAGTAAAGAAAAAAGTATAGGTAACTTAAATCTTACATCAAACAACATAAACCAACTTAACTGAATTTGAGACAAAAGCCCTAAAATATTGAATTAAAAATGCAAATATCTATTCAAACATAACATAATAAATATTATAGGAACTTCAAAAGAAAAAGAAGCAAGACAAATAAGAAATAGCATTATTGCTTATTTAGAAGAGTTTGATTTCGACCGCTAGAAAGTATCAAAAGACTTTCTCACATAACAAAAAAATAATTTATTAATTATTGTTAACGAGTCCCGAACGAACCGGGAATTAATTTCGAGGCTCGGTTCTGAGATGGCCAAAAAGATATGAATCCTAATTGGTAGTATTATTTAGAGTTTAGGAACCGTACTAAAATATTTTCGTTTAATGATTGTGGATTTCGTCAATCAGCAAGTAAGTGATGATTCTCAAAAGTACCTAAAACCGATAAAAATTGAGTTTCCAATGAAAATAATATCAAATTATTAAGTCATGAGAAAGTAAACATGAACACAAATGAACACAAGCGAAAAAAAAACGAGAACACATAGGTAGCTTAAAAATTACATCAAACATCAACCAACATCGAAACCAACTTAATTAAATTAAAAAAAAAACTGACATTTTCAATTAAAGATGCAAATGCCTATAAAACATAACACAAAAAATATAACTAATACATTTAGCAATACTATACTAAATAATAAAATAACATATTTAATATTTAAACTTCAATAATTGCTAATAAACATTACAGAACCTTCAAAATAACTTCAGAAGTAAGAACAGTAAGAGATAGCATCATTACTAATAAGTTTCTAAATATAGAAAAGTTTGATTTCTACTGCTAGAAAGTATCAAAAGTCTTTCGCACGTAACAAAAAATATGTTTTTAATTATTATTATCGAGTCCCGAAAGTACCGAAAGAACCGGGAATTAATAATTTCGAGTCCCGGTTCTTTGATGTCTGAAAAGAACCGGGAATTCCCGGTGAACCATATAATCACTACATTACGCACTTTAATTAAAGCAATATTTTATTTTTTAATAAAATCACTTGCTAATTACATATTAAATCTCAAGTATCATTATTTATGTTTAATTTCCCGCATCAGGACTGTTCCCGCTGCGCTTATATTAAATTGGTTTTGACGTTTGAGGCATAGTATGGGGACACTTTTTCGACGACGAAATAATCACGTTTTAAAGCGTTCGTAAATCGGGGGGGAGTGTTTCTAGACACGTGCGGCGGCGGCGTCTCCCGGGCGCCATTATCGACGTGGTCTGCATGTCAACATATTCATGAAATGTCAACGGCAGCCCCGATGCCCTGCGGCGGCGGGTGGCGGTTCGGTATTCGCGCCCTTCTTGTTCTCGCAAGATTTATGCGAGGCCGCTCCGTCACAACGTTCACGCATCTATTGCTGCCGCTGAAGGCACCCCGTTATTAACCCTGATTTAATGGAATTAATTATTGTTAATAGTTGTTCCATTGTACGCCTGCTTCCGAATAAATAATGCAATAAATAATAATAGTACGAAATCGCAGTTCCTTATTATTTAAAATTTTAATTAATTATTTATGATATATTATTTATGTTTTTAGTTTGTATTGAATTACTTAATTACAGAGGTCTACAAAACAGTATATTGTTTTATTAGCAGTAAAAATGATACTGTCCAAACAAAACAAAACACCGAGGCTACAATATGTTTTGGTTAGTACTGAAACAAAAGTCGCAAGAAACTTTAAACCGTTCTCCTCAAAAATATCAAAAAATGAGTTTACGTTTTATAAAGATTATAAATGTGCTCTAGTTTTTACGATTTCAGCGTATCTTATATTTAGTGCACGTATCTTATATTTAGTGCGGTTTGTTGTTAGATTCGAAAATGGTTAAATTTTTACTTGGTCAACAAAGTGGGTACAACAAATATCCTTGCTCTATTTATCTGTGGGTCAGTAAAGCAAAGCAACTTCATTAGGTACAAGATGTGTGGCCTTTGAGAAAGTTCTTAACTATCGGTAAAGCTAACGTAATAAAGAAGCCGTTATTATATAGAGATAAAATCATACCTCCACAATTTTATATTAAACTAGCGTGTACCAGCGACTTCGTTCGCGTCGAATTAATCATTTGTAATGGTGATGATAAAGAAAAGCAAGAATTTCCATTAACATACAAACTGGATAAAATTTTTGAGAAAAAACAATATGGCGATATTATTATATAACTTGGTAATATTTGAGAGGTAGTTTCATCTCGTTGGAATTTGACTTTCGAAAAATCCGTTTGCCAAAAATAAGCTTTTTTCGTCAAGCAGTTTAAGCAGAATCGTGGTTAGAAATTACCCAACTTTTTGGAACGTCCTGTATGATTTTTTTAAAAAATTTCCAAATATGTAAAAAACCAAATAAATTATGCTTGTCCAAGCGTTTTCCCGAAAGACTAACCGTTTTTTAAATAACAAATTTTGTAATATTTGAGGCGCGTTTTCACCCTCTTGGAATTTGAGATTCGAGAAACCCCCCCTTGTCGAACCTCTACACCCCACTGTCAATCCATTTGCCAAAAATCAGCTTTAAACGTCAAGCAGTTTAAGCAGAATCGTAATTACTCAATGGTCATATTTTATGAAACACCCTGTATAAATTTATAAAAAATCTTAAAATATGTAAAACAACAAAATAAAATATACGTGTTTAAGAGTTTTTCCGAAAAACTCACCGGTTTTTAAATAAAAAATATTTTAATATTTGAGGGATAGTTTCATGCTCTTAGAATTCAAGTTTCGAAAAATCCCCTCTTATCGAACCTCTACACCCTAAAGTCAATCTGTTTTCCAAAAATCAGCTTTTTACGTCAAGCCCTTTAAGCAGGATCGTGATTAATCAATGACCAGATTTTTCGAAACACCCTGTATACATTTTTAAAAAATCTTAAAATATGTAAAAAAACAAAATAAAATATACGTGTTTAAGCGTTTTTTCGGAAACTTGACCGTTTTTAAATAAAAAGTATTGTAATATTTGAGGGGTGGTTTCACCCTCTTGGAACTGGAATTTCGAAAAATCCCTTCTTATCGAACCTCTACACCCTAGAATCAACCTGTATGCCAAAATTGAGCTTCTTATGTTGAATGGTTTGAGCAGGATCGTGATTAATCAGTATGTCAATCACTTAAGGATTTTATATATCAGTATCGATTAGGTAAGATAAAAACAATTCGTAAGAGCGTTGGACAAATAGGGAGATTAATTTAATTAATAAGTATATATATGCAGAAAATTTCCTAATTTCAGTATGAAAAAGTTATAAGGCGAAATATTTGATGGTCCTCAAATTCGGCAATTGATGAAAGATGCAAATTTTATCAAAATGACAATTCCGGACAGTGAATCTTGAAAGGGTTTTGTATTGGCAGTAGAAAATTTTCTGGGTAACTATAAAGTAACAAATTATAGCGAAATTGTCCTAAAATGTTGATAATATCCTCCAATTTAAGAGCTTTTGGGAGTTGCACTCTCTCCACAGTCATCTGAATAGATTTCGTGATAATTTGGGAAATTATAGTGAGGAGAGCGCTTCCACCAGGATCTAAAGTCAATGGAGGAAACGTATCAGGATAGATGGGAATGCCACATGATGGCAGATTACTGCTGGTCTTTAAAATAGATTGTCCAATAAAAATTATAGAATAAAAGCTTACAAAAAGTGATTCACTAAGCTATAACATGGGTTTTCAACATTCATAACTTTGATTGTGTTTCTGTTTTTGCTTATTATGTCTGTCGTGAATTTTCTTCTATGAACTTTTTCGCCTGTCTCTGCTCGGGTGACTTTAGAGATTTGTTGACCATCCACTGTTTTGTAGCTATTTTCGTGACTGATTTTGCTCAGTTGTTTCATGCATATTCCTATAAAGAAACTATCATCTCTGGTATCGGATCTTCTATTCTCAATCTTCCAAAAGCTGAAATTGATCAAATACGACTTGAACCGACAAAAGTTCTTTAAAAACCAAATTTTCGGTGTGTAAATAGTAGATCAAAAGGCAGTTATATATAGAAAACTCTGGATCAAGGAAAAGCACAATGTCCACTGGAGAAACCGACAGGGGCACAGGCACAGCAAGGCTTTTATCCAAGGACCTAGCTCTAAAACCGCAAAAGAACTCCTAATGCTCAGCAGGAATAAAGTGCGGATTACAACAGGCCTCTTGACAGGACACATGGCTGTCAAGTGTTATTTGAACAAGCTCAACCTTTATCAAGGAAGTCTTTGCTGCAGACTCTGCGATAAAGATCCTGAAACAACGGTGCACATAATATGTCATTGCGAGGCTCTGGATCGCAAGCGACACTCTTTATTTGGGAAAGCTAGGCTAGAATCGGAGGAACTATGCTCCCATCCTATCAAGGACCTGCATAAGCTAGTGCAGGGCACAGGGATAGGAGAATGGGTGCAGATATAGAAGGGGGTTAAACACAATAGGCCTGCCTCACAGGTCGCAGTGTTTCCGGCAGAGGACGGCCCCTTGTTACGGAAAAAAGGCAGTTATGTAAGAAGTCTGCGGTCCAATGATAGTATTTTGATTCTTCCTCCTGATAAAAGCGTAAAGTAAAGGTACTGTGGCTTTTGACCACGCAGATTATATATAAAAACAGTACAGACGTATTGTTCTTAACCAGTTATTTCCAAAGTAGTTCAGATGGACCCCAAGAGGGTAAAGACTCGACGGGTGTCTACGTTAACGTGAAAAAAATGGGGCTTCGTAAGTTGTAAGTGAGAGTCCACGAAAATTTATCTGGTTTTGATAGTAAAGAACAAAGAATTTTCTAGCTATCAATGTAGGAAGAATATTACTCAAAAAAAATAAAGGGAGAAAATAAAAATATTTGCTGATTTTCAACAGGCTGTTTTGCGGTGAAGAATGGTCGTAGTGAGACTTTAAAAAATCATTTTGAAGCTTTAAATATTTAATTTTCAGACTTTTTGGCTACATTTTTTAGAGGCTATTATTTTTTTTACTTATAACTTCGTCTCTAACTCATCATACATGGGGATTTTCCTGTTGTAGTGACGACAGGATATTTCCTATCCTCCTCTGACAACAACTGTTTATCCTCCTTCGAGTTGATATCTACCTCCATGAGGGTTCACACCCTTCAATGGTTGGGGTTTATGTGAGGACCTGACCATGGGCCCTCCTCCCTCGAGCTGAGGACTTGCCAACTCGATGTTCTCATATTGGAGTTCTGGCAAAAGATCGATAGCAGTAGAAGCTAGTCTTCTATTTAATCATGCATCTCTTTGAGCTGGTCTTGCTATCATAGGATTTAGATTTTTGATGACGATGTCTCCTCTTGGTCCGGGCGGCCACTACAGCCAAGGACAAGACAGTGAGATGCTCCTTATACCCAGCCAAAGTACTAGAGGGGATATTCCCCCTAGCACCTGACTAGGAGCTTCCCCACCAACGACAGGGTCTAGTTGATCAGTATGTCCAGGCTACAGAAACTCAACAATGAGCTACAGCATATCTGTAGTAGTAGGCTGGTGAAAGTTATAATTAAATTTGATATTTATGGGAGTGAAAGTATATTTATCGGTTCTAAAATTAGTAATTTAATCCAGTTGCCTGCTTATTATTTTGTATCTCGAGTCACTTTAATTCTGACTAACTAGGAGCTTTGGGGACTTATCTACAGTCTGAAGTAAGTTTCTATTTAATAATCTATTATTATAATTTTATGCCGTTATATTTGTTTAAAACGTAATAAAAATACAGAAATTGTTGAAAAAAATGTTCGTTTATTTCTAATTACTAATAACTAAATTCCCTTTAAACAATTTTGTATTTTTTTACGAATAACATTTTCTGTATTTATGTTTTAAGCAATAAACACAATAGATAACTTAAATACAATATCAAATAAATCATGGAAGAAAATTTTCTTAAAAGAGTGTGATATTTTTTATGCGGAAAATTGACAACTTTCCATATTAATTCGCCCTAAAATTAATTGAAAATAAGCCAGAATTTATTTGGGAAAAACCGAAACACGACAAAAAAAGCCCGAGATGGCGGTGCGGTGGGCGCATAAGTCGCTTGTCGTAATTAATGGGCAAAGTTGGCAACTCCAGCCTAACTTGAGAGCTTTGCAACTTCGCCAGCCACTACAACCACTTGAATAATTACTGGCGACAGCTTTTAACGCAACCCCAAGTAGTTTACAAAGAAAATAGACCATTTTTCATTATTCTCGTTGAATAAATTAATGCAATTCGTACCGCTGCGAAGGGTTGTCGAGAATTTATTTTAGCTGGGGCTAGAGAACAACCGTCGTCGGCGGAGAAAGTTGGCAAGTGGTGGTCGTTGCTGCTGTTCCAAGCAAATTTTCTTTTAGTGATTTAAACAGCAAAGATTCGAAGGAACCAGAAACTCTTGTTATGGAAATAATAAAAATTTACCACTAATTACTGTATACTTAACAACTTATGACGAAGCAAATAAAAAACTGGGATGAAAAACTGTTCAATATAATATAAAGTGGTCATATTTTAAGTCTACCAATGACAAATGCAGGCGGGGTTGCAAAATATGTAACATACGTGATATATTTTCAAGAATAGTAGGAACCGGCTAGTGGGATAGCTATTTTCCCGCACTCACGGGTAAGGTCCGATCGAGATCTCGGTCTCGTTCTCGGGATAAAAAGGCCGAGACTACTCACGGTTGTCAAATTAGCTCATTTTCGAGCGTATCGCTCCACCTATTGATGCGTGGATGAATGAAATACGCGTCCGAAGTAGAAAAAAAGAGAATGGCTCATATTTGATCCATATATGATCTGATCGAATCACGAAGGGGATTTTCCGGACGGCTGAAGAATCGTCTTCGTATTTCGATGTGTAAACAATGAACAAAATGTTAGATGTTAGTGTCTTATTAATGTAAGTTTTATAAATTTAACAGAATTTTATTGTACTTTTATATGAATTACTCGAATATCCTACTAAGTAAAATTTTTCTGTTTAATTATTCACCTCCATACAGAGTTCTGAAACCAGAAGCTTATAAATTTCTAGTCTGCACCACCAACAAATGTCACTAGCAAACAACTATTTAGAAATCATATGATGAAACACTGCATCATTTGAAAGGATGCAATGGTGAACAATTACTTTTTTAATCTTCTTCTTAAGGTGCCGACTTCTTGCGAAGGTTGGTGACCATCATGACTAATTTTATTTTGTTGACTGCTGTCCTGAACAGGTCGTTTGATGTACAGTTGAACCATTCTCTGAGATTTCGAAGCCACGACATCCGTTTTCTTCCTATGCTTCTCTTCCCTATTATTTTACCCTGGATAATTAGTTGTAGAAGCTTGTATCTTGTACCTCCCATTACGTGGCCCATATCTTGGAGTTTTCTGATTTTCACCTCTTGGGACAATTCTAGATCTCTTGAGACTCTTCGTAAGACTTCTTCATTGGTAATTCTGTCAACGTATGATATCCGGAGTACCCTTTTGTAAAGCCACATCTCGAAGGCATCTATATTTTTAAGCATTTGTTATGTTTGAGTGGCAGCTTCTATACCATAGAGCATTATTGTAAATAAGTAGCATCTTAGCATTCGTATTTTAAGGTGGTTACTTAAAGTTTTGCAACAAAAGAATTCATTTTAATAAAGGTGCTATTTCAATTCTCGTTTTTAATTCTGATGAGTAATCATTGTTGTCGTCGATCAGGGTTCCTAGATATTTATATTTATAGACTCGCTCTGATGATAGTTTACGATCAGTTGAGTATTTTGATTTGGTGTTTTGGTAAATTTTTTAGCCTATAACATAGACCAAAAATTGTAATTTTCTTAATATAAATAATTTTTTTTGTATTAAATCCCAATAAAATCGTTTTTGCATGAAAATAACGTTTTTATTGCATTATTATGAGATGTTTTTTCATATAATAAACTATTAAATAAATATTTCATCGTGTCTTGGTCTCGGTTTCGGCCAAGACTAGCTAGTTCAGTCATTGGGGATTTTTGCTTGGAAAAAAGTCCGGAAGTTTTGCAACTTTGCAGGTTTATAGGTTTTGGGGTCCCTAACTAAAATCCATAAAATGCACATTTCCAGACTTGTCGCCGTTCCAGATGGCGCCCAAAATCGGTATTTTGTAAATATCTCGAAAACTATGCGTTTTTCGCAAAAATTTGAGGAGAGAAAAATTAAAGAGAATAAAATTTCATATATAAAAGATTCTATAAAATTTTTCGCTAAAGTCAACCGTTTATGCACAAAATCCCTGGAAATTTTACAATTTTGCATAAAATATGATATATTACGTATAGTCGATTTTCCGAAATCAAATGTCGATTAGGGTTCACTAAAACTAGTTTTAGTTTAGTTTCTTCAATTTTGTCATAAAACAGTGGCGTATCATTAATTCGCTCATAATTTATGAATAATTAACTTTAATTATTAAAAATGTGTACTTGTTTCCACACCACCCAAGAGGTAAAGTACATGGCGCGTTTATTTTAACGTGGTCTCCCCGGAGGCCATTAGGTAAATTAAAAACTTTAACTTATCTGCACAAGCCCGACGGACCTGGCTCATTGATATAAAGTCGATCGTGTCTGCTGTGCTGGGCTCATCAGGGTGGTCTCTCAATTCGTCCAACTCTTCATCTTCAGCCGCCAGAGGGATATCTACAGGCAAGTCCAACTCCTCTTCATCGGATTCGTCGAGTGACACTTCAGTGACGTTGTCACAGGATTTCCCATTGCAGTATGCAGAAATCATTAAACATTTTAGTCCTGCTTTTCTGCATCCGCAGGCTTTACTACAGTTGTTGGTTTTACATTTACAGGATAAAAATGCCGGGATTTTGAGGCTGGATCTGTCAATATTGTGACTGGAGTAATGCCTGTTAGTTCGCAATGAATGCTGTCCAGCACGACAATTAATTATTCATAAATTAATTATTATTATATTAAACGAATTAATGATACGCCACTGTTTTATGACAAAATTGAAGAAACTAAACTGAAAATAGTTTTAGTGAACCCTAATCGACATTTGATTTCGGAAAATCGACTATACATACATATATCATACTTAACGCAAAATTGTAAAATTTCCAGGGATTTTGTGCCTAAATGGTTGACTTTCGCGAAAATTTTCATAGAACCTTTTTTATAAGAAATTTTATTCTCTTTAATTTTTCTCTCTTCAAATTTTTACGAAAAACGCATAGTTGGCAAGAAGGCGGCGCCGGCGGCATGTCTGCGAATGTGCATTTTAGTTAGGGACCCCAAAACCTATAAACCTGCAAAGTTTCAAAACTTCCGGACTTTTTTCCAAGCAGGCCCCTTTTTTGATCCCCAATGACTGAACTAAGCGGGGTATACAAGGTGAGACCTACCTCGCCACTTGCGGTGATACCTATGTCTCAGGGACAAATCTCAATGTTAATGTTGAGGTCTCAGCTAGTATCATGTATCATTGAGACGGTATCATTGAGACCGACTCCGACGGTTTCATGGGACTTGCAATGCGACAAGTCTCAACTTGTTTCACTGTGAATGGCTGTGTGGCGCCACTGATCGTCAAAAAATAGTATAGTAGCCAGTAGCACATTGGAGTGTGGATCAGGCGTTCTTCAATAGACTGACGCGCCACCTCGCGACACAAAATCGCTCGTCTGAACGCCTTCTTGAAGATATGTGTGATATAATGACAACACAATGTGAACCACTCTGTGGCGCCACGCAGTAGCGCTACTGAGTCGCTGGTCTGGATGGGCCCTAAAAATCAGATAGAGAGATTAGATTCGGTCGGACCTTACTCGCGGGGCCACTCTACTAAAAAGGGCCAAGGACCCCGTCCGACCGGTTAAAAATTGATGTATATAGAGAAGAGGCCCAATACCTCAATAGCCAGCAGAACGAATTGAAGCAGAACGGTTCTGGATCAGAACCGTTCTGCTTCCCAAGTGGAAACCAACTTAACTTTGTGCATGTTAAAAATGGCGTGTTTTTATTTCACTTGAATTGATTTATTTCATTTAAAGGAAGGTTTTCCCTTAAAAAAAATATACGCTGCTGTGTAGGCATGTTCGGTCTTCCGGTATACCGGTACCAGGACCGGTACTTTTGAATTCTGGTATCGCGTATCGTCTTTTACAAGACCGGTATATCGGTTTCGGTACCGGAAAACCGATTTTCGTACCGGTACCGGAAGACCGGTTTAAATCGGTACAGAAAAATAGTTTCATGGAAATATGAAAATAAAAAAACCTGTATAAATGATTTCGGTACCGATTTTTGTGGAAAGCTGATTGTGTTCTCCTACTCTAGGTACCGTATGATCGAATAAAACTGTATCAGCGATGGCTATGAAATGAAGATCGCTATCATTTTATGTGTAAAATTATATGGGGAATGTAATCGATGTTCATTTATAAGCCAACTGAACGCCGTTTTTTTATCGTTCGGTATAATACGGTCTTACAGTCTTAGTAATCTAGTCTTCTTTTTTTAGTACATCTAATTCAAGTAAAGTATCTTACTCAAGGATCACTCTGTATATTATACAAATTAAATTGTCCGTAAAATTCAGGCCGATATTCAATAGCATCTACTCTATTATTTAAAATATGTAAAATAGCATCTTATTTCCGCTTCATTTATATCTCCAAGGACAGTAGCTTCCAGTATTTTTTCATTTTTCATAACTAAATGTTGGACAAGAAATCAAGAATATGCCGAAAATGTGAACATAAACAACGAGAGTCTTAAGTTAGATCAATAACGTTATAACGGTTAGGTTAGGATAGAAAAACCGTATTTACTTAACGTTACAGGCACGAGAACTTTCTATTTATATTTTTTAATACGGTAAATGACGGTATTAGAATGAATTTAGAATGAGTGAGTGGGAGGGGGGTTAATCACTTCGACCTTACAGATCCATTGTGTCCCCCTTTCTTGAATCATAACTCATCATACAGTCCCAAGGCTTTGACAAAAGCCAGTATTTGGGACGGTTTTATAGAGGGTAGTTCTCCATCTCCAATATCAGTCGTACCAAAATTCATGGCACGAATGGTTGTCGTCTAGGCGCACTCAGTGATGTACTGGTGTTTCCCCATCTTCCCCACAGAATCTGCATTCGCCGTTTCTTCTTAGTTTCAATCTACTGAGGTGTTCATTGAGGAGACAGTGTCCTGTTAAAAACCCCGTGACAATCCGAAGATTGTTCTTACTCAGACCCAGGAAGATCTGTGATTTTTCTTGATCATAAGCCTTCAGGAACTTCTTCGAGTGTCTTAGACCATTGCAAGATTTCCATTCCAGGTTGCGGATGGAATCTTCCAAGTTCTTGAGTTCCGCCTTGAGTTGGTTACCACTTGGAAAGCAGAATGGTTCTGGTCCAGTTAGTGGAGTGTTCGCTCCTTTCCTAGCTAGATTATTTGCTTTTTCATTGCCTTCTATCCCTTGGTGAGCAGGCACCCAGTGCAAGGACGGTATCATGAGGTATATGCTCACTGGCAAAGCAACCAAAATTGCTATTTCGGTCTTTCCGATATTCCGGCTCATCCGGACATCTGATCCAACCAGTCTTTCGGTCCATCCGATCTTCAGGTCCAACTCGGCTTCCGGTCCAGCCGGTATAGAGGTTCAGTATCGGTCCCATAGATTTGTTGTAACCGGTATACCGGTTGTAGGACCGGTACTTCGTGATACCGGATACCGATACTGAAATCTTCGGACCGAACATCCCTATTGCTGTTTGGTCTGAAATGATTTGTAACTCTTTTAATCACTAAAGTAGCATTTTGCACACTAGATACGAAAATAATTATTCAGTTAAAAGATATCATTATTTTTCAATACAAATAGTGAATGTTATTTGGCGTCCTTTTTGTCATACCCTATTCGTATTCAGCGACAGGATAACATTACACTTTTAGTACGTCATCCATTTTAGAATTCCATCTACCATTAATAAATTCTCCGCTTTACCTGAGCTAATCATAAAACACCGAGTTGACAAACTAACGTTGAATATTCAGAATGTTGAACGTAGGTATACAGTCTGAAAACAAGTGGACCTGCGACAATGAATTTCGGAACCGCAATGCAAACACACAGACATTAATAACCCTATGGCCGGTCGGTCACTTTGGTCTACCGAACACTTGGCATTGCATAATGCGGCCACCGCAGATGCAGCGATTGATTTTGCTGAACTTTTGACAAATTTCGTACGGCTAAAGGCTTATTAAATTGATTTACGGTTCATTATTGGCCGAGTTCGATAGGGTCAACGTTGAGCGATTCGTTTTTGCCGCCCCGTGGCACATTAATAATTCGAAAGGGTTAGTTATCTTTTTGTCCCAGTCGATTGAAGTGGAAACCGAATATAATGGCGCGTAGATAAGGTTAATTTTTCAAAATAATTGTAGACTGAAAAATCAAATAATTTTTTGATTTAAATAAAAAAGGGTTGCCAATAAATATTGCCTTAATAATGACTTATAATATGAATATTTATTAATTTTTTAGAAATGTATTTTAACCTGTAGATATATTTATTTTGTTTTGGTAGAACTTGCATAGTAAAAATAATGAGTTGTTCTCTTGGAATAATGTTTTTTTTTGATCAAATAAAACATTATTATTTAATCTACAAAATTTCCCAATATTTCTGAGTATATGCTTTAAATACAGAACCAAATTTTCCAGGGGCGTTTCTTAAATTCTCGTTTATTAAATCGAAAGAGAAAACAGGCAGATAAATTTTCGAAATAATTAAAAAATTTAATGACTAATTTTGATGTCAATGTTTACATTGAAATTAGAGGAACAAACAATTAGGTCTAATTGAGACCACCAATTTTGAGGTTCTGGATGAAGCTTTACTGATATAGTAACATTAGTTTGTATGTTGCAGTAGTGAGTTGTAACCTTTAGTGTTACAGAAGAAAAATAAAACACTAGTTTATCAACAATAAACCAAAACACTTTATTTTTGCACTGGACGCGCATTTCTAGCAGATGACTTAAACTCTAGAATAGAGTTTCAATTATCCCTATATACCCGAGAGTTTTAATCATCTGCTGATTATGGTTAGTGACACCCGTCCAGTGCAAAAGTAAAGTGTTTTGGTGTGTTCCGGGTGAATTAGTGTTTTAGTTCGCTTCTGTTATGTTATTAACTTTCTACTTAAAAGTGCTAAAGAATAATTGATAAAATAATCACTTTCTGAACTTTTCTTCTGAATATTTGTACAACGCACCTTATAAGTCTCTAGTCTTTTTAAAATGTGACACAAGACAGTGTTTCATTTCGTTAGTATTAACTATTTGTCGATTATTTAGCATACTTTTTTAAGTATAAGGTATAGTTTATCTGAAGCAGAGCTGCAAGCTCACAGGAAACTGAAGTCTTTTTTTGACTTAAATCATTTTAATGACTTAAGTCATTTTTCGAAAGCTGACTTGAGACTTAAGATTTAAGTATTTTTCAAAATGACTTGTGATTTTAAGTCTTTATTCCGAAATAGAAAAAAATTTAAGTCATGTAAAAAAGATTTAACTCTTTTAAAAGATTTAAGGCTTTTTAGAAAAGATTTCAGTCATTAAAAAATATTTATGTTGGTTTTCATGCATCCGTTAT
The DNA here is from genome assembly GCF_002938485.1 of Sitophilus oryzae. NCBI lineage: Eukaryota > Metazoa > Arthropoda > Insecta > Coleoptera > Curculionidae > Sitophilus > Sitophilus oryzae. Next base: position 786,863 of record NW_022146741.1, on the reverse strand, counting down.
ACGTTGATACGGTGGTCCGACGGCGCTCTGATTGGTCATAGCGTTTTCGCGCCACTTTTCATCCGTAAATATTTTACTTCAGCCCGTCAACGGACCCGTTCATACTATAACGGACGTTTTGACACTTTTTTGACAAATTTAATCTAACCTTAATAAAATTATAAGTAAAATAGCAAAATCGTTATGGAAAAGAAAATATAAAATGACGTATATCCGATAAACGGAGGCATGAAAATGCAATAAATTTAAAAACTCCGTTATTTTCTAACCAATCAAAGTCTTTAAATTCTACCAACAAAATTAATATCGTATCAACGCAACGTATCGTCGGGCAACGGATGCATGAAAATCAGGCTTTAAATCTTTTTATAACGACTTAAGTCATTTTACAAAAGATTTAAATCTTTTAAAAGATTAAGTCTTTAATGAGATTTAAGTCTTTTTATATAGAAAATATTTAAGTCTTTTTTTTTCATATATGTATTTTTATCGTAAATTTTTAATAGCGGTATCAAATATGTGTTTACCATCTTGAAAAGCGTATCTTTGTACCGCTGTTCATAAGCTAGAAACCCTGTAAAATATACAAAATTGTGACAACCTGTACCTAGTACCACGAACTTTAATTTTATTTAAGTTGTTGATGTTTTTATATGTGTGTTTTTATGTCCTTGATGCGTTTATTCTTTTATTGTTTATTATAGTTGTTTATCTTTTTAAAACTGACTTGTTGCAGCTCTGGTCTGAAGTCAGTTGGAATAGGTTGAGTCTCTTAATTTTGGTAATGAATTTGTCGGTGTCTTTGTCGGCATCGGCGGGAAAAAAGAAGTAAGAGTCAGTACTTCAAATTTGACTTCGGAAATATTATACATTGGCCAGTTTTCGGTTAGGTTAGGTTAGGTATACTTATTTTAAAATTTATTTGCATTTTGTCAGAATATATAGACCATTAAAGGTTGATTCTCACTATACATTCCGTTTTCATTCCATATCCATTCCATATTCGTTTCGTATTTTTATTGTATGTTATACGTAAGCTTCCGTTCCGTATCAGTTCTATACTTTTTATTCTACAATTTATATCATTACGATTATTATTTTAAAAATTTGTATCTTTTGAAAAAGGTAAGAGATTTAATTAAGAGGCGAAAGAATAAATATCAGCAAAATTTTAACAGATCTGGTACAAATGTAAGAACTTGACAACGCTGTTTCTGATACGCATCAGTCCGTTCGCTAAAAAAATGTATGGAAGGAAAAGATATGGAACGGAAGGGAAACGGAACGGATAGTATGCATTGTCCTATTCATTTACATGATATAATATTTTATGTGAACGGAAGGGAAACGGAAGGGAGCTGATATGGAAGGTATAGTGAGAATCAACCTTAACGCATATAAATTAAGACTCGACATAAATTATATTGAATTCCGTTTGAAAATCTGACAAATCAAGAAAACTGAGTTATTCTAACTCCCTCACTTTCTCATTCAGAAACTTCCAATTATCTGATAGGGGAGTAGAGTTCTGAAATGAGTTATAATTCGAAATTTCACCCTCATTCGCATAAAAACCGTCTTAAATATATCCCTTGCCCTTCTTAACTCTTTCTGTGCTTTCTCCTTTCTTTAGCCTTCTTGTCGCTCCTAGGCAGATTATTACGGAGAATCTTCTTTTTTCTCCTTCTGCCCCACCCATTTTACCTTATATTTCTCGTTGCATGCAGGGATTTGAGATAATTGATGTGTAGAAGGTGAATAACAAAACAACAATATAGAAACGATATAAATTATTTTTAAACCTCTAAATAGAGTCTAGTATTATATTATTGATATGTGTACTGGTTTACTGTTATATTTATAATATTATATTTGAAGGTAAATTGGTAAATATTGAGGAAAGGGAATGCTCTTTGAACTTTAGAAGTTTTTGTTCAAAATGGTTTACTAGAAAGTCAGGATCTAAGAGTTTTAAAGTAAAAAGATAATGAAAGTCCAAAAAATAATGTTGGACCGTATGATAAAAAAACGGCATCAGCGATGGCTATGAAATGAAGATCGCTGTCATTTTATATGTAAATTTATATGGGAAATGTCATCGATCCTCATTTCCCAGCCAACTGGATGCCGTTTTTTTCGATCATACTGTATTATCATTATTAACTATTTTTCGGTTTGTGGTAGATTTTCTTGCTTTTACACATTTTTATGTTTTATTTGTATTTTCCTTATATCTTTTGTTTTATTTTTATATGTACCACAGATCACTATACGGTTCTCTCTAGAAGACCCCCCCAATCAGAAAAACTTTAATACTTTAACTTATCTCACTTTCTCAATAAGAAACTTCCAATTATCTGAAAGGACAGTGGAGTTCTGAAAGAAGTTATATCTCCAAATTTCTACCTCCTTCTGTTCCTCCCTCCGTCTGCTCCATAAAAACTGTTTTAAATATATACCGCGCAGTGGCGCATTGAAAGGGCACTGTATCACGAATTTCGCAGGGGGCCCCTGAGACAGAACCATGGGGGGGGTAAAGAAAATAAAAAAAACTTACCGTCTGATCAGAATAGCTTATTATTTATTTATAACTTTTAATTACAGGAATAAAATAGACATTCAAGCATAAATATCAAAACAAGGAACGTATGGTCTTTGGTAAAATTATACCTACAGAAATAAAATAAATATTCGTTCTAACAACCAACAACAAATAAACATAAAAATAAAAACAAGAAAATATTTTGAAACTAAAATCAAGAAGGGTAACAATAATTATTAGGTATATAACAATTTTAGTTTTTGGCAACCGTTTGATGTACACGGGGATAGGCGAATGTGAGATGGCCGCGTGCTCTGGCTGTAGTTGATACGGGGTTTCATTAAAGTATGAGCAATATTGATGCTAACATCATATTTTTTTACTGCTTGGTTGGCCCCTCAGGTTAGTGGGCCCTGTATCATTGATACAGCTGATACAGCGGTTGCTACGCCACTGATACCGCGCCCTTCTTAACTCTTTCTATCCTCGCCCTTTTCTCCAGCCAGCGCTCCCGTTGCTCTGAAGGGGATGGTTAGGGAAAGACTATTCTTTTTTCTCTTACTCTCTCTCGCCCATTTTGTCTTAGCTTACTCGCTTCCTGCAGGGATTCGGGGAAATTCATCTCTGGCACCGGGAGACGCTCTTCCTTATCCCAGATACGGCCTACAAATGCCTTCCGAACTAGATTTGGCGTCGTTGCGAGGCGTCGTCGCATCGTTGCCGATATGTTTGTGCCGCTCGCGTACCTACCAGCACGCTGCAGTATATTTATGGCGAAGGAGCGGCAAAGATAATGACGAGACCGCGGTCGGACTCGTGGATCCGACAGACTCTTGCTCGCTAATAAATAACAGACTGCTTGAGTTGCTTCGTTTTCTGTATGCCTTGAAATTCTGGGTGTTTTGCCGCTGAAACAGAAAACCGTTAAAGAATGTATGGAAAAAAAAACAACCGTCGAATTTTTTAATATTCATAAAAATATTTTCAAAATAAATTATGTAGCAGTTTTAGTCCCCCTAAATAAAACTAATAGATGGGCGCATAAAGAACAACAACGCCAATTAAAAATTTAAAAAGTATCAATCTGGTATGTCTTTTAGATACAATGACACTATTAGAAATTTTATAGAAGGTTTTCAAATACATATTAGACGGAAAACTTCCCAAGTAGCATAGGAAGGAGAAAAAAACATTGACCACGGAAAATTAACCACTATTTGGTTGAATTTTACTTATATTTAACTTAATAAATTTCTTGTAGGGAATAAAGTGCGAGAAATCTAAAAATGAGGTCGTAAACTAGTTAATAATAACCTAAAATTATGCTTTTGAAAAGTAGCAACTTTGGAGTTAGTTGGCATTGTTAAAATCTAGTTACTGATAACCTATTGAGGGCATTAAGACTACAGGGACTTAAAGTAGGTCAAATGTTACTTTATTATAACCTCAGAGTTGTCTCGGGGATCGAAGGCTTTGTTTGGTTTTTAAGTTATTTTAAAATTTAGTTGTTAATAAGTTTAAACGGGATCTTATTTGGCGGAGTTCAAATTAGGTTGAAAATTTAATTTTATTTCGACCTCATAAGTCGCTATTATGCTTCAAAGGTAAAAGTAACTTAGTTTTTTGACTTGGAAGAAAGTCAGACATACGGCAGGTTAAAAATTACCTTTTTTAATTTCCTCGGGTTGATTTCCGTTTAAAATAGTTTTCGAGGGATTATTACGTCATAGCACATTACCTTGTTCCCACTGGTGGGGAACGAAAGAATATTCAATGCGTTTCTTTTTTATTACCGACACAATCTTAAACGTGTCCATTATGTGCAATAAAAACAAAAAGTCCTCTATAATAACATTCACAATTCCAAAACACAAAACTTTTAAAAATAATAAGCAAAGAAAACTAATTTGGTTTTCTAGTTAGTTCGTGTTCTAGTTTATGCCAGTTCGGTAATTGCATCGGCTAGCAAAAGGATAAAAATTTGACATGTCACGTGACTCTCAATAAATATTCTCATTTTAGGACACATGATTACTGTGAAAAGTTAATCGGATTGCTCGAAGATGTAATTACCGAACTTAGCATAAAATATCATTGTCAACTGTCACTCAAGGAAAATAAAAGTTTTCTGTTTTATCGGCGATACTCCAAAAGTCAGGCCTTTCAGAAATGAGCTTCGACCTAATATAGCCCATTTTTTAACTTGCACCTCGAAGGAAAAATACCTTAAGCAAGAAATCTTGACCTTTGAGGTTATTAATCTAAAGAAATCTTAACCTCATGAAAAGAAAGCGGACTTTAAGGTTTAAAAATTATGAAAAACCTAACTTCATAGACGAATAGTTAAAAACACCATTAGCGGCCATTTTCTTATCCAATTTGTTTTCAAAAATGTTTTTTGGATGATATTGTTCTAAACTGTTGAGAAAAATAAACAGACGTTTATGAATAATACTACCTACCACAAGTTAAATTAAGAACTTTAAAAGTGTACCAAGGAAGTTAGCTGAAAAAAAGTTAGGTTAGAACCTTGAAAGTAATGATTTATTCTAAAATTAATTGTTGAAAATACATAAAATTTTAATGGCGCATAATTTTTTAGGGCTTATCATATTTACATCTGACAGAAAAAAATTCTCCGCAGACATAATTATCTTGCGAATCCAGTAATCCACTTCCTACCAATAACTTATTTACATTTACTTGGAAGTGCAGATATGTAGGTATTTCATCCATATTGGATTAATGTTCAAACGGCCATGCTAGTTATTACTACGCTTGTTTGTCTTCCTGGTTCATTATTGGGAAATTCATTTACTTACACATATTAAAAAGAAAAATACTTTACCTTATTCTTTCTCTTTCTTTCCCATGTTAAAATGTAGGTAGTATAAATTAGGACTATTTTTAGTAAAATTTACCTCTTTTTTACCATGTTATGACCTCAGGTCGGTTATTTTTGACTTTATAGCCCATATTTCATACAAGACATTATAACCTGTTAACCTGTTTTTAACTTCCAAATTACTTTAGTTTTATTCCCCATTTTAGGAATTTTAACGTAAATTCTTAGAAATTTCGACCAATTTCCAGTTGGTCAATAATAGTCCTGGTGGTTAATTTAACGTAATTTTAACTTCAAATGTTTGTTGGGTTTTGTTTCTCCGATATGGTATTTCAAACAGCAAGGTAAAAATTTAAAAAATTATCAATCTGGAATGTCTTTTAGATACAATGATACTATTAGAAATTTTTAAAGGTTTTCAAATACCTTTCGATGATTAGACGGAGAGCTGTGGTTTCCCCTATATGTATTTCAAACCTTTATAACAAAGTTATTTAGAAACAAGGAATGTTAAATTAGATCTGACATTTTTTATTTAGAGAATACTAGTGATGAACTCGTTTTGTACAAACATTCACATAATAAAGATAATGTAAGTCGATCTAAGAAATAATCTTATTTCATCACTATTAACCATTTATCGGTTATTTAGTATACAGTTTCAGTGACTGATGTAAATGTATACTATATAGGAACAGATCAAAATTTATCTACTTATCGATAATCTATTATTAAATCCAATTTGGGTGTCTCAGAAATCAGGGAAACTTTGTTAATTTAACCCGCCTCACGTTCTCAATAAGAAACTTCCAATTATCTGAAAAAGGAGTGGAGTTCCGAAACAAGTTATAATTTCAAATTTCTCCCCCCTTCTGTTCCATAAAAACTGTTTTAAATATATACCGCGCCCCTCTTAACTCTTTCTATCCTTGCCCTTTTCTCCAGCCAGCGCTCCCGTTGCTCCGAAGGGGATGGTTAGGGAAAGACTTTACTCTTCTCTCTCTCTCTCTCTCCAGCCCATTTTGTCTTAGCTTCCTCGCTTCCTGCAGGGATTCGGGGCAATTCATCTCTGGCACCGGGAGCCGCTCTTCCTTATCCCAGATACGGCCTACAAATGCCTTCCGAACTGGATTTGGCGTCGCTTCGAGGCGTCGTCGCATCGTTGCCGATATGTTTGTGCCGCTCGCGTACCTACCAGCACGCTGCAGTATATTTATGGCGAAGGAGCGGCAAAGATAATGACGAGAACGCGGTCGGACTCGTGGATCCGACAGACTGTTGCTCGCTAATAAATAACAGACTGCTTGGGTTGCTTCGTTTTCTGTATTCCTTAAAATGCTGGGTGTTGTGCCACTGAAACAGAAGAGTGTTAATGAATGTTTGAAAAAAAAATCGTTGAATTTTTTAATATTCATAAAAATATTTTCAAAATAAATTATGAAGTAGTTTTAATCCCCTTGAACTATTGTTTATAAAATAAAACTAATAGATTTGTGAATAAAAAAAACAATGCCAGTTACACGAGAAATCATGGTATCATGTATGGTAACAATTTAAAAAGCATCCATCTGGAATGTATTTTAGATACGATGATACTTTTGGTAATTTTAGAAAGTTTTCGAATACATATTAGTAGGAAAACTTTTGTTTCATCGATATACATTTCAAACAGCATGGTAACAATTTAAAAAATTATTAATCTGGAATGTCTTTTAGATACAATGATAATATTACAAATTTTAAAAAGTTTTCAAATACCTTTTGATGACTGGCGTAACTACAGGGGTGCCCGGGGGTGCCGCCCCCCCTCCCCAGGTACTGCTAGAGTAATCCTGAACTATGACTCTTGGCTACGTATTAATTATATTAATAAGTTTTCTAGTTTTGTTTAGTTAATATTATTTTTTTGTGTTCAAAAAATGTGGTAATTTTATTTTTTTTAGAAAATTTGTAGGTATTTAAGTAATCTACGAGAACACGGTTTGATAACCAAGTCTATAAAATTTATTATATATAAAATGTGTTTTTTAAAATTATTTTTTAATTTAAAAAAAAACAAAAGCCCTAGGTACCCCTGGGCTCATCCCCAAGATAAATTGCTAGTTACGCTAATGTTGATGATTAGACGGAGAGCTGTGGTTTCTCCTATATGTATTTCAAACCTTTATAACAAAGTTATTTAGAAACAAGGAATGTTAAATTAGATCTGAACATTTTTATTTAGAGAATACTAGTGATGAACCCGTTTTGGACAAACATTCACAAAATAAAGATAATGTAAGTCTAAGAAATAATCTTAACTCATCACTATTAACCACTTCTCGGTTATTTAGAATACAGTTTCAGTGACTGATATAAATGTATATTATATAGGAACAGATCAAAATTTATTTACTTATCTATAATCTGTTATTAAATCCAATTTAGATATTTCACAAATCAGGGAAACTTTGTTATTTTAACACGCTTCACGTTCTCAATAAGAAACTTCCAATTATCTGAAAGGCGAGTGGAGTTCTGAAATAAGTTATAATTTCAGATTTCTCACCCATTCTGTTCCATAAAAACTGTTTTAAATATATACCGCGCCCTTCTTAACTCTTTTCATCCTCGCCCTTTTCTCCAGCCAGCGCTCCCGTTGCTCCGAAGGGGATGGTTAGGGAAAGACTTTACTCTTTTTTCTTTCTCTCTCTCTCGCCCGTTTTGTCTTAGCTTCTTCGCTTCCTGCAGGGATTCGGGGCAATTCATCTCTGGCACCGGGAGCCGCTTCCTTATCCCAGATACGGCCTACAAATGCCTTCCGAACTGGATTTGGCGTCGCTGCGAGGCGTCGCGCGTCGTCGCATCGTTGCCGATATGTTTGTGCCGCTCGCGTACCTACCAGCACGCTGCAGTATATTTATGGCGAAGGAACGGCATAGATAATGACGAGAACGCTGTCGGACTCGTGGATCCGACAGACTGTTGCTCGCGAATAAATAATAGACTGCTTGAGTTGCTTCGTTTTCTGTATGCGTTGAAATTCTGGGTGTTTTGCCACTGAAACAGAAAACCTTTAATGAATGTGTGGAAAAAAAGACCGTCGAATTTCTTAATATTCATATACATTTTGGCCGGATTCCTTGAAAAGTGCAGAAATAGTTCCCATATATAAGGCAAATGAGAAAAATAAAACACATAATTATAGATCCATCTCTTTAATTTCAAACATTGCAAAAATTCTTGAAAAAATAATCCATAGTAGGTTATATAACTTTATAATAAATAACAAAATAATCTCAGAGAATCAATATGGTTTTCTTAAGAATATGGGAACTAGAGATGCATTTTCAAATATAACAAATATAGTTTATAATAATCTGGATAAAGGAATCCCTATAATTGTAGCTTTCCTAGATTTGGCTAAAGCTTTTGACACGGTCAATCACAAGTTGCTATTAGATAAATTATATCAGTATGGGATAAGGGGAAGTGCACATAGATTGTTAAATAGTTATCTAAACAACAGAAAACAGAGAGTTAAAGTCAATCATACTATAAGTTCTTATCGAGAGGTAAAAGTAGGAGTTCCACAAGGTACAATACTTGGACCCCTTTTGTTTATAATGTATGTGAATGACATCTTGGAATCTTTATCAAAAAATACAATAATGTCATATGCAGATGACACAGCAGTTATTTCTGCAGCAAAAACTTGGGAGGAAACAATAAAAAACATGAATCTTTATTTGGAGAAAATTTCAAGATTGTTAGCATTGAATAAGTTATCATTGAATATAGACAAGACTGTTTTTATCACCTTTGGAAATTACTGTGATAGTGTGCCAGGCCGGGTAGAAATAAAAATTAATAATAAGTGCCTAAAACGTGTAAATAGTTATAAATATTTGGGGGTAATTTTTTATTATAGACTTAGTTGGGATGATCACATAAATCATGTTATAAGCAAAACAAAATACTTAACAATAATTTTTTATAAACTAAAACATATTATGACCACTAAAACACTAATGTTAATTTACTATGCTTTTTTCCATAGTATTGTAAGCTATGGAATTATAGCATGGGGAGGTGCTTATATGAATAACTTGAATGTTTTGAATAATCTACAGAAAAAAATAATAAAAATGATCAGTAAAACACTTTATTTACAACAAACTTACCACTTAGTTTAGAACAACTTTTTTCTTTAGAATCTTTAATTTATCACTACAATAGTCTTAAAACAATATATTTACAATCAGAAAGTATAACAAGAAACAAAAGTATACGGTTGCCCAAAATGATTAAAAGGGTAAGCAATAAAAATAATTATATTTTAGCAATAAAATTATATAATAGGTTACCAAATCACTAACAGCGTCAAAACATAATATTAAAACTAAAATAAAAAATTGGGTTAGAATTAATGTTTGATTTAAAAAATAATTGTGTTATAGAAACTTTCTTTTTTGTGGTTTTTATGGTTCATGAGTCATACAACAAGTGAATACAGCAACGCGCTATTATCATTTGTAGTCATGTTCGGCACACTAGGTTAGGTTAGTATTAATTATTGTTATGTATTAGTGGCAACGTTGGCACGAAGTGAAGCAGAATTAAAGTTTAATCGCAGTGTAAAATTTTAAGTTTTTAGTGTTCCTAGTTGAAGAAAATTAGAAAAAATTGTCGAAGATAGTCTACAAAAGTAAGCCTTTAACCCTTAAATATAAAAGTGCTTAATCTATAACCGTCAAATATCCTTAAAAGTAAAATTTTGGTATAAAAAGCCACGCCGCGTTCAATACCTTTTGGACTTTGAACCATCACACGTCCATTATAATAATACATATTTGACCCAGTTTTTGGACTACAGCGGTTTGACCCAGTTTTTGGACTACAGCACTCGACGTTGCCAAGTGCAAAAAACATTCTTTTTGGCTAGGATATATCCTGATATTTTCTTAAATAATGGTTGATACTGTAATGTTCAAACAATTCGAAGAGATAAAATTCTTGATACAAAACAGCAAACAAGAGCTAAGAGAAGATTTTAAATCAGTCAGAGAATATTTAGCGATACAAACAGAAACTTTAAAAGAGAACATTACTGTATTAGAAAGTAAACTCAACGACTTGGAAAGCAGGGTTCAAATAATAGAAAAAATAGCTAGAAAGAATAATCTAATAATCTTTGGCCTACGGAATAGAGCAATTAAAAACTCTTTTAGGAATAGATGTATATTTAAGTGACATAAATAATATATATTATCTAGGTAACGACTCAAACAAGCCTTTGCGTATAGAACTTAACACATATTTAAAAAAAGTTTTAATACTCAAAAACGCTTATAAATTGAAGGGTAAACAGATTTTTATAAACCACGATCTTTCCAAAAAGAGAGAGTGGTGAATAAAGTATTGAATGAGAACTTAAAAGAGGCTAAGAAGAAAGGTTTGAGAGCGTACGTAAAGAAAGAAACCCTTATAATCGGCAACGAGAGTTTTAGCTACGAACAGCTAGTGGAGAGAGGGCATAAAGAAAACGACTCAGACAACGAAGTATTTACTGACGTTCCATCAAGACCTTCCTTGAGTGCCCCGGGTACACCTGTATTCGATCTACCAGTTCAATCTAGTGGTATCGAGCGCAACAAGCTAGAATCAAACCATCCCTTATCCAGACGAAACAATACAATTGAATTCACCGTTGTTTCAAAGAATTCACCGTTGTTTCTTCGCGGAAGCGCGAAGGGGTTCAAATAGTAATACAGCAGCTCTACAATCATCCAGTAAGGTACAAAGACCGGCAACTAGGAGCCACCCGAAACCTTAGTATAGTAATCAGAAGATCCGTCTAGTGAAAAAAATGACAAATGTGCGTGAAGAGGTAACATTCTAGTTAGAGATATCTAGTGTTAGAAGTGTAGAAGTTTTGTGTTTTAGTCATAAAAATGGACTCATACATAAGAGATTTTCAAGTTAAGGATATAGAGACAGAAACAATTATTGATTTTAATAATTTTAGATCTAGATACTCAATTAATCTAAAAAACGACTTTAAATGTATACATTGTAATATTAGCAGTTTAGGTAAAAATTTTGATAATTTTAGAATATTTTTGGATACGCTCAGCCTAGAATTTGACGTAATTATTCTTACGGAAACTTATAAACAATATGATATTTCTAATAGTCCATTCCAAATAAAAAATTATGACCTAATTTATAATGAAGGTCAATTGAATAAAAATGACAGGTTGTTGTTTATATAAAATCGGAATTTAATTATAAACATTCTATAGTTTCTTTAGGTAATACAAAGATATTAGAATTAATTATTAAATATAAAAACATTGAAAATATTTGTATATCTGCTATTTATAAGTCTCCTAGTTTAACGAATTAGATTTTATTACAAGCCTTGAGAGGTATCTTTCTCAAAAAAAGAAGTTACACTCACACATTTTAGTTGGTGATATAAATATTAATTTAGTTGATGAAAAAGATTATGTAGAACACTATAAAAATATAATGGCATCTTTTAACTTCAACTCATACATTAATAAGATAACTAGACCAAGATCCGGTACATGCATTGATCATTTCTTTGTAAAATGTTCAACGGAAATATCAAGGAGAATAAAATCTTTTATTTTTGAACATGATATAACAGATCACTATCCAATTGCTATATCTCTACCTATAGAAGTAAACAAACCGAAAAATAACCTATGTAAATCTAAATACTATACCAATTACACATTATTAAAAGAAGATCTCCGGAAGGAATCCTGGAATGATATATATACAGAAAATAATTCAAACAAAGCTTTTCAGATTTTTATGCGAAAATTAACATTGTATATCGACAAAAATAATAAAAAAGTTGAAATTAAAAGGTCTAAAAACACTCATTTTATAAAAGAGTGGATGACTTCTGGGCTTCTTAAGTCAATAAATATAAAGAATAAATTATATAATAAATTAAAACTACATCCGACAAATCAAGAATTAAAAGACAACTATAATAATTATAAGAAAAAAAATTAGGTCACTAATAACAACTGCAAAGAAAAATTACATAAAAAGAGAATTTAACAAAAACAAAGAGACATCTTCTTCTCTATGGAAGTGTATAAATAAAATATGTGGTAAAACACAAAAAATAAAGATATAAATACAATTAAAACCGAAGAAGGTCACGTATATACTGATAAATTAAAGATAGCTAATGCGTTAAATGATCATTATTGTACTGTCGCAGAAAAACTAGCGGTTAAAATATCTTCAACAAATAATACCTGTGATATAAACCGTTTGGAAAACAGTCTGTATTTACGTCAAACTTGCAAAGACGAAATAATAAACATAATAAAAAATCTAAAAAATAAAAAAGCCCCTGGTTATGACAGTATTAGCTCGGATATTATTAATAAATAATAAATATTATTAATAAATAATAAATATATTTTTAAATATATTAATATATAATAAATAAATTTTCATAAGTGCCAGTGAAGAAGTTCAAAATTTATTTATTTATCGGTAATCTATTATTAAATCCAATATGGATGTCTCAGAAATCAGGGAAACTTTGTTATTTTAACCCGCCTCACGTTCTCTATAAGAAACTTCCAATTACCTGAAAGGGGAGTGGAGTTTTGAAACAAGTTATAATTTCAAATTTCTCCCTCCTTCTCTTCCATAAAACTGATTTAAATATATAACTTAACACTTTCTATCCTCGCCCTTTTCTCCAGCTAGCGCTCCTGTTGCTCTGAAGGGGATGGTTAGGGAAGAAAGATACTTTTCTCTCTCTCTCCCATTTTGTCTTAGCTTCCTCGCTTCCTGCAGGGATTCAGGGGCAATTCATCTCTGGCACCGGGGCCGCTTCCTTATCCCAGACACGGCCTACAAATGCCTTCCGAACTGGATTTGGCGTCGCTGCGAGGCGTCGTCGCATCGTTGCCGATATGTTTGTGCCGCTCGCGTACCTAGCCAGCACGATGCAGCATATTTATGGCGAAGGAGCGGCAAAGATAATGACGAGAACGCGGTCGGACTCGTGGATCCGACAGACTGTTGCTCGCTAATAAATAACAGACTGCTTGGGTTGCTTCGTTGTCTGTATGCCTTGAAATGCGGGGTGTTTGCCACTGAAAGGAAAAACACTTAATGGAATACGTATATTTATAGACATAATTTTTCTATATAGTCAGCAACTATGATCATCTGCTCAATTGTAATTTTATGTCTTCCCATTGCTTTCATTCGAACAGTGCTGAATATAAGTTCAAAATTTATTTATTTATCGGTAATCTATTATTAAATCCAATATGGATGTCTCAGAAATCAGGGAAACTTTGTTATTTTAACCCGCCTCACGTTCTCTATAAGAAACTTCCAATTACCTGAAAGGGGAGTGGAGTTTTGAAACAAGTTATAATTTCAAATTTCTCCCTCCTTCTCTTCCATAAAACTGATTTAAATATATAACTTAACACTTTCTATCCTCGCCCTTTTCTCCAGCTAGCGCTCCCGTTGCTCCGAAGGGGATGGTTAGGGAAAGATTTTACTCTTTTCTCTCTCTCTCCCATTTTGTCTTAGCTTCCTCGCTTCCTGCAGGGATTCGGGGCAATTCATCTCTGGCACCGGGAGCCGCTTCCTTATCCCAGACACGGCCTACAAATGCCTTCCGAACTGGATTTGGCGTCGCTGCGAGGCGTCGTCGCATCGTTGCCGATATGTTTGTGCCGCTCGCGTACCTAGCCAGCACGATGCAGCATATTTATGGCGAAGGAGCGGCAAAGATAATGACGAGAACGCGGTCGGACTCGTGGATCCGACAGACTGTTGCTCGCTAATAAATAACAGACTGCTTGGGTTGCTTCGTTGTCTGTATGCCTTGAAATGCGGGGTGTTTTGCCACTGAAAGGAAAAACACTTAATGGAATACGTATATTTATAGACATAATTTTTCTATATAGTCAGCAACTATGATCATCTGCTCAATTGTAATTTTATGTCTTCCCCATTGCTTTCATTCGAACAGTGCTGAATATATAGAACTCTACAAGAAGGAGTTATTAGATATTCAAACATACGTTTTGTCTTTGAACTTCGTCATTTTTTTATATACGGCCCTGGATTTTTTATTAGATAAAATTATAAGGACTTCTATAAAATTCCAAAATCTGTCTCACTTATAGTCCAGTAAATAAGGACACGAAAAGGAAGTGCCGGCTCCAAATTGTTATAGCTGTTGATTCTACTTTTTAAATGAACTTTCAACGTTAAGACTTTGAGAGAAAATTCAGGGATCTTCGATAGAGAGAATATATTTTTGGAAAAACCCTTCCAGAAAATCATCATGGGACATCTTGGGAAACCAAAATGGGGACAATATATAATATTTTTTATAAAATTAAATCTATTTTTTAATTTTTACTTTAATGAGGGTGTCGGATTTGAATAAACTAAAAACATTCCACCGTCCGTGCATTCTCTCCCTTTCTCTCTGTTTGTGAAACGGCGGAATTTTCTAGATAGCGAAATGAAAAATTATTCAGGACATCGTCTCTAATGTCTTGTGTAAAATTTGATAAATGCCTACGGCGAATAAGTCAATATTAACTGTAGACGGTTCATAAATCAAGTGGCAGCGAGCTTGGAAAGTCGTACGGACACGTGTCCACGATACGATGGGTGTAAACGTGGAACGGGGTTCATGTAGCGGAATGGACAAAGTAATAAATTTCGGATAAGGTTTACGGTTCGCCGAGAAAGACGTTTATGTGTGTTTTGGTGTGTTTTCCTATGCGGTATGTTGCGCCGTATTTAGCCTTTGGGAAATCACTATTTTATGATTAGCACTCTATTTTTTATACGTTTATTTTATCGTTTATTTGTTTAATATTAAAATATGGTAATCATAGGAAAGTAGAAGAGATAAGAGGTCGGTCAAAATTGCGTAATTTGATGCTGATTTAAATGCCACATTAAAACTTTAAAAAATCCTTCCTAATACTTTTAAATTTTTGCTATTTCATTTTTATTTTTTTGACTCCATTTGAATAGATTGATAATAGTTCAGTAATATTATGGCTCAAATTGCGATATATCCGACACAATTCATAAAGTTTCCAAAATTGGTGGAAATAATCAGGACATCATTATGTATTAATAAACTGAAAAGTTCCGACCCCTAAATAGTGTGCGTCATCCCCAAGGACATCGCTTCTACCCCCATTTTGAGTTTTTTAAAATAATCTCGGCAACGGTGCAATTCTCGACAAAAATACCTACCTATATAGACAATTGTTCTTCATAAAATTCTCTATCAAAAAGATAATTACACTTTTTTTCTAAGTTAATAATAAAGTGGAGCGCAAATATAAGGGTTGGTTGTGACTAGCACTATCTGCAGTTCAATCTAATTTAAAGTTTAATGTTTAACGCTAACAAAAAGCAGTAACCACTAAATTATACTTAGAATTTTAATATACGTTTTTCTCCCACATTCCTCTACCCCTATAAAAAGGGTGATTTGTACTTATTTCCACATCACCCTAGAGCTAAAGTATTTGATCCGTTTTTTTTAAAGTGGTATCCCGTGTAGCCTAATCCATTAATTATCAAATGTTAAAGATGGGATTTTATTTAAAAGTTTAAAAATGCGTCGTGCAAATCGTGTAAAGCCGATATCTAGTTCGAGCAAGACAACGAAAATTAATGGCAATGATGTTCAAGTTGACTCAACATTACTATTTCTAAGAATTATTTGCACCGTTCATTCTAGCCTGGAGTTAAAAAAGTGCTTTAGCTTCGAATTAGCTTCAGTACCTCTTTCTCTTTTCGATGCGAAAAGCCTAATGAGGAAAACTAATAAAGCAACTTTATACCAGATTGTCAATAAAGTTCCAGAACGAGACCATATTTTTGAGAACAGCGAGTATGTCATTGATGGAGGATATTTGCTTCGCTGCGTAATATGGCCAAAAAAAGGGACATTTAACATTGTTTACAACGCTTACGTTAGTTACATTAAAAAACATTATGGGAATAGAGTAACTGTCGTGTTCGATAGTTATATGCAAACAACACGAAGAGCCTAGAACGACAGAGGCGGCTACTTCAAAGAAGCTGTCCTCAAATTATGTTTGACGAGAATACTGTTGTCCCTGAAACTCAGCAAAATTTCCTAAGTAATGTGTTTAACAAAGAATGTTATTAATGTGATTTAATCCCAGAACTAGTAAACAAATTTAGGAAAGAAGGTATAGAAGTATTTGTTGCTGCGGATGACGCCGATTTATTAATAATTCAAACTGCTATAGAAAAATCTAATAATTGCGATACAACTGTTATAGTGGGGTAAGATATTGACCTGCTTGTTCTTCTTATTGCACTTTCTTCCTCTGACAAAGATATCAAATTTTTAAAAGAAAATCAGGGTAATACTTGCAAAAGGATTTACAGTTCTCAAGATTTACAATCCGCAACTTTATTATATACCTTATACTTTACCTTTATACTTTACCTCTAGGGTGATGTGGAAATAAGTACAGATTACCCTTTTTATAGGTGTAGAGGAGTGTGAGAGAAGAACGTATATTAAAATTCTAAGTATAATTTAGTGGTTACTTTTTGTTAACGTTAAACATTAAACTTTAAATTAGATTGAACTGCAGACAGTGCTAGTCATAACCAACCCTTATATTTGCGCCCTATTTGCCACTTTATTATTATATATACTCCAGGATTGTCGCAACTAACGTCGCATCCCCACTCCTAACCGCCACCTGTTACGATCAAGAACATCTTCCTCTTCCAAGTTACGGTCCTCCATTGCCCTTCTGATGGCCTCATTCCAAGATCTTATAGGCCGTCTTTTTTTTTAGAGAGATCTTATAGGCCGTCCTCTTTTCCTTTTTCCAGGAGGTGACCAGCTGTAGATACGGTAGGGCCATCTTTGGTGTTCCATGCGTAGCAAGTGTCCAAACCACTTAAGGCCCTTCTGTTGGACTCTATCCACTATTGTCTGTGTGGCATCCATTTTGGCTCTGATTTCCACGTTCCTAACTCTGTCCAGTTTAGATACTCCCGCACTGCGTCTCAAATAGTCCATTTCGAGTGCATTCAAAGCTTTGCTCGCTTTTGTTCAGCTTTTAAGGTCCAAACTTGACACCCATAAGTCACTACCGACTACACTAGAGCTCTTCCAATATGTACTTTTGTGTTTGGTCTTATGTTTTTGTCCCACCAGATGCCATTCAGTGCTCCTATAATCTTCCGCCCTTGTTCTATTCTAGCAGATACTTCTGTTTTGTCCAGTCCCTTTCTGGTTATACGTGCCCCCAAATATTTAAACCATTCAACCTGTCTGAGCTTTGCAGGCGGACACTTTTGGCTGAATGAGCATGTGGCCGTTGCGGGTAGCAAATTAGGCACACTAAATAATTAAGTCATTTAATTAACTCGATCAATTGTTACAAACTAAATAACTATTACAAAACATAAGAATTCGGTTTCTTAGCGCGAAACGGGAATGTTGAAGGTCGAATGTCTATCCACAGAATAATCTTTCTTCTTCCTCGATTGACAGATATCAGCTGGACGGCGATTCAGGGTTGCTACTCTCTTCCCGTGGAGCCAACCAATCTGTGGCTGGCACTTGGTACCGGAAGTCTGCCACAAACTATAAGCCTTTGGGAAAACAACATTACAATTTTTTTTACATTACATAATAGAACATAAAAGTTTGTTAGCCAATCCAGTGTTCAGCAACTACTGAAGGAGGTACCAATTCTGCATTTTCCCAGTAGATAAAACTGTGTCTTGTTCAGCAGCATAGCCAGCAACATATCGTAAGGCAACATGCGGGAATCCGATTCAGAAAAGGGACTCCAAACCAGCCAATACTGTAGACAGATGCCCAAATTAGGAATGCCTCAGAAAATATGGGAGTCCTTATCTCCCGATACAAAAGATATGGGAGATCTTAAATTTTGATACAAAGAAACATTGGGGGGAGGGGGTCTAAACTTCCGGTACAAGGACCATAAAAAACGTGAAATGGAATAGCTTTATTTGAAAAATTACTGTATACTAAGCCTATCTAGAATTTTCGAGGGTTTCTATAATTATATAAATCCAACATATCCTCTATTATTAATCATCATAAAAATCTTTTCCACGCAAACGTGTCAAATATGAGTATCTCAGATTAATCTTTACCTTTTCCGATGCAATTCAAAAGGATGGTGCAGATTAACACAGAAAAAATTGAAAGTGACAAAATTATAACCCAGACTTGTGATGGCTGAAAAGAATTCAGTCACGATACGCTCAACCAGTGATAGACGAAGTTACAGAAGGATTGGATTAGATAGAAAACATTTGCGCTCATATACAGGGTGTCCCATCAGGCTGAGCGTGTATTAGAAGTTTCTAGAGAACTACAATATCTAGATCGGAGATTTTTTGCACATCATTTTGAGTTTTTACAACGTGGTCTATTGATTAAAACTATTTTCAATATGGCGACACTTCCGGAAATCCAGGAAGTTGACAGCAACTTTCTTAATTTAAATGGGTCCCCCGTTTTTTATTATATACAGGGTGCTACAAATTCGAGGTACGAGCATTGGTATCTCGGTAACCGTAATAGATACAAACATGGTTAAATTGGGGCAAAGTTGCGCTTTGGGATGTTCACCAAAGTCTTAAAGATTCCATCAAAAAAGTTTTAATAATTTCAAGGATTGCTGAGTTTTTTGGAAAAAACGGATTTTTTTGAAAATGAATTTTATTTTTTCTTGTCGTTACTTATAAGAAAATAAAAAAAAACTAATTGCACATTCTCATAGCCACTTTATAAGGGCTATCTGATAATATTTTTAGATTTTCAAATTAGCTGATAATTTGTGAGATACAGAGGCCAACTTAATTTTTTTAAATACGGACCTGCATTTTTTATTTCAGGTTTTGAAAGAACTCGGTCTCCTGAGTACAATGATATGCCACACTTAATATATTTTTTTGTTTCGGATATTTGAACACAATTTATTTAACCTAATGTCAAGTCCGGCTCTGTTTTTTTTAAATATTTAATTTATTCATCATTACAATATTGATAAGCTTTCGAACTTAACAATGACCTGGGGTAAAACATAGAATATGGAAAGTCAAATACAATACAATAATAAAAGATACTATAGAAAGGAATACATTACTTCACGTCATTTGTAAAAGTGAAATCAATACATCCCAACATTTACAATAAAGAGTACAAAATGCATTCGGAAGTATAAGAAGAAAGTTCAAAGAGCTATAAATAAAATTAAACGAAAAATAAATTTGTGCAATAGGGAGGGTGGCAACCCTTTTGAACATGTAGAGCATTAGAAACTAGTTTGTAGAAGTTGATTTATTTATAATAACTACGATTAATATTACGCATATTATTAGATCGCACACTGAGATTTCAAATTCACAATAAAAAAAGTTAAAAATAATATATTTAAATTGTTGATCTGGATATAATTTATTTGAATCTTCCAATTGGCTAGATCTTCATTTTTCTTTATTCAATGTTAATTAGCCCTGATCAATATTGTTTCGATGAATATAATCAGATTAAATAATTTAAAAACTCAGAGTCGGACTTGAAATTATTTTAAATAATAATTAAATAGTTTTGTTGTTGTTAAGATACCCAAAACAAAAAAAAAGTATAGTGTGGCATATCATTGTACTCAGGAGACCGAGTTCTTTCAAAACCGGAAATAAAAAATGCAGGTCAGTATTTAAAAAAATTAATTATCAGCTAATTTGAAAATCTAAAAATACTCTCAGATAGCCCTAATAAAGTGGCTATGAGAATGTGCCATTAGTTTTTTGATTTTCTTAAAAGTACGACAGGAAAAAATAAAATTAATTTTCAAAAAAATCATTTTTTTCCAAAAAACTCAGCAGTCCATGAAATTTTTAAAACTTTTTTGATGGCATCTTGGTAAACATCCCAAAGTGCAACTTTGTCCCAATTTAACCATCTTCGTATCTATTACTCTTTCCGAGATACCATTGCTCGTACCTCGAATTTGTAGCACCCTGTATACTTAAATTTTCTGTAAAATTCTATGAATATTGAACACTCTATACCTAAATTATTACAGTTGAGGGGTTGGAACTTTTGGTGTTACATAGCAAAAAAAAAACTCTAAATCCCCACAATACACCAAATCACTTTTACTTTTACACTGGATACGAGTTAGCTAGCCATGTTAGCATCATCAGCAGTTGATTAAGACTGAAATAATATAATTATAAAAATATATCTCGTATTTTCGCTCTTTACTGATATCTAATAGTTGATATTATTAATAATAAACCGTACGATAAAAAAAAACAGTGCAAAGTTGGCTGGAAATGATGATCGATGACACAATGCTTTTTGAACACAGTGTCACAATATGACATGGCCAGATTTATTGTTTTACATCACTTGACGGAAAAAAGAAAAATGTACGCTTTAAAACTCAATTTTAAATACCTTAAAAACAATTTATTTTGGGTATACAGGGTGTCCCAAAAATAAGTGCAAATATTTTAACTGTTAGTATAGTCAACCCCCCCAGAAACACGCCTATTAGGTTTTTTTCGCGAAACAAAAATTGAAAATTCGAAAATTTTTTAAAAAAAATTTTGGAATTTTTTTTAGTTTTTAGTTAAAAAATTTAACTTCTTGATAATATGGCAACATAGGTATTAGATTAAATTTACAAGAAAGAAAATCCAGAAAAGATCCAGTGGTTCTCAAAATTTTAGCAAAAAATATATTTTTTTTTTTGGAAATTTTCAAAATAAAATAACTCCGTTATTTTGGACTTATTTGAAAAACTCTAAAGAGAAAATATGTGTCTTTTATCGAGATCTACCACCCCTTAAAATATTTGCACTTATTTCTGGGACATCCTGTATAATCAAAAAGTAACGAATTAAAAAAAACTTTTCACTGGTGAAATAAAAGAAGTGGGTTTCCATTTGAAAAAAAAATATGATCATTTTTAATCGCTCAATTCCATGACAGCTGTGGCCATTATTATATAACATTCAGACAATTTAATTTTTGAAATAGATAGCCACATGTCTTCTCTTTATGTCACAGTGGTTGTGGTAATCACTAAATTTGACGTTTATGCTATACATATTTTTTTACAGGCAGTTTTTTTCGTAAAAATTTTAAATATTTTTTTCTCAAAAACTGTTCATTTTAGGTTGTGAGACTTTAGGTATCTAATAAAAAATGGGGGCACCAATTTAAAATCAGAAAGTTGCTGTCAACTTCCGGTATTTCTGGAAGTGCCGCCATATTGAAAATATTTTTATTCGATCTATCGATTAAAAATAATCGTTGTGAAACAATGATATGGCAAAAAATCTCTGATCTAGATTTTGTAGTTGTCTAGAAACTGCTAATACACGCTCAGCCTGGGACACCCTGTATATATTGCCCTAGATATAAAGTAACGATTTTAAAAATATAATAATAGGTATAATGGTATTTCTAATGGCAAAGTTCGATTTATAGATATTGTTATGTCAAATGATAGAAGGCTGTTTTCTATAGACATACCTAAAAACAAAACACTGTTTTGCATGGTTTACTGCAAAATTTTAAATATGTCATATGAGAATTATGATTTTGGTCGTTGTTTATAATAATTCTCTATATATATATTTTCTCTTACGAAGTTACAAGTTTCACAATACCTACGTTTCACAAGCAATACCTCATATTTGAAATTTGACAGAATGTAAAACTAGACAGAGCACTTGTTAAATTTAAACACATAAAAATTTCTAAAATATTACTGGGAAACAAAATTTAGCGCCTTATTTAAGATAACTTTTGTCTAACTCGGAAATAGGAAGCTTAAAACAAATTGAGTCGATGACAATGGATATATTATTCGGGTAAATAAGACATTTTCCCTCACAGTGGCCCCATTACTGTGATAAACAGGGGCATTACTTCCAAAGTGTAGCGATTTAGTAAATTTCCATTCTCACCCCCGCATTTTCCATTCTAAATGCCTGCCACTATTTTAAAACATGCTCGAGCGTCTCGGAGACACGCTATCGGATTTTGTTTCAGAATGTGGGAGAAAATTGCTACTAAAATCCCCCCGAGCGGAATATATTTTATATTTTATGCCTTCTTTTCCGCTCTTCTTGCTATTTGCTGCCACAGAAATAAAATTTGAAAAATAACGACATTTTGAAAAGAAAGCTAAATGTTGATATTATTTTTTTTGCCAATAATTTTTTGCTAATTGGTTAAATACCGTGCTTTTATTTTAACTGTGAACATAGAGCTTAACACAGTGCAATGCTATTTTGCTAAGTAAGTTCATTTTTAAAGTGGAAGAGTCAATGCCTTGGATTCGAGTGAATAGTATGCAACCAGTACTCACGCAACAAATAAATTTTTTTTGTTTTAAAATATTTTTTTAGCTAAAAATAGTTCTAGCTCAAAAGATTACCAAAAATATTAAATTTCGATGAGAAAAAAACTGAATTTTATTTCATGTTTATTAATTTTTGGGCGAAAAAACAGTATTGTCTGTCGGTATTTCATCAATGGACGATAATAGGTTGGTTATGGACTGACAACAGGGGAATGATTTACAAATTACAACACTGAAAAACAAATCTATCGGCCCAAGGGCGAACGCACTTGAACCAATTTCGCCATGCTCTTGATATATGCCAAATGCATGGTTCAATTGGGGTAATTTCAAGATGCATTTGTGATAAACGCTTTAAAATCGCTGGTTGCAAAGATTACAGCCTTATCTTGAAAGTATTGCGATTTGCATGACTTCATACCAAAATCTTGAAAGATCATTATCAAAACTCTGCGAATTTACGGCAGAAGCACTTTAACTTTGTTATGAAGTACTGCGAATTTGCGATAAAAGCACTTCAAATTTGTTATAAAACACTGCGAATTTGTGACAAAAGCACTACGAATTTGTAACAACATAGTGGAAATTTGCGACAAAATCATTGCGAATTTGTAACAAAGGCACTTTGGATTTTTATAACAAAAGCACTGGGAATTTGTAATAAAAATTCGCCTTAACCCGAATCATACGCGGTCAATTTTTCTTTCAAATATATTTGCAAATAAGTGTTGTTTGAGTGTATGTGGCGTTATTTATACCTAATTAAGTAGTACACAACAATATCAGTTATTTGCAGCAAATATATTTGAATTAAAAATTGACTTTGCATGGTTCGGGTTAGGGTAAATTTAAAAATAATACAAAATTTTGAAAATATTTTTATTGCTTATTTGGATGTATCTTTGTTTAACAAAAATAAAACTTTTTTTAAAGATAACTTATGCTAAAAATAAAAGAACATTTTAAGTTTGATATTTGAAATAAACAAAACTAATATATATCATTTACATCACTTTTCATCAAGTTGATGATGGCTGATGGATACTTCATTTATTACATTCAGACTTTCAATAGCTTTGATTAATTTGATTTTGTCTCCCAGAACATTATTTACTAGAATGCTCACTTCTTCTTGTAAAAGGCACTTTATTACATCGATTCCGTCGATATTTTGCTCTGCAAGAAAACAAAGCATATTTTACCAACAAAACATTCACAATACAAAATATGAACAAGAGCTGTTAAAAAATTTGGGTCAATTGTAATGAAATATTTAGCATTTGCTACAAATGCCCGCGCATTTAACCTAAGGACACGAAGGATTTCAGGTGACAAAAGATGGACGTCCATCGCCAACTAAGTATCTGTAGTTCTTTCTGATGAAATCACGAATTGTCCAAGATACTTTTATTATTTCGCTAAACAAATAAACTATAACCAACACAGTGCTATAATAATATTATTATACTATGCTACCAAGGTGAATTTATGTAAAAATCATCTATAACCTAATCGTAGATCGCGGCTTTATGTTGCATTATATTTTTTTTAACATTCTATGCCGTGATTGAATAGTCAAAAGTAAATATAGTCTGTCCAACGAGAAGATCCTTGACAGCGATAGATGTGTCTGTCATTTTAATTTCAAAATAGTTTATTTTATTTTACAAAGAAATAAGTTGGTACAACTGGAACGCATAGCAGGAAATTATTATATTTAAAATTTGACTGACAAGTGATTACTTCAAGATATTGTGAAAAAAACTGTATAAAACTGAAAAAATGTAATCGAGTTATTTAATTTAATAAAAAACGGTATGTGTTAATACAAAACAAACAAGAACAAGACACCACATACCAAAAATATATAAAAAAGAACTATTTTTTACTTTCAAGCTTTATGAAACTTCCCGCATTTATGCTTATAATTATCAATATAACTTATGTACAAATACAAATTTGTAATATTCCGCAGAAATAAATAAAACAAACTACCTATTTTATTATTAATAACACTTACCAAATTTTATACGTACCTTAAAGGTTGATTAATTAACTTTAATCTTAATTTTTTAAACCAGTACCTTTGGCATTATTCTTGTGCACTACTAAAATCCATTATTTACGTATCGTGTTTTTCGATATTTTACAGCTACTCCGGTTTTTAGGATGTGTTTAGTATGGTTCTTCTACCTTTGAGATGCACTTATCTACGACGAGATGGTATACGAACTTTAATGATGGTAACTTTATTGGTGTATAAGACTTTTTGCCTGGGCAGCGAGTATTAACCATAAACTGTGCTCTGGGTCTACAGTTAATTTTCACTCGATTTTTGCTCCACTTGACTTCAAAAGACACAAAACACACGTAATAACACGAATCAAAATGCATCATCTTCCAAAACGCAGGGTATTTGAAAAAACTGATAAAAGTTGACACAAAATTATAACCTCTAATTTGGCAAGACTTTGACAAGTGTCAAAAATCAAAAGGCGAGTTCATACGCATCGGCGTCCGTTTGTTGTTCATCGTTCCGTCAAACCAATAAAATTGAAATACGATCTGTCATTTTTGAAATAAACCAATAAAACTGGTTAAAAACAACAAGAGACGACGTATGACGGATTTATATTTAAACCCATCTATAGTTAACTTAAAAATTATTAGAAACTTTTTTTAGTAAAATAAATAGATTGGTATGGGACGTCACCTGCTTTTCTTCTGTCATCGTCTGTCGAAATCTTACCTGAGAAAAAAAACAGAGTATAGTAAATGCTTCTTTGTACTCTCTTTGTTTGTTGTTTATAAACTGTGTTTAAGTTTATTTCCAGAATTTTAAGCAAAACGTTTTACCACGATATCTTTGTTCATTCCACCCATTGTTTCTTTGTTTTTATATAAATTGTGTTGCCGCACCCTACTTTTATCGCGTACCACATTCTAAATTAAAAATGTACCACTTTGGTACAATTTTTTAAAGCACAACAAAATGCATCTGCAAATGACTTTAAGCGGTTTGGCCGTTGTGAATTTCTTCATAAATTTCTACATAAAAAAACTTCATGGAGAAAGACACAAATCGAGACGAAAAACATGAAATAGAAATTCAGAAAACCCAATTTTAAGTATAGGTTGAAGAAATCTAAGTAATTCTAATTCTACACACGATACTTGGAAAACTGAAATTTTATTAAAAAAAACGCAAATATAGAAGCATGTTAGAAACAGCAAATTTCCAAGTTTTTTTCGGCTTATTTAATATAGGTAACCCTATAGACATACAACGTTTACACGTCGTCAGTAAAGGAATCTTCAAGTTTTTTTCGGGTTATTTAATATAGACAACCCTATAGACATTACAACGTTTATATGTCGTTAATTATGCGGATGTCTCCGAATGGTATCGGTAAGCGCGTTTAATGCAATTTCAACGACAATAATCATTAAATATCTATTCATTTTCGGTGCGCGTGGGAAATAATTATTGTACCAAAACATCCTGGATTTGAAAATGTAGTACTACTGTACCAAATAGAATTAAAAATATCAAATTTGGTACAAATGTACCACTGCGGCAACACTGGATACTAATACTAATACGCACGTAAAAGGTTGATCGCGTCACGATGCAAATATAGGCAACAATGACTACTTATGCCAAGAGCGCCGACTTGCTACCAAAAGCATGGTTTTCAGCTGAAAAGTTTGACATTGGAGATAAAAGCATATAATTCCAATGAAAGGAGTAAGTTGAATCCACGCAAAACTTGGCCCAAATGCAATAATTTTCTGCTAAAATCTGATTTGCCAAAAAAGCATGGATTTTAATTTGAAACTCTTAAATTTGACGTGAAAGTAATTCATTTGCCTGAAGGGCACAATAAGGCAAATGCATGGTGAGTTTACCCCAGTTGCAGTGGTTTTGTTTGGCACAAAAGCAGTGCTATTGAATTTAAGGAGTCTCCCATGGCAATAAAGCGAAAACGGCAAATGCACGGAATCATTTGCCATTAAAGCATTAGTTTTTTCAGTGAATGATTGACCAGCCTATTTTCCAGTTAAAATACAAGCACTGTAGAATGAGATGTATCTTTGGTTTGCTACGATCAAAGCAATAGTGGATGGAGATTGTCCACAAGGTGGAGTGTTGTATTCACTACTTTGGGTAGCCTTGGTAGATGACCTTCTCAAAGAATTGTTTACAGAAGAATTTGTCTAGAATATGCAGACGACATTATAACTGTGGTCAGAGGAAAGTTTGTTGGTATAATGAAGAATGCAGACCGTTTTAAATAAAGTAGTGGAGAGAAACAAGTGAAGTACATACAAGACTGACAATCAATGTTCATAAAACACAAATTGTCAACTTTACAAAAAAAAAACACCAAAAGACCGAAAACCACCCGTGCTAGGAGAAACATATTTTATTTACCAAAGACACAAAGTATTTTGATGTATATTTTGATCAAAGGCTTATTTGCAATACTCACATAGCGAAAGCTACACAGGAACCTGCCATCTCTCTATGCAGGTGCAGAAGGATGTGTGGAAAAAATTGGGGACTTAACTCAATGGTGTGGTGGATTGACATTGTAAGTGGGGGTGATAAGGTTGTTAAGTTCCATAGAAGGGCTTGCTTGCCTGTATGCAACGGGGGCCATGAAAGCCACTCGTACAAATGCGATCGCAGTCCTGTTGATTGTGAACCCAGATTTGGACGCATAGTATAGACAAGGAACAGCTTCCCCTGTAAGCTCATTCAAGAATGTTACAGTGTTCAGGCGGAAATTAAGGGAATTCCTTATTCTAAAAATAATAATGCAGATAAGAACACCATTCAGTTGCCATCTTCACAGATAGCCAGTAGCGCTAAAACGACTAGGTTCCACAGAAGTCAATTCTATACTAGTGATGAATTACATGCTTTATTTAGGGCACGCACACATGTTGGGTAATCGTAGAAATGCTGCGTTAACCCTGGTACCAAGATACGAGTGTCAGAAGGGTAACAAAAAGGCAGATGAAATGGTCAACATGGATCATCAATACCATCCATAGGTTCAGAAAGATTCTACGGTTCTGCAGAAGCAGTTGAATTGTCTCAAACCACAAAACAGTGGGCGAGCAAATATCTAGAATGATTGAGAAATGTTTACGGCAGATCTGATAAGCAGGAGGACTGCCATAGCTGTAGTAGGTCAACTAACATAGGATTGTAAGCTTAATAGACATCTAAATCTAAATCTGATGTGCAGATTTTGTCAATCCAGTGATGCCAACTCTTGGGAAATTTCGAGATCCAGAGAGAAAAGGGAAATTTTAACCCAAAACAACATATTCATGGGAAATTCTAAAATTCATGTATTATTCGTAAAAAATAGTTATCATATTGTTACGGATTCCGTGGGTCCACTATTTAAACTCACGATAAAATACTTAACGAATTTATTTTCTCACTTTATACACAATTACTAACTTATAACACACAACAAACTAACTATTTATAAGATTCCTTCACCAAATTGTCCGATTTTCAATTTCCACGCGGTATATCCAAATTTCAAAAACTGTCTCAGTTGTCGATGGCTCCGGCTTATATACTCTATTGACTGCTTCTCGAAATTTCCCCAATTCTCGGAAAGCGTACTTCTTCATACCAGACAATTCCATTGTCTGATTCCCTTACTTCTCGACTTGACTAAAAGATGGCGCCTGAAAAAGTCTTTTAATTTCTGGCGGATACGTTGCGGTTGTGCAGGCAACCAGTAATACATTTTAATTTCTGGCGGATACGCCATTTTTCTTGACATTGCCCCTTCTCAAATTTGATCGTCCCGATCAAGGTTCCTGTCTGGTATCTCTTCAATCGATCCAGATGAACTACTTTCATCTTACTTCTAGGGCTGCGTTGAATCCGGTACACAACATCATTTATCCTCTTGATGACTGTATAAGGACCTTCCCATGCTGGAGTTAACTTTGGGGACCTCCCTTTCTTGCGCTGTGGGTTATATAACCATACCATATCGTCCTGTTGAAATCCCGTAGAATTGGCTCTGAGGTCGTAACGAGCTTTCATCCGGTCACTGGCTAGCGTAATCTTACTTCTTACGGCCTTATGAATTTCCATTAACCTTTCCTTCAGTTCATCCGCGTAGTCCTCTACATTTGTGGTGCCGTCGTCTGGTGATCCGAACACCAAGTCACAAGGCAACCGTAATTCTCGACCAAATAAAATCTTCGATGGTGAAAGTCCGGTGGTGTTGTGAACTGCACTTCTATACGCCATTAGGAACAGCGGTATGTGTTGATCCCAATCTCTTTGATGTTCGGCCACCATTTTCGAGAGGTGTTCTTCAATGGTCTTATTGAATCTTTCGACCATCCCATCAGACTGCGGATGTAAAGCTGTTGTCCTAGTCTTGTGAATACCAAGCAGATCACACATCTTCTGGAACAGTCTTGACTCGAAGTTCCTTCCTTGGTCAGTGTGAAGCTCTAAGGGAATTCCAAATCTACTGAAGACATTATTGACCAATACTTCAGCTACAGTCGATGCTTCTTGGTTTGGAATGGCAAAAACTTCTGGCCATTTACTGAAATAATCCATCGCCACTAAAACGTACTTGTTGCCCTTGTGCGTTTCAGGGAATGGGCCTGCAATGTCAACAGCGATTCTTTCGAATGGCAGTCCAACGTTATATTGTTTCATTTTTCCCCTAGATCGAGTGCTTGGTCCTTGGCTGGCTGCACAAATTTTACATTGTCGACACCATTTCTTGACATCTTCGCAATAATCCACCCAGTAAAAGCGATCTCTCAGCTTGCTCAAGGTCTTGTTTACCCCAAGATGGGCTCCAGTTTTACCACCGTGAATTTCTTCCAATACCTGGGTAACTTTCTTCCTTGGTACCAGTAACTGAGTTGTTACTGTGCTGCCATCCGCACTTTCCCATGTGCGCTTTAACAATCCATTCTCAATAACCAGTGAATTCCACTGAGCCCAGAGAGCTTTGAAAACGAGCCCTCTGTCCGCAATATCCTGCCACGGTGGTCTCTCGCCGTTACCTTCCTTGAGCCGTAGTATTGCTCCGATGTCTGGATCTTCCATTTGATCTTTCCTCAATTGTGTCGTCGTCCACTGTTCATCGGTTCCAAGTTTAAAACTCCTTATCATGACAGTGCCTTCACGTTGTTCCGTTTTACAGCAGTGCTTACAATCGGTTTGACAGGGTCTTCTGGATAAACCGTCTGCGTTACCATGCATTTTTCCAGCACGATGTTGGATGGTAAAGTGATACTGTTGGAGCTTCTCGAGCCATCGTGCTATTTGACCTTCAGGTTGTTTCATCTCCATAAGCCACTTGAGAGCCGCATGATCTGTCCTAATTAAAAATTCTTGGCCGTACAGATATTTATGAAAATGATCAACTGCCTTCACAATTGCTAGCAGCTCCTTCCGGGTAACGCAGTAATTCCTTTCTGGTTTGGATAGAACTCGACTGTAATATTCTATCACTCGTTCTTCGCCATCTTGCACTTGTGATAGCACTGCACCTATGCCGATATTGCTGGCGTCGGTATCCAGGATATACCTCCCTTGTTGTTGCGGGTAGGCTAGAATAGGACTTGAACATAAAGCCGCCTTAAGTCTTCCAAAGGCTACATCACAATCGGTGTTCCATTCGTAGCCGACTTCATCACCTGTAAGTCTATGTAAGGGTGCAGCTATATTGGCAAATCCCTTGACAAATCTTCTGTAATAGGTGCATAAACCCAGAAAACTTCTAAGTTCATGTTTGTCGCGAGGTTTAGGCCAATCCTTGATCGCAGCGATTTTCTTCTGGTCGGTGTAAATTCCGCCTACCGAGACTACATGACCCAAGAATTCCACTTGTCGCTGGAATAAGCTACACTTCTTCGGGTTCAAGTACAGGTGAGTATTCCGTATGCGGCCGAAGACTTCTTCTAAATTTCGCAAATGCTCCTCAAAAGTTCTTCCCATAACCAATACATCGTCGAGGTAAACCAAGCACGTTTTCCAAGTTAATCCTCTTAACACCACCTCCATGAGACGTTCGAAAGTGGCTGGAGCATTGCATAATCCAAACGGCATGACCTTGAATTGGTATAGTCCGTTTCCTGTAGAAAAAGCCGTCTTTTCTTTGTCTTCCTCGTCCAGACCAACTTGCCAGTATCCACTCTTTAAGTCGAGAGTGGAGAACCAGCACGAACCTGCCAGTGTGGTTAACGTGTCGT
The DNA here is from genome assembly GCF_002938485.1 of Sitophilus oryzae. NCBI lineage: Eukaryota > Metazoa > Arthropoda > Insecta > Coleoptera > Curculionidae > Sitophilus > Sitophilus oryzae. Next base: position 755,761 of record NW_022146741.1, on the reverse strand, counting down.
CTATACGTGGCAGTGGGTAGCTGTCCTTCTTAGTGACGTCATTGAGCTTCCGATAGTCCACGCAGAATCGTGTACTACCATCTTTCTTCGTCACCAAAACAACAGGAGATGACCATGGACTCGATGATTCTTCGATAACTCCATCTTCTAGCATCTTATCTACCATTGTCTCCATTTCTTGTTGTTTGGAAAGGGGCACCCTTCTAGGACGTTGTCGAATCGGCTGAGCATGACCAGTATTAATCCGGTGCTTCACAAAATCCGTTCTTCCACTGTTGTTCTTCTCAAAAATACTGCCATACTTTAGCAGGAACTGCTTGGCCTTCTGTTTCTCCTCAGGTGTTAGGTGATCCCATGGCTGTTCTAGATGTTTTAGTGTTTCTTGGGATGCCTTTTTGTAACAGCTGACGACACTTCATCACATCGGGTGACACTTCTTACAGGTTCGCAGATGGCTATCTTGTCACCTTTTGATCTTGACACAATTCAGGGAAAACATTCGCAATTCTGATCGGTATATTCTTGTCGGTGTTAACCAATGATTTTCCTACTAAGTACCTATCCTGTTTGTTGTCGCTACTTTGTACCATCCAACACAGCACCCAGCGATTTTCTCCACTTTACCGAATACGATCTTCTCGGTATTACCAGGTATCACCACAGTTTCCGCTGATCTTACATCCATTCTTCCTGGTCCTCGTCTGGAGATAACATGAACTCTTCATTTCCAATATTTAAGATATTTCTCTGGTGATCGAACGAAAATCCATGTTGACGAATCACATCCATGCCCAAGATGAAGTCATCTTCAATATCTGCCACTAAAACGCTATGCTGGAACTTCAAATTTCCTAACTTCAGTTCGACGATAGCCTCTCCGTACAACGGCCATTTCCCCCGTAACTGTACGTAAACACACTCTTCTTCTCAGAGGCACCAGCTTCAATCCTTGCACTGAGTTAGCCCGCACCAACGAAACCATAGCGCCAGTGTCCACTGTCATTCGGATTCCCTTTCCATTGACTTTCCCGTCGATCACCAAACTGTCAGCGGTTCTTCCTAGATTTCTAATGGAAAAAATCCTTGGGGCTCTGTTCTCCCCAGTCAATACTCGCCCCTTAGTATTGACTGATTTTAGTTTTCCTGGTGCCTACGTTCTCTGGATGGTGAACGGGATCGCATTTGAACGCGGCAATACCGTTTAATGTGGCCATTCCTGCCACCTCTAAAGCACCTTATGTCCTGGAATCTTCTCTGGTTTTCTGTCTGGGTGTTGCTGACTCCCTTGTTTATTAGTAGCTCACATAGTTTGTCGACTTTCTTACACATCTCCTCCAAACCTCTGTGAGTGTTTTCGGGCTGTTCCTCGACCGCTACCGATCTTATCTTCGGTCTAGGGATGGCGCTAAAAGCAGCTTCGATTTCCAGCGCCCTGACCAGTGCTTCGCTGCTGGTAGAAAATCGGGATATTTGCAGCGCCCTCTCTAATTCGTTGTCCCTCAGTCCGCTGATAAAGCACTGAGCAGCGAGTTCCTCCCTAAATCCTTCCGGTGCTTCTGGATATGCCAGGTGTACCAGCCGACGTAAGTCTGCTTCAAATTCCTGCAGACTCTCTCGGACCTCTGCAGGCGTGTCTTGATCTGGGCCTGGTAAAGTTGGCGTCGATGTTGGTCGCCATATCTTCTGTCCAGTGCAGCGACCAAAGTTTGGTATTCCTGCTGTTGGGCTGCAGGAATAGTTTACAACAGTTCAGGGCAGGGCCTCGCAGCGCGATGACAAGTGCTGCTGCTTTCTCTTGGTCAGTCCATCCATTGGCAGCAGCCGCTGCTTCAAACTGGCGGTGGTACATCGTCCAGGTGGTTTGTCCATCGTAGGTCGGGGCCTTGAGGTTCGCAGTTCCATGAACGCCAGGTGTCCTTACTTGTACCTTGGTCTTCTGTAGGTCCATCTCTAATTTTTCCATTTTCTGCTGAAGGCGTTCCTCAAGATCTTCTACGGCTTCTTGAAGGTGAATGCCTTGCCTTTTTCCAGTTCTTCAAAGTTCTTCTTAAAACGGTTTTGATCTTCTAATTTTTCTTTCTGGCGACGCACTTCTAAATCTTCAACAATTTTCTCCAACCGTTCTTGTCTAATTTCTTGATTTTCTAAAATTTTCTGAATATGGTCCTGTTCTTCTTGTCTTTCTTTTTGACGTCGCTCCTCCAAACGAATTTCTAGATTTCCTAATATTTTCTCAAGCCGGTCCTGTTCTTCTTGTTTATCTTTCTGGCGACGCACTTCTAGATTTTCTACAATTTTCTCCAACCGTTCTTGTCTAATTTCTTGATTCTCCATAAGCATTTTCTGTAGTTGGTCTTGTTCTTCTTGACGTCGTAGTTTTTCCTCTTCTTTTTCTCTTTCCAATCGGGCTCGTTCCTCTTCTCGTTCTTTACGGAGTCTTTCTTGTTCTTCTGCCTTCTCTCTTCTCATATTCTCCATAAAATCGCCCAATAATTTGCTTACTTCCTCCATTTTCTTCGCTTGCTCCCTTGTACCAACCATAAAACTACTCCAATTCGGTCTAAAAATCTTCCAATCCACTTAATTTCTTCTTAAAATCCTCTTGAATCCCACTTCTGACATCAATTTTTACGGATTCCGTGGGTCCACTATTTAAACTCACGATAAAATACTTAACGAATTTATTTTCTCACTTTATACACAATTACTAACTTATAACACACAACAAACTAACTATTTATAAGATTCCTTCACCAAATTGTCCGATTTTCAATTTCCACGCGGTATATTCAAATTTCAAAAAACTGTCTCAGTTGTCGATGGCTCCGGCTTATATACTCTATTGACTGCTTCTCGAAATTTCCCCAATTCTCGGAAAGCGTACTTCTTCATACCAGACAATTCCATTGTCTGATTCCCTTACTTCTCGACTTGACTAAAAGATGGCGCCTGAAAAAGTCTTTTAATTTCTGGCGGATACGTTGCGGTTGTGCAGGCAACCAGTAATACATTTTTAATTTCTGGCGGATACGCCATTTTTCTTGACAATATTCAGGAAATTTTTTGAGTGAATTGAACCTTTTATAATGATAAATACCGCATTATCGCAACTAAATACATCTAAATCTCTCACTCGGTAAAAATAAAGACAAAATCGAATCATTTTTATTATTGGGCTAGCTGTGGACAATTTTTTTTCACATATAGGAATAGAGCCTCACTTGAAAAGGTTTTTTGACCGTCTCCGTGGGAAATTTTCTGTGTCAATCTGAATAAAAGACAGAACATATTTTATGTTAGTGCTATGGGCTAGCTATATGGAGGGTTCATGATATTAGAATTATTGAAAAGGCTAGGGCTGGAGAATGTAACTTAGAGATACGTACACAATAGAACTGAAAAGTCGCAGTAGAATATGTTTATAACCACACCAGATCTCCGATCTAATATAATAAAAATATTTAAATAACTGCAAAAGTTTAGCTTTAGAAGCTTTGTTGCATAAGCATCATAAAATTAAAAATAATTTTCTTGTACTATTATGTCTTTATCAACAAAGTTAAAAAATGGGGATACAGCGAAATGCAATTAAAATTTTGATATTTTCCAGGCATCAGACTATGTATATATTTGTTCTTAAACCGTTTAGTTAAGAAGGGTAAATAAGTAAGCATTCTGAAAATCAACGTGGGAAATAGCAAGTGTTTTAAACATAACCGACTCGCAACCATTAGGGTAGAAATCAAATTTCCGGGAGGTTTTAAAACGAAAACGATAACTGAAAAATCTTTGCCAATGCAAACACTCCAAAGTAACATCTGCAAGATAAACATTATTTTCAGGACTGTAAGTCCCAATGAACATTTTTATATCGCAGAAAAGAAAGCAGAGTGAAATGAAGGATATTTTAGAGATTGATGTCAATTTTTCTATTTATTTAACACTATCGATTAATATGTTATTCTTATACAGGGTCGCTGTCATGCATGGGAACCGTCGCGTCGTCGATTATTAGGTAAAATATAGGAGGTACCGCAAAAAGTTAAATACAAAATTTATAGGATTTTTAAATATCTATTAGCGAGTAATCAATTCAAGTATACAGGGTCAGTCATAAAGCCGTGGCACCAAAAAGTTTCACTTTTTAAATAGAATCCCCTGTATATTACTGCATATTTCAATTCTTCCTTCAATTCTAAGCAAAAATTGAAATACAAAAAATGTACCTCAAACCAACGGTTTCCGAGTTATTGACTTTTGAAAATATCACTCAAACAATTTGATTTAATTAATTTCGATGTGTTCAGTTTCATTTAACGATGCCATTCTGCCAAAACTGTGATACTTAATAATATTTGACATTAGTTCTCAAGTTAGCATTTATAGATGTATAAAATGAGATTATATCAAGTCTGGAAATTACAAAATCTCTACTTAACATTTTAGTTCTTCAATTTATGTACATTGTCTATTACGATTATTGCTTAAAATTGAAGAAAGAATTGATTTGCAGTGTGGTTGCAATGAATTGATTACTTGTGTGCATGGTTACAGTAGCGTGGCAAATTTCTCGCGGGGCTCCCCCGCAAACTTTGGTAGTTGTTATTTTTTCTCGCTTCTCCGTCATGATCGCTCGATGCAATCTAATTAACCCAACTTGACTGAAAGTTTTCGTGGAAACTGCAAATAAATGCAATCTAATTAACCGATCTTAACTGAAAGTTTCGTGTTTTTAAGACTTAGATCGTTTCTAATTGAAAAATTCATTTGTTCGACTACATTGTTTCTGAGATGACATTCTTTTTCCTTCAGTACCTTTCTCTATACAGAGTGTTGCCGGCCTCTCGAACGTACAGGGTCGGTCAAATTGGACGCTTTTAAAGGGAAACACCCTTTTCTATAGGAGATACGAAAACTAATATAGGTGTCTGGAGCTCATTTTTTATCAAAAAACCTCACATCGATATCTGTTACCGTTTCGGAGTTACATCCTTAAATTATTAATTAAAAAAATATACTTAAACCATTAAATTCTACGTAAAAAGGTACATACTTTGAAAATGTTTTCATAAAAATACAAAATTTTCCATAGCAAAAAAGTTACAGCGATATGTTAAAAATGCACATTTTTGAAAAACACCCCGTGACTTCGAAACAGTAACAGATATCGATGTGCGGGTTTCACCATCACGTTTTTGATAAAAATTGAGTTCCAGACACTGATATTAGTTTTCGTCTATCTCCTATAGAAAGTGGTATTTCCCGTCCAATTTCCGCATCCAATTTGACCCACCCTGCACATGGTGTACTTGGACCGTACCATCCCGCCTTTACTAATAATATTCCGATACTATTTGATAAAAATAAGAAGAATTACTACTTGATTACCGGGTTTTTATATCGATACCTGTTTTCTGTGACATACCTAATATATTAAGTCGTCAGGTTATAGTCATTAAATTATAAGTGAAAATTGAATATAATTAAGTAGAATATAAAACACATTTAGAAATATACGCAGGAATCAGAAAAGTACTTTTCGTGGTAAATATTTTTTTATTTAATAATGAATAACGTAAATAAAGGTAGGTGATTTAAAATGAGAACAGGAAGCATCATTTGCGATTAAACATCTCCATTCATTAAATCGCAGGTGATTAGACGGGTCCGTTCCGCAATTCGAGGCAGTAAATCTAACAACTACCATCCCATTAAGTCGGTAGTAATTAAAATGGAGCATACGCGGCCCTTAAAAAATATCAAATGAAGAAACAGAGAGAAACTGAACGTTGAAAAGGCAGCTCGAGCGCCATTGTTCGGGTGCTGAATCGGGGCCAACGCCGAGAGATAAAAACGCGAAAAATCGCTGAAAAGCGCATAAACAACTCTTGATTTGCTCATGAAGGTGTCTGCTGGCTGGGGAGCGCGCCGTAATTGGGCCCTCGAGCCGCATCCGCCAGGCGACAAATTGAATTAGACCCGATGCTCCGACACCTCCGCTTGGCAATTTTTTATTCGATGCCGAGACGCTCGCTGCCAAATTGGAGCAGCGTATGTGGTGGCCATTTTTTTTCTCGCTTCTCCGTAATGATCGCTCGGTGCAATCTAATTAACTGATCTTGACTGAAAGTTTTCCTCGAAAAGCGCGTTTTTAAAGACTTAGATCGTTTATAATTATTGAAAACTTCATCAATGTCATGGCACAAAATTTTTGAACATCGTTTTTGTCTCACATGACATTCATTTTCCTTTAGTACCACATTCAGTACCTTTCTCTACAGTATGTCGGTCCCCGGAATGTCTTTAACACAATGACAAGAGGAAAAACTTTTTTATTATTGACATTTTGAGAAAAATGCATTCTTCATAAAAAATTTTGCTTGTTCTAAAATGGTCATTCCCCTTTATACTTTTCTAAATTTGCATACCGTTTTAGAAAAAATTAAGAAAAACATGAAAATATGGTTGAAGTTTTAAGTCCTAAAAATCAAAAGGCGTTTCTATGGTAATATCAATTCGATTTCATTCTTTGATAGATGGTTATTATTAATTTTGGTTAACCTCATAGACGTCATATTCTTTGCTGTTTTCATTTCTTAAATTTATTAAATTCTTTGCTGTTTTTAAAGTAGCTCATTTTCTGATAACTATCATCAACCTTTCCGTAGCGTTAAACTAAATAAAAAATTTTTATCTACAACCGTTTAGTTATAACGTTTTTACGTCACTATTTTTTTCGTATTTCAGTTACGTTATGAGAATTATAACACAACTAGTGGTGTTATGAATCTATAACACAACTAGTTTTTATAATAATGAAAAACAACTACGAACATCTAAATATATTAATTTTTGATACAAATTTCTACTACTAATTATTATAAATATTAATACAACCAAACCAAACCAAACACATTTTTTACACTTCTTCAAAACAATTTCTGCTGCTGATGATGATGACGATGATAATAGTGAAGGTCTAACTGAAATAGATTGGGCTGTTGATCGGTTTGGCTCGCACTCGGGCTGGCATGCTTCCTCAGCGATTCTTGATCCCAAAATGTGCTGCGCTTCAGAAAAAAAACTCTCTACTTGATAAACAACGTTTGTAACTATATTATGACTATATTCTGAAGCAGGTAACAATTCCCCACAATTATAATTAAAAAAATGTGACAAATGTCACAGTTAAAGGTGGGCGACTAATAAACGAAAATTAAAACAGCATTTTCTTATTTTTCAGTTGTAGATAAAACGTTGTACATGACACGTGCGTTTAAACATGATTACAACACTCGTGTGATTAGAACGACTCGGTCTACGACCTCGTCGTTCTAATCGTTCGCACTCGTTGTTGTAATCATGTTCATAAACACACTTGTACTGTAAATAACTATTATGATTCTTTATACTATATTATAGTATGGAATTTTGGAAAAATATATAAACGGGATTAACCATTTTAGAACAAGCAAAAATTTTTATGAAGAATGCATTTTTCTCAAAATGTCAATAATAAAAAAAGTTTTTCCTCTTGTAAAGACATTCCGGGATGTCTCTCGCATGTACAGGGTCGGTCAAATTGGATGCTTTTAAAGGGAAATACACTTTTCTATAGGAGATACGAAAACTAATATAGGTGTCTGGAGCTCAATTTTTATCAAAAACATGATGGTGAAAACCGCATATGGATCTGTTACTGTTTCGGAGTTACGGGGTGTTTTCCAAAAATGTGCATTTTTAACAAATCTCTGTAATTTTTTTGTGGGGAAAATTTTTTGAAAACATTTCCACAGCATTTTTTTTACGTAGAATTTAATGGTTTGTATTATTTTTTTTAAATTAATAATTTAAAAGTTACCAACAGAAAAATTATACGTCTGGTCCATAACAGAAAACGGTCGTAATGTCGAATACCTGTGGCAAAATCTCATGTCTTGGTTTGTTATTTTTTTTTTTTATTTGAGGAGGAGGGGAAAAATCTTGCATAAGACACCGTTGGGTAGTGTCGGATTCCTACCGACTAAAAAAACCCTCCTCGCATTCCATCGCTCTATGGAAGGCTGTCTATGCGGTTAGGCCCCGCATTCTATTTCCTTTGGTTTCTATTATTTCTCGAATGCATCTATATGTAATTTTCCATGATGTTTCACCACTTAGTAGCCCTTGCTTCATATTTTTGGCATTAAAGACTTGTCCACCACTGTCCCGTTGGAATGACTCTCTAAACTGCTTCCATTCACTGCAGAGGAATAGTGTGTGTTCGACACTGTCAACTTCCTTGCAATACATACACAAATTTGAGGTGGATCTCTCCCTTCTATGCAAATAGTTGTTAAAGCATCCGTGCCCTGTCACAAAGCTTCTGTCTAACCAGATATTAATGTCTGGTATGAGATCATGTGTCCATCTACCATATCTATCTAGATCCCACTCCTTTTGCCATTCAATCATCAGTATGCTTCTTGCCTCCAGTTTTGATGTCCCTTTGTATCTCTCTCTTCTCTCCTCTACAAGTAGGTGAATAGGCGGCACCCCGGATATGACATTTAATGCTTCAGCGGAGACGGTTCTATATGCACTGCAGATTTTGAGGTTCAGTTTACGGTGTATAGCTTTAAGTTTTTGCCTTATATATCCCTTTGATATTGCGAAGTGCCACACTGGGGCGGCATATAACAGTTGAGAGTGTGCTACACAGGCTAGGATTCTACGTTTGGAAGCAAGTGGCCCTCCTATATTAGGCATCAGCCTACCCAGTGCGGTCAAAGTTCGTTCCGCCTTTCGTATAACTTGATTTATATGCTTGCCGAATGTAAGCTTTGAATCAAGCCAAACTCCAAGATATCTTATTGCATTCTTTGGTGAAATTGTTGTACCGAGAAGCTCAAATGATATATGAGAGAGTTTCCTCTTGGTGGTTAATAAAACCGCTTCAGTTTTGTTCGGTGCTAGTTTTAAACCTTTGCGCTCGATCCAGTTGGCCACTCTTTGTAGCCCTGCATTAGCAACACTCATGAGTGTCTTTTCGTTTTTGGCCGTTACCACCATCGCTACGTCATCGGCAAAGCCGATTAATGTTACTCCTTCGGGCATTGCCGTTTCCAGTAGGTCGTTGTACTGGATATTCCATAGTGTTGGGCCAAGTACTGACCCCTGTGGCACTCCACTGGTTACGTTAATCTGCCTTTTAGCAGTATCGTCTTCAATTAAAATTGTCCTTTCAGAGATAAGATGCCACCATGTTAGTCAGAGACGAACTTATACCCCATTTTGCATTTCGTCCAGAATGATCTGCCACGAAGCACTGTTGAACGCATTTTGCACATCTAGAGTAATTACTGCGCATAATTTTCTATTATTTGGTGCATAATCTGCTGCTTGTCTGGCAATAAGAAGTACATGTTCGTTCGCATGTATTGTTTGTCTACCTTTTCGAAAACCATATTGGCGCGCTGAAAGAGTTTCTATTCGATCGAGTTCTTCATTTAGTCTAATAAGGATAAGGTGTTCATATAGTTTTCCTTCTATATCTAAAAGACATATCGGTCGGTATGTACCAGTGCGGCTTTCTTCCACTCGGGAGGAAAGTGCAAGTCTCTTGCTAGGCGATTATAAACCTTCAAAATATACTCTGGTTTTTTGTCTATTAATTGCTTAAGTATTTCGACCGGCACGTTTCCAGGTCCAGGGGCTTTTCCGTTTTTTAATTTATCACAGGCATGTTTCAATTCATTTACACTAAAATCTACAAAACTATCTCTAATATTACAGTTAAATATCACGTTTGGATGAACAGGGAATAGTTTTTAAGCTTCCTCTGCCATTGCTTCAACGCTCAGCTTTGATTTAGAAGGAAACCCATTTATGCACTTCATAGCAATTTTGTACCCGTTTCCAAAAATATCACAGTTTATTGCGTCACATAATGCTTTCCACTTCTGTCTTTTCGCCTCTTTTATGGAGTCTCTGAGTATCTTCTTAGTTTCCAGATATTCCTCCCACAGCCTATTACGTATAATCAGATCGGCAGAGCACTGCCTAGTATAAGCGCGTCTTCTCTTAATACAGGTAGTGCGGAGATTGGCGATTTCTTCGCTCCACCAGTAAGCAGGAGGACCTCTCTTACAGGGTTTTTTTCTTTGGCATCGATTTGTCACAAGTTTTATTTAAGTTAAAAGAGAAACCTTTTAACGTGGTGGCATTGGCACTCAGATCTATATCATTCATGGCTTCTTGTAATTTATTTTGGTCTATTTTCCTATGCTGCCATTTTTTATAAATGTCATTACGATTTTTTATGGTTTGAGTGCTCTCAATTTCAAACAATACGTAATTATGATCGCTGAGAGTTTCCCTTTCACTGACTTCCCAGTTTTTAATATTGACGTTTTCTGTAGAAATTGTCAGATCCAAGATTGAGTGATATGACTGCCGCTGAAAAGTAGGATTTTCGCCTTTGTTTGCGATAATCAGGCCGTTAGCTGCTATCCATTCACTTATACATGACCTCTCTTGTCTGTAAAGGACATACCCCACTGGGGCGACTTTGCATTGAAGTCACCTCCAATTATTACAGGCTGGGTGCTTGCCCGAAAGACATTCTCGATTTCAAATAGCGATTGCTCTAGGTTAGCTATACTTGTGTTTCCCGTCAGATAACAGCTAATTACTACCATCATGTTGGTAACAATGTATGAGAATCCGTTGCCTTGCCCTGTCTTTTTTATTGTTAACTTTTTATCGAGTACTTTTATTGCTGTGTCTAACTTATTATCAAAAATCCAATCTTTACGTTGTTTGATGGCATTTAAATTAGGTTCGCTAACGAGTAGGACGCTGATGTTCATTTCTCTTGCTGTGGCAAGAGCCAAGTCATGTGCTGGTCGACTTCTATTCAAATTGATTTGAAGGGCCCGGATCATGGTTTTGTATTACCTCTGGCGTCTTTTCAGCTTTCCCGCATTTGCTGCCGGTTTGGTGTCCTTCTTCGTTACAATTAAGGCAGAATGGTTTATTTTTGCACTCAATTGCTTTATGTCCACCTTTTCCACACTTCATACACAGGTTCTCTCTATCCGGCCCGGAACAATGTACTTTGGTATGGCCCAATTCCCAACATTTATGGCACTTGCTCTCGCTTTTCCTTTCCACAATCTTACAAGTAGACCAACCGACGTTGACTTTGCCTAATTGTATTAGAATTCTGGAATGATTTTCTTCCATTATAATCGTAGCATTTTGTTTGCCTCCAAACGCAGGTCTCATGGATTTAACTTCGAAGCCTCCGAGCGAATCAGGTATTAATTTCATGACAGCTGCTTTTATTTCTTCGGGCGTGGTGATTTCATCCATTCCTTTAATATGTAGGGTGCGTCTATTTTGGATAATTACCGTTTTTATTTGTGGTAGTTTTTCGCTGATTTCTCTTTTTAAAGTCTCAACCCTGTCGCGACCGTTTTGTATTGTAAGTAAAATGTCACCTTTTTTTGTTTTTCTTATGTTCTCGATATCTACGCCTAGTTCTTTTGGATTTATTTCCGATTTCACTGTTTTTAAAAGGTCTGCATAGGAACATCCATCACCGTGGATAACAACGGATTCAAGTTTAGGCCTCGCGTTGGTGGTTTCTTCAAATAAATTTGTGCTATTTGTTCTTGAGAATCTTCTCCCTTGTGCCATCTTGTCATATCCTTGTTTTTGGACCGGCATCTCTTTATACATTTTAATTTGAACATCTGTATTGGAGAATAAAAATTCTAGCATTCTGAATATGGTTAGTCCGCATATACCTGGCATTTGAGGAATAGCAAGACTAGTTAACTTACGTTGAATAACGTGGGACTTGAGATTTTGTATACAACGAAATACCATTTCATCCCTAGGTTCATCAATCTTACCATCTTTAATTATAGGACAAAAGATTTCGGTAGCTCGATATTTCATATTTCCTTCTTCATCAGGGAATCCTACAGTATGCGTCATGATAGCTACCTCTCCTGTTTTTTTCTTCTGTTCTTTCAGGCCACTTTTTCCACCAAACCTTTTTATCGCTTATGCAGTAGATCTGGTGCTAGACTCAATATTCTCATTACATGGTAATATAACACCTGTGCCCGTCGGTACATCTCAAATATAACCATTCACTGTGTCAATTTTAGAAAAAACTTTATCATCCCAGTCTTGTTCAGATATTTCTGTAAAATCTCTATAGCACTCACTTTTCAGCAACGCTTTTTTCTTCCCTACATTTTTGGCAACGATCTTTTTCGTCCATGTTCATAAGTTCGTGTATTCTCTTTGTCTGCCCTTCCATAATATATTTTAGTTTTTCATTTTCTTGCACGAGTTTTCCAATGTTTTCTACGGTGTCATCTGCAGCTTGCTTTAACCAACTTGTTAGTGCTTTGCTCCTTAACTTTTCGGCATAAAATGTCAAGCGACTGCTTATTTCCTTAATTTCCTGCTTCGGTTTATACATATCTCGGACGAGCTTTTCTAGTCCGGCTATATCCTTCAATAGTTTCTCCATTGTTTTTGTAAAAACTTCTCCATCCTTGTTTGAATGCTGACTACTCTCAAAGTCCACGCGCTTCCTCTTAAAACATTTTTCGGGTGAATCGTTTAATTGATCTGCTCCCGGCAATGATAAAGTGCTCATTCTTGGTGGAGTCCTCTGAATCGAATCTCTCCTCCGAAATGGGTCTGTCTCTTGTATTCCAGTAGATATATTACTCTCTTCGGCCTGGTTTCCTACCGAAGAAGAGCCGCAGTCAATGGCTGACGGTCCAGTGTGGCCTGCTCCAACACCACTACTCTGGATCGGTACTGGGGATCCTACTCCCTGCACCGTAACTTTAGTACGAATATGTGACATTTCCATTTCGACTAGTTTGTACCTATCTTTGTTTGCCTTCTCACCCTCGACACGCGTCTCACGACGTTACTCTTAGGATCATAAAAGTGCGTAAGCTCCCCCACCGCGGCAAGGTGTAGGTACTTGGGGGGGCTATTTTGCTATTTATTTTTATTGTTATTAGATATAGATTAAATCTGTTGATGCTGGTTAATTATAGTTTAAATTATTATAAAATTTTGCATCTCTCATTGCAAATATTATTTTCGTTTTAATTGCTGCTCACAGCTAGATTTTTTTGCATTACAGCCGGCGCTGTTCAAAGCCAACTTATTTAAAGTGGGCGAATTTTTAAAAACTCTATATCTCGAAGAGGAATCGAGCAAACACTGAAGTCAGGTATTAAGACTATGTGTCCCAAGTAGCATTTGGACGTTATCTAACGTCGGGTATGCGTCGCGTTCAATAAAACCGACGTCGGGTACCAACGTCGGTTCGACCGCCTGACGACCCTTAGTTGCACCTAAATAGGGAATACAGATTCGGGTCGCCTCGACGTCGGTATCTGACCTAATAGGGAATGTAATTCTACCAATTACCAACGTCATATTACGTTGGATTCAGTCACTTAAAATTCGTCGCTTACGTTACGTTTGGTTTCAAATTTGCTACCAAGAATACATAAAATCCTAACCAAACTACCTAATTACAAATGGATTCATAATCACTCCTCGAATATAACTATAAGTGCCTACCTAATTTCATATTATAATAATTCTGAATCATTTTGTCAATGAATCAATCAGTTTTGTCAACGGAAGTCACTTTTTTTATATATCTGATTAAAATACTCCGGAAAAAAACGAGCGCCTTCAAAATTAGGAAGATTTATGAAATAAAAATATCTATAAAAAAGTAACTCGCAAAATATTTTTTTTATTTTCTAGCTGGTTTAATCATAAAACTGTACTGTGGTTCCCCACAAACTCAACCTTATCAATATTATTCTACTAGAAATCGGAATGTGAATATAAATTTTAAAAATAAAAAACGATTTTTAAATGGCTGAGAATCGGATACTTGTTAAGAATGGAGGATTTCTGTGTCCGACTTAATATGAACTACCAATATACCAATTAGTCGTCTCACACGACCGAAGTCATCAAACAGGACGACCGGCAATCGTATTATGATGTATATAATCCCAACGTACGCCACGTAAAATTTGCTATCGGCCGGCATACGTAGGAACATCCGTCGTCGGCCACAGAGCATATAATTTTTCGTATTCCTGATAAACGATTCCCGACGTTGTCTGTTATTGGTCTATGATAGGTCAATTGTTTGTTGTCAAAAAATGTTTGACGGTTCAACGGTTTCGTAGGTCACGTATTTGTGTCTCTTTGCGTATCAGTGATTTGTGCTATTATATTTTAGTTTTTGTTTTCTCCTTAAAAAATTGGACAGCCACTTTTTTAAGATAGTATATGTATATACAAAATTTAAAAGAATTGGAACCAGTACCTCTGGTACCTCACATGTAGGAGGAGGATGGGGTCTGCTGGTTTCCTAAGCTAAAAAAAGAAATAAGATGCACCAGTGTAATGCAGCATCTCTTCCGGATAAAAAGCATTCGTGGGTGGAGGCAAGACATCACTACTACTACTATTATTTTGCCAAAGCCTCGACCCCTTTCTGTAAAATGTAGATGAATGTCTAAATGCCTTTTTAGTGTTTTTTGTGCATAATAAAAAAAATAAGTTTGTTTACAAATACTTTTTATTAGGTTATGTTCATGATGTTCATTAGGCCGCAAATGCTACTTAATGGCAGTTAATGGGTTGTATTTACGGACGTAAATAGAGATACGTAAATTAGGTTATAAATATGAACATAAAATACAACAAAATATAATTGGACGTTACTTTAGGGATTATCAGTAAGACGTATCCTATTCGGACAACGGGTAGACGTCGGGCTAGTTCAAGTATATGTACGTCGTGCAAGCCAATGTGGGAACGACGTTGGGAAATTAATAAAAATGGTACGTTGTTATTTTGTACGTAGATATATCGTTGGATTTACCGACTCGGATCCAACGACGTCGCTTTTAATAGGAAAGCGACGTCACCGGTCGTATCACCAGCACCCGACCTAAATTTGCACAAAGTCTGACGTCGCTTCAGGTCAGATTTAGTTCGAAGTCAGATAGATGCTACTTGGGTGGTCTAAGCACAATTAAAAGTGGTTGGAAGCTCGGGTTGTCTACAAGGAACTTCATTGGAAAGAATGTGAATTTAAAGAAGTTGTTTTTATATTGAACAAAAATAACATCTTTAACCACTTATCAAACGGATCAATGTTGTCATCCTCGTACTTAACTGCACGCTCTTCAATCCGTGAGCGTATTGATCTAATATCTCAATAGTTTTGGGGGTTACATTAGTTTACAATACTTGGAAACGATCAGTGATACATCTGACCGAAACTTTGTGTAAGGCAAATTATTGAAGTTGAAAATTATTTTACTAATTGCTGCTAACTTCTATATAAATCATTCAAATTGTTTATTCGTATAGTCTGTGAAACGAATAACTTTGAATTTGACAGTTCCCGTGGGCTGTTCTAGTGTTAATTTTATTAGGTTAGCAACTTGCGGCCCGGAATCTCGGAGCGAGATTTATGACGTCACGCCAGTTAGATACTACTAATAATACTATACTACTAATAATACTAATATTCACACCACACGCCACATAACGTTTGGTGAAATTAATAAACTACGATAAACTTGTCAAAAGATGACCACATATTTTTTTAAATTATTATTATTAACACTAAAACTATCTACATTGACGGTGGAGTACGACTTCAGCCATGAATATTTTATATGTAATTTTTTGGATTATATTCGACATTATTTTTTTCATATGACACAACACTGATGAAGGCGATAATGTTAGTCGAAACGTTTTTTTAACCAAATAAAAATAATGAAAAACCAAATGAAAATTTAATCAGCGTTTTTTCCGAACCTAAATCTCAAGAAAATCAAAAATTTTAGAATAATTTTACGTATAAAATGACAGCGATCTTTATTTCATAGCCATCGTTGACGAATTTTTTTCTATGATATTGTATTATTTGCAAATAGAATTTTTCGAACATTGATACTTGCAAAATATACATATAAATTTTGTGAATGCAAATAATAGTACATCACTATTAGTAGATATTGAATATTTTTTGTTAAATTAGATTGATTTTAAAACACCAAAAATTTAAAATTATTTTACATTTTACCCATTATCTTATGTACCTATTCATTGTTTGTATACTGTAAAACATTTTGCTGCATTTGTATGGTTCATAGTTTATTTGTCAAACTATTTATTACAATAAATAGGTATATATAAATTGTATTTATTAACTGTATATTATGTCTATTTCATGTAAATTATATAAATTTTAAAATACAAACCAAAAATACGAGGAATAATTATGTTTTCCATGTATTCTACAACATATTTATTAATCCGTAGTATCTAAGTAGCGTGATGTCATAAGTCTCGCTCCGAGGCTGTTCTATTAGGGACGGTATTGGTCTGATATTTAGAAATGGTCGCGTTGATCAGGACGTAGCGCTACTGCAGCGATCATTAGTTTTCTGCTGAACGCGCCGATTAGTTGTGAGCGCTCTGGGATCAGTCGCCATTTTTTCCATCAGATTTAAAATACGCTACGCTACCGATGCATGATGGATTAAACGTCACACACGCCAAATGTCACAAAATGTTTTGGAAAACGAAAACAAACCATTTTGTTTATTGTTCTCGGTTGACTAATCCCTCGATTTGTGCCAAAAATGGGTGAAAACAATTTAATATGCATTACTTATGATTTTGATCTAACAAGCGCGTTCAGCAGGACAACCAATCGATGGCATATCGCTCACTGATCAACTTGTCCTGATGAACGCAACCAATATCAAAAGCTGATGACTTTTTACTTTTGACAATTATGACATTTCGTGTTGATTTTTGCAAGAAGAGGAAGAACTGTCACTTGTTTTATTATTTTCCTTTTCTATTTCTTTTCTTTTCTATTTTTGGTAGAGGGATTTTATATTTGCCATGTTGTTTAAAAATAACGGTCAAAATTCAAAGTTATTCATTTTATAGACTATTATATTATGTTGTACATTTCAGATTAACGGAGCCAATGGCACCAGACACTTTTCTAAGACTAAACAAAGCCTCGTAAATCAGTATTAGCGTCTTCCATGGGGGGTGGCACGCCATTGACGCTAATTTGTTTATTAAATAATTCACTGCGTAATCCTTTTAGCGCTGTTCCAGCGAATAAAACGACGTCGCCTTACAACGACGCACCTCGAGCCTCAATGGCTTGTATGTCATCGTATTTATTTTCAAGACCGGCAGGTACTTCTCCCGATAATTGGCCTTAAGCCTGCCAAGTGTTCGCGGGCTGTCGTTGGATCGATGCAAATTGCGAATTATTACGTGGACGAGGCGGCCGCTCGTTGAGTCCACATTTCACTCGTTAAATATTGTTTGGTACTGTGGGTACTGTCGTCTACTGTGTTGTAGCCGTCTGTCTTATTGGTTCCGACTATATCTCATTTTCTAAAGACGGGGATATAAACTGATCTTAACAGTATCATAGCAACAGGGTGTCGCTGCAGATTTATTTTGCTGTCTACTATCATATCTTACGTTTGTTGCATTTTTTCGTCTATACGTTTTTGTAACGATATGTGAATTGGTGGGTATATTATTACAAAGCTAACTTTATAAACTGATTTTATATAGGATCCGGTTATAGTGCGTCGGGCATCTGTAGCTTCTCTAATAAAAAACTTGAGAATTCTGTTTAAGTGCAAACCTAAAGCATGTACGAGGATATATTTCAGGAAAATATTTTAACTTCTATAGGGTAGCTCAAGAAAGTATCAGTGGATCGGGATAATTATTTCTTAATGGAACACTCTGTATATTATTGTATTTTTGGCTTCCTTTCAGATCACTTTACATAATCCTAAGATATGAGTAAAAAATATTTTAATAATTTCAGAAATATTAATAAATAAATAAAATATATATATATTTTTCAACCCTCCTTAAAAACATTATTACAAATACAAGACCTGCCCTCAAATCAAAATTATATTATATAAGTATTTACTTTACATGGTCTATACTTACTTTGCTATAAAAATAAAATTATATAAGGATTCTTGCCACTTAACTGCTGATATAGAAATTTAATTCTACACTGTGTTTGTCATAATGTGGATCAACCTGCTCTCACTCCCGGTTTAGGAGCCCTACTCCGTCATCAGGTGAGCTTGGGCAGATCCACAAAATGACAACCACAGCGCAGAGATAGTTAATTCCGACTTGTCGGAAAGTGTCGGTTAGATATTAAGTTCCGAACGGGAGAGAGCGGCCTACGTGCAATGGTAGTACTTTGGTACCACCGAGGCGAAACTATCGAAAGTAAAAAGATGGTAAAAGGCTTTTTTTCAGGCAAGCCAAATTATAAAATAGAAAACAAATTTCTTTAAGTATAGGTATATAATAAAATTATTTAAGGATTCTTACCACTTAAGTGCTGATATAGACGGGGGGACTCGGGACTTAATATCTAACCGACACTTTCCGACAAGTCGGAATTAACTATCTCTGCGCTGTGGTTGTCATTTTGTGGATCTGCCCAAGCTCACCTGATGATGGAGTAGGGCTCCGAAACCGGTAGTGAGAGCAGGTTGATCCACATTATGACAAACACAGCGTAGAATTAAATTTCTATACCAGCAGTTAAGTGGCAAGAATAAAATAAGTAGAAATATACCGAGGGTGCCGTTTAAAAATCAAAAGTTGTAGTCATTTCCGGTGAAACAGGAAGCGACCAAAAACAATTGAATACGTCAATCAATCCTATTTTATGTCATATACTAACATACCAAATCTCGTTTCTTTGTCTGGAAAAATAAAAAAAAATTATAGGGGTGAGCCACTTTTGAGATGCACCCGGTATATTGATTTTTACTATTTACTGCAATATTTATAATATATAATTTTCTTATTAGTAGGCAGTGATAAATAATAAACAAATCAAAATGGAATTTACTAAAATATACAGGGTGTTTCAAAACAAATGCGAAAAACTTCAGGGGGTGATTCCTTGTTCAAAAGTTTATTTTGAACAAGGAATCACCTCCTAAAGTTTTTCGCATTTGTTTTGAAACACCCTGTATATAGGGTGGTCAGAACTGTATTCCGGAAACTTCGGGAGCAGATTCTGCAGATAAAAAGAAGTAAAAAACTTCTTATAAACGTATCTCCTAAAATGCTTAGTTTTGGAGATACAGTTTCATTTTTATTTCGATTTTCTCCAAATAATTTCTGAAATAACGTTAATATTTGGATCAAAATTGGTGTCTTATTGATGGTCTTTTTGACATGATAAATTTGATTTTTATGTCATTATGACTCCTATTTGTAAAGGGCGCCACCTACATGTGTTTTACCTGTTTTGAAGAGTAATAACTTTTTGTCCGTACCTGTATAGAACTGCTGAGTGAAAAAATATACATTTTCGTATTTTTTCACGTAAAAAATGTCTCTTGGTAAAAATATTTACGAGCAACCCTTCTCGAGATATTTAGAATGGGAATAGTCAATACATTATGTCATTATTGACAAAAAACAAACATGTTGAGTAGATGGTAGATAGTTATTGGAGTAAAAAGATAAATTTGGAAAATTTTTATTTTTTTAAATTAATCATAAAATTTTCTTCCAAAAAATGATGATTGGTCATGATTTGGCACAAAAACATTTCAAATTTATGATTTCCGTCTATTAATTATTTAGTCAACATGTTTAATTTATGTCAATGATGACAGGTATTGATAATTTCGATTTCAAATATCTCGAGAACTATTACTCGTAGCTATTTTTATTAAGGGATCTTTTTTACGTTAAAAACGTCGTAAATGTATATTTTTTTACTTAGTATTTTTATACAGGTACGGTCGAAAAGTTATCACTCTTCAAACCTCAGTTCATGCAGGAATCATCAATGCAGCATTCTGCGAATCGTTCAATATGTAGGCAGGCGCTCTCTAGAAGTAGGAGCCATATTGACATCAAAATCGAATTTCTCATATCAAAAAACTCCCAGACATCAAATTTCATCCAAATATTGATGTTAAAATCAAACTTCTACACCCTGTATCTCCGAAACTAAGCATTTTACGATATACATTTATAAGAACTTTTTTTACTTATTTTTATCTGCAGAAATGCTGCTGAAGTTTCCGGAATACAGTCCGGACCCTGTATACACACACTCACATTAAAATTTTATATGGAACTAAAATATTTTGCTTTTTAACTCCCACCACTGAATATCTAAATATTTTTAACATTGAAAATGTTTCTGTTATCCTATATAAGGGAGCCCAAATCGAATTAAAATGCTACATTTGCCACACCATGACGTCATATATACAAGGGCATAGGAAATCTCGGCGCAGCGGCGGCAGTCGGCCAGCGCGCGCAGAAACCATTACATCGCTGATTGTTTATTGATATATCTTTATTAGTTTAAAAGCAAAAAATATGGGGTTTGCTTTGATACCTTGTCAAGACATAAGCGAAACTTTTAAATTGTTTCTTTTTTTCATTTAGGCCTTCGTTTTTCCTTAAATGAAAGTTATATTAAAAAAAGTCTATTTTTAAACCAAATTTTCGCATGATTGAATGAGTTATTCATGTTTAAAGTTTTTTTTTGTCGTAAGCGCTAATGGAAATGTTTTTTTGTAAATAATTATAAAAAATTACTCCCTACGAAGACTTTATTGTGTACTGGATCAAAAAATAAGTATTTGTTTTCTCTATACGGCGATATTAATATATCGATTTTTGATGATAGTGCCCTTTTACCCGGTCTAATTTTGTACTACTTTCGGAGTAAGGGTCTCCATATCATGTACTGTACTTCCATCCCTGAAAAATTCAGCTTGTGACACCGAAGTGAGACGTAAAGTCAAAATAAGCTTTAATCTACCTACATCATAGGTAGGTGTAGGTACTCTAGGTATATTCTACTTAGACAGTAGCTGACAGTAGTAATTAATTTGTTATCCGATAAGTAGTTGTCATTATATAAGTTTATTCATCTTATACCTCCTATAACGGTAGGTTTTGGATTTTTTCCTGATTGGTTTGTTAAACAAAAATATACTGGGCATATAAATGTCTAACACAATACATGTATTGAATGTACTTATTTTAACCAATGCATTGTTTTGTTTTTTTAATCTCACAAATAAGAAATGTTCACGACGCCGCGCGCCGCCGAAGAGGAATCGGCCTACGTTTGACTAAACAGGCTGGACACGGTGGACTACGATATTGGCGAGTCTGAATATTTATAAAAATTTGCAAAGTAAAATATATTAGAAAAAGAATTAATCCATACATATATAAAAGCTCAAAGGGTTTTTTTGTTGCATCCATCCCGCCCAAACCGCTTCACCAATCTTGATGATTCTTTTTTTAAATGAAAGGTACCGTATGATCGAATAAAAACGGCGTCAGCGATGGCTATGAAATGAAGATCGCTGTCATTTTATATGTAAATTTATATGGGAAATGTCATCGATCGTCATTTCCCAGCCAACTGGAAGCCGTTTTTTTCCGATCATACGGTATATATGTGTAAATTTGTTATGAAGTATTTTCATAGTGCTTAATGGCTATTTCTTTGTGTAAAACGACTAAATACTAAAACATACGTGAAAAACACCTATACACAATACCTCCAGAAATAAATTATTTGTCGTTGTCAGTGGTGTGTCAGTTAGATTATATATTAAGTTTTTAGATATTTTAGGAGTGAGTTCATACCGCCAGCTTTAGATACATAAATATTAGCACAAAGGTTCGTTTAAACGACATTAGTGAATTAGCTACACAAAGCGATTTTAGGAAATTCATCCTCTTAGAGAGTAAAATTATGTCGGAACAGTTTGTTGTATGAAAATTCCTTACTATTTGGTCTAGAAGAATGAAATCCTACAAAAAGAATTAGAAGAAATTTTTGAAATCCATCAACCAAATGGGTAACTTTATGGGAAAAAAATGGGAAATTTATATAAAACTTGGTGACTTCTGGATTATACACATAAAAATTGGCACAAAGATAAAGCGAATTTATGAAATTTATAAACTTAGGGAGTAGAATAGGGAATGAAAGTTTGCTGTACGAAAATGCAATTACTATAACATTATAAACCAGACAGTATAAAATTTTATACAAGGGTTTATTTAGTGACATCATAACGAAATATATCTTCCTCAATTATCATTCAAAGAATAAAAAATAACCTATAAAGAGAGTATTAGTGCTCTTAATAAATAAAAAAAAGATGAAAAATAAAAAACATCTATGCTCACTAGCTCTCTATAAAGAAGTAAAAAATCATTGAAATCAATGCATAAACGATTCGAGGTGTAACGCGAACGTAGTCGCGGGAAAAAGCTAGTAAGTTATTAAATTATTTTATTTAACTGATTAATTTTCATTGAAAAGGAATTTTTGTAATTCGCCACTATATTAGTTAAAAACTAAGAAACTCATATCAAATTTAAGTTCTGCGATTTTGACTTATACTTTTTACAAAATCTGAACACATTTTAAAAGAAAAAAAGCTTTTGATAATATTTGTGTAGATTGACTACAAGTTCTATAACATAAATTTCTACGACCGGTCTACCTAGTGGTCTGCAGCATCGCCTTGTGGTGCAAACGTGGGCCTGTTAATCTGTGACGTGACGCACAACAGCCAAGAAAAACCTTAGAAAAGCGTGGCTAAGAATTTAGTAATTTAAAAAAAAATTCTTTTAGACACAGTAGTAGGTATTAAAAAGTTTTGTGTTTAAATGGGGTTTGCCTTTAACAGTTAAAAAATTATATCGTAAAGTGTAACTTTCCGTAAGAATTCTTTATCTGTCATCATGTTAACCTGATGTTTTGTATGTTATTTTGTTTTTTGCTTGTTTGTTTTACGGACAGGTGGCGATCGCATAATTATTATTGATAATGTTTTATTTAATGTTAACATTACTACTTTTTCAGTGAATCTTTAAATCTGTTGTTTTTTGTTAAGTTCGTTATTTAAAAATATGTATGTAATACACTCATATTAACACTAATCATATTTTTACGTTTTTACTCATCATTTTCAATGCCCCCCGGTTGCATCTTTGTAAAGGACTGTGAATTTTTTGTTTTTGAAGACGGCTATGAAAATTCTTTTTCCAGCATCTTCCCTTTGATAAAAAATGTGGGACAGGTTTGTGCAAACCGGATCATTCTATCTTCACTAATAACCAAAATTATGTAAATTTCAACCGAAAAGGGATACCCTGTAGAACAATTTTGTTTATATCTGGTGAAATGAAACGTCTAAAAACAGTTTTTCAAAATATGTTTGGAATTTTTTACTACCAATCTTAACTTTTAAAATATTTATCTACAGAATAGGTCTTCGAACATTAAAAACTAAAGTTTACTTTGTTTGCTAACAACACACGCCCTTGGGGTAAAAACTGAAAGCGGTAAAGCGACCCGGTGCAACTCACCCCCTCTTTAATTTCATCTCCTGCGGGAAATAAAATTACTAAACGCACAATTTGAAAAATCAGAGTTGGGCAAACCCCGAAATTTAATAATAAATGGACAATGTAAAATCAACCGAATTATAATCAGAAATAATTACGGGGAAGAAGGGGTCGCTTTCCCATGCGACCGGGCCCTTCGCCTAAGTCAATTGAACCACCTCCGGCGTGCGGTGCGTACTTTCTGACTTCTGTCAAGTCCAGCAGGAGGGTGGCCGGGTAGTAATTGCAGCAGGAACGGCGTGGGTGTGTTTAGATTTTCAATAATAGTGTTTTAATTGCGTGCGGCATTTTCTATAATGTTAAGGAATTAATTAATTTTCGAAATTTCTTATGTTTATAGGCGTATACAGGGTCCGGCAATAGTGCGTCGGGCATCTGTAGCTCCTAGAATAAAAAACTTGAGAATTTTGTTTAAGTGCAAACCTAAAGTATGTACCAGGATGTATTTCAGGAAAATATTTTAACTTCTATAGGGTGGCTCAAAAAAGTGTGAGTGGACCTGGATGATTTTTTTAAAATGGAACACCCTGTATATTATTGCATTTTTGGCTTTCTTTTCGATCACTTTACATAACCCTAAGATATGAATAAATACATTTTGATAGTTTCAGAGATATTAAAAAATAAATCAAAAATATATATTTTTCAGCCCTTCTTAAAAAAATTATTAAAAATACAAGAACTGTTCTGAAATCAAAATTATATTAGGTATTTACTTTAGATGGTCTGTACTTACTTTGCTATAAATATGAATATTGTAAATTATACAGGATGTTCAAAATTCTACGCCAAACTTTCTAAAATATAAAATAATTTTTCTTCGTTTTTTTAAATGGAACACCCTGTATATTATTTTTTCAATAGACGGAGAATTAAAAAATGAACATTTTTTTGTATTTAGAGTATTTCAAAATTTTGAACGGTTTCGCAGATATTTGCGGTTTTATGTTTCATATGGCATTTTCCACAGTAAATTTTTATCAAAGCCACAAACAATTATTTTTCTCTCATATTTTACCATTGAAAGCGCCATATGAAATAATATCTGCGTGTATTTGCGAAATCGTTAAGAATTTTGAAATACTCTAAATACAAAAAATGTTCATTTTTTTACTCTCCATCTAATAAAAAAATAATATACAGGGTGTTCCATTTAAAAAAACAAAGAAAACATATTTTATATTTTAGAAAGTTTGACGTAGAATATTGAACATCTTGTAGGATTTATGATTACCATATTTATAGCAAAGTAAGAATAGACCATCTAAAGAAAATACCTAATATAGTTTTGATTTCAGAACAGTTCTTGTATTTTTAATAATTTTTTAAGAAGGGCTGAAAAATATATATTTTTGATTTATTTTTTAATATCTCTGAAACTATCGAAATATATTTATTTCTATCTTAGGTGTATGTAAAGTGATCTGAAAGGAATCCAAAAATGCAATAATATACAGGGTGTTCCATTTAAAAAGAATCATCCAGGTCCACTCACAGTTTTTTGAGCCAGCCTATAGAAGTTAAAATATTTTCCTGAAATACATCCTGGTACATACTTTAGGTTTGCACTAAAACAAAATTCTCAAGTATTTTATTCTATGAGCTACAGATGCCCGACGCACTATTGCCGGACCCTGTATACCTACAATGTTATTCGTGCTATGCCAGGAGATGTGACTTATTTCAGATACAAGTATTTGAAATGCAGATATAAGATACAAAATACGTGTTTTCATTCTACAGGGTGAGTTTCATACGATGTTCTTTATGGGTATCTCGAAAACTACTGCAGAGAGAGAGAGTCGGTTAAATGGGGAAAGAACTGCAGTTTTGTTAATAAACTGTTATTTCGAATAAAAAATTATAATTTCTAAAATTTCGAATAAAGATTATAATTCCATTATAATCTACTTTAGACAAAAAGTTTTCAGATAAAATTGTAGATAATCACATCCCTAATGAGTTTGTGTTCTCCCTTTTTTTCTAAATCCTGCCATTTTTGACATATGACACAAAAATATGTTTTTTTTAAACGAAACCATAGTTGGTCATGACTTCATAAAAAGCGCTATTTTTTAAGCTTTTCGGCGATACAAGCTATAATATGTTTTTTTGTTTCGAAAAATTACTGAGTTCGAAAAATCGACCCCACAAAACTGCAATTCTTTCCTCATTTAACGGATTCTCCATCTCCAGTAGTTTCCGAGATACCCATAGAGAACATCGTAGAAAACTCACCCTGTATGTTTGAAATACATTTTTTAATTTCATCTTGTATCTTGTATTTTAAAAATACATAGTGTGTTAAAATAATTTTACTAACTATTACCTATGCATATTTCTTACTTTACGGCATCCAATCATATGTAATCCAGTAGCGTGGCAAATTCTCGTGGGGCCCCCCCCCGCAAACTTTGTTAGGGGGCCCCTCTAAGTATACTCAAAAATTCCTTCAAATACATCATTATTGTGATATCTGCTTGAAACATATTTTTTAACAAGAGCCACAATGTGATATTTTTTTTATATTTTGATAATTGTTTCAACATTTATTTGTTTATTATTATAGTACTCTTAAAATACTTAAACTAGAAAACAAATATTTATGCTTCTAATTAATCAAAGTTTCATTAGAAAAAAAAACACTCAAGATTTAACTACTAATAACTAGAACACAAATGTGAACAAGAAATTTTAAATATTTATGATGTACCCTATGGTATATTAAAAAGTCTATTCCTTTTTCCTCGATCTTGACAAAAGGAACTTGTTTCGAGGCTGTCCAAATCTACCTATTTTGTTCGATCATTCTCAACTGACATGATGGCCAGTGAGCTTAGGCGATTTTGGGACATAGTAGACCTCGCGAAACTTTTTATTATTTTCAGCTTAGAAAAAGTTCTTTCTGGTTCAGCGGATGTTACAGGGAGAACCAGAAACAACTGGAATACAGTGGAAATCTCAGGTATACTGCTAATCAGTAATTGGGGTTTTTCAAAAATAAAATCAGAAAACTCTCTGATACTGTAAACTGAGGTTTAATATTCCAAGATTTTGCAATTGAAATTGATAGCTCATACACACTTTCAAAATTGTCCCTAAGATTTTCTATTTTAACAAGAACTCCTGATTAGATCTGTGGCCCGCCCTATGTCAATATCATTTTTTTATAAGCATTTTGAAAGCAAGTTAGTATTTTTCAATATTCTACCTTGGAAATTTAGTAAGAAAATAAATTCGAAATTTTCTATTTTATCTTGTAACATCTTGACCTCATCTCTATTAGTACGTTTTTTCAGTGTTAACGTTAAATTCGATAGACACCTGACGACGGACAAAAAATTTGTTTTTATCGAGGTATGCTTTCGTCTCTTGACGACCATCTAGTTGGACATCATTTTTTTAAAGTTAAACCAACAGTTTTACTTTTTTTTTTATTTCGCAGTTTAGGCTTTGCCAACGGGGTAGACTCAATGAAAAGTATATAAAGACTATGAACCGTGTCAAAAAAAATTCTTATCTCGCTAATATTGCTCACAGAGTAATTTAAAATAAGTGTGCTTATGGAAAAAGTCTACCGATATGATATTTTTAATAAAAAACGCCGTGAAAACATGATAATCGCCGTGTGTTGTGTCGCCGAAACATATTTACAACTAAACCAAATACCAAATTAACCCGTACAATAATTATTATTATTATAACTGTAGAGAATAATGTAGTGTAACATTATTGTTTTATATCAGCCTAATTATTGCTGAAAAAAGGATTGTGTGCCTAAATGTAATTTCAGTTTTCAGTGTGTTTGATAATTATTTTTGAAGGATGAGGTGGCGGGGGCCCCCAATTTACCCGGGGCCCCCAGCCACGCGGGGGCGTTCGCCACGCGCCTGGTGTAATCCTATCTTGCTGAAAGTATATACCTATATCACGTAAATTAGTTTAAGAAATATCTAAAAGGTCCGATACGATCGCTTCTAAGATTTAGAAATAGCCGTAGAGAGTTAATTTTCCCTGAGATATATGAATGAAAAATGATCTTTCAAATTTTTTTTAAATATTGCAATAAATAGTGAAAATAAATATAGAGCGATATACAGGGTGGTCCGAACTGTATTCCGCAAACTTTGGCAGCATATTCTGCAGATACAAATAAGTAAAAAAGTTCGTATAAAGGTATGTCCGAGGGTATATCCCAAAATGCTTAGTTTCGGAGATACAGGGTGTAGAAATTTCATTTTTAGTATATATTATTTAGTATATATTCAACGTAGATATTTGGATGAAAATTGGTGTCTGGAAGATCTTTGGCATGAGAAATTTGATTTTGATGTCGATATCCCTCCTATTTGTAGGGGGCGCCACCTACATGTGTTTCAACTGTTTTGAAGAGTAATAACTTTTCGTCCGTACCTGTATAAAACTACTGAGTTAAAAAATCTACATTTCCGTGATTTTTTACGTAAAAAATGTCTCTTGGTAAAAATCGCTGTGAGCAACCGTTCTCAAGATATTTAGAATGTAAACAGTCAATACATGTCATTCTTGACGAAAAATAAACACATTGAGTAGATACCTATTTCACTGAAATAATAAATTTGGGTAATTTTTATTTTTTTAAATTAATCATGAATTTTTCTGCAAAAAATGACGATAAAATAGTTTCTTTTGAACTTTTAGCACAAAAACATTTCAAATTTATGATTTCAGTCTATTAACTATTTAGTCAACATGTTTAATTTATGTCAATGATGACAGGTATTGATAATTTCGATTCCAAATATCTCGAAAACCATTACTCGTAGCGATTTTTATCAAGAGACCTTTTTCACGTAGAAAACGTCGTAAATGTATATTTTTTTACTCAGTAGTTTTATACAGGTATGGACGAAAAGTTACTAGTCTTCAAATCAGTTAAAAAATATGTAGGTGGTGCTGTCTAATAGTAGGAGTCATATTGACATCAAAATAAAATTTGTCATGTCAAAAAACTCCCAGACACCAATTTCCATCCAAATATTGACGTTACTTCAGAAATTATTTAAAAAAAATCGAAATAAAATGAAACTTCAACACCCTGTATCTCCGAAACTAAGCATTTTAGGATATACATTTATACGAACTTTTTTACTTAATTTTATTTGCAGAATATGCTGCCGAAGTTTCCGGAATAGAGTTCGGACCACCCTGTATATTTTTGAGAAGCTTATTGCAAGTCAGATCATATAATTTATTAATATACAGGGTCCGGCAATAGTACGTCGGGCATCTGTAGCTCCTAGAATAAAAAACTTGGGAATTTTGTTTATGTGCAAACCTAAAGTATGTATGAGGATGTATTTCCGGAAAATATTTTAACTTCTATAGGGTGGCTCAAAAAAGTGGGAGTGGATCTGGATAATTTTTTTTAAATGGAACACCCTGTATATTATTGCATTTTTGGCTTCCTTTCAGATCACTTTACATAATCCTAAGATATGAGTAAATTTATTTCTATAGTTTCAGAGATATTAAAAAATAAATCAAAAATATATATTTTTCAACCCTTCTTAAAAAAAATATTAAAAATACAAGAACTGTTCTGAAATCAAAACTATATTAGATATTTACTGTAGATGGTCTGTTCTTACTTTGCTATAAATATGGCAATCGTAGATCATACAGGATGTTCAATATTTTACGTCAAACTTTCAAAAATATAAAATCATTTTTCTTCGTTTTTTTAAATGGAACACCCTGTATATTATTTTTTTATTTGATGGAGAATTAAAAAATGAACATTTTTTGTATTTAAAGTATTTCAAAATTTTTAATAGTTTTCCGGATACACGCAGTATTATTTCATATGGGGCTTTCAATGGTAAAATACGACAGAAAAATCATTGGGTGGCGGTGGCTTTGATAAAAATTTACTGTGGAAAATGCCATATGAAATACAAAACCGTTAATATCTGCGAAACCGTTAAAAATTTTGAAATTCTCTAAATGCAAAAAATGTTCATTTTTTAATTCTCCATCTATTGAAAAAATAATATACTTTTTTTAAAGAAATTTTAAAAAAATAATATAATTTTATATTTTAGAAAGTTTGGCGTAAAATATTGAACATCCTGTATGATCTACGATTGCCATTTTTATAGCAAAGTAAGAACAGGCCATCTAATATAAATATCTAATATAGTTTTGATTTCAGAACAGTTCTTGTATTTTTAATATTTTTTTTAAGAAGGGTTGAAAAATATATATTTTTGATTTATTTTTTAATAGCTCTGAAACTATAGAAATAGATTTACTCATATCTTAGGATTATGTACAGTGATCTGAAAGGAAGCCAAAAATGCAATAATATACAGGGTGTTCCATTTAAAAAAAATCATCTAGATCCACTCACACTTTTTTAGCCACCCTATAGAAGTTAAAATATTTTCCGGAAATACATCCTCATACATACTTTAGGTTTGCACTTAAACAAAATTCCCAAGTTTTTATTTTAGGAGCTATAGATGCCCAACGCACTATTGCCGGACCCTGTATGTATAGGATGTTTCAAAAAACATGTGATATCTCTCGTGGGGAGATTTCACGTAAAGTTAATATTTATTTTTCATATCAATATAGGTCTGATTCTGCTTTGTTTCGTAGCTACAGGGTGTCTTAAAGAAGTCTTAATAATCTTTCGATTTATTATAGTTTTCTTCGGTTTTCTTGCAAGTAAAGTAAAGATTTCAGTTAACGTCTCCTTTTTGCTGCCAGGACTAATCTGGACGGGGCCTACTTTGTTTACGCGGAATCGGAACCGCGGTCCTCGGCCATATCATGGTCAGTGGCCTACCGACTTAGGAAGTGTCTAAATTAACTCTTACTCACGAGATATCCGATCTCATCCGGCCTCGTACCGGCGCGGCGTGAATTTCTTGCACGTACTTTTAGTGATTCGAATGAAATTTGGTGGGTAAAAGTTACTATAAGTGCTACATATTTTAATGCTAAAAAAGTGTCGATAAGTTCATCAGG
This sequence comes from Sitophilus oryzae, assembly GCF_002938485.1. Taxonomy (NCBI): domain Eukaryota; kingdom Metazoa; phylum Arthropoda; class Insecta; order Coleoptera; family Curculionidae; genus Sitophilus; species Sitophilus oryzae. The sequence goes on along the minus strand of NW_022146741.1, from coordinate 725,176 downwards.
GACGTGCATGTGGGTTATCACTGGAATATTTAAAAAAAAAACATGTGCGCCACTGATTTTTTTTTTGTTTTGATATCAAAATTGTATAGGCCGTTTAATGCCAACTAAAAGTGATCTCTTGATATTTTGTCGAATTCGGTTAGGTTGAGATATGAGGATAAACGCAATTTTATTAATCACAATATTTAATAAAATTAAAATTAAAATAAAATTAATAAATTATGTATTTTACCTAATTTATTATTAAATATTGTTACTATAAGTTATTATTACTATTAGTCCAACCTACAGCAGTTTCAAATAAAAAAATAATGGTATTTAAGATAATTACAAAAAACCTAATTATAAAAACTTTTAACATCCTGTAACTCTGAAACTATGCATTTCTATACCCATGTTTATAGGAACTTTTTTATATTTTTTTTTATGAGGAATCAATGAGTACCTACTAATTGTAGTCAATGAGAATCAATTGTACTTTCGCAAGTTAATGATATTAAATTTTATTAAAGGTTGCTGTTAGATTTGGATCAAGGCAAATTAATAAAATTGTTTATACTATTTTTATACTACAGTAAGAGATATTATCACTACTTATTTAGAAGAGTTTGATTTCGACCGCTAGAAAGTATTAAAAGTCTTTTCTCGCGTAACAAAAATATGTTTTTAATTATTATTACCGGGTCCCGAAAGTACCGAAACAACCGGGAATTAATAATTTCCAGTCCCTGTTCTTTGATGTCTCAAAAGAACCGGGAAGTCCCGGTACTTTCGGTACCAGGATTTCCCGGTTTTGGACCCTAATTCCAACTACTGATATCTAAACTAACGAAATTTTACTTTTCTAAAGAAAATAAGAGAAAATGGAGAAAGAAAAACAGACGTTTAGATAAACATTAAGGTTGGAAACAGTCGAGATTATTCTCGTTCCATAAAATCTGGCCGCCCTTTTATTTGCCTGTTAAAAATATCTTAATGTTAGTTTAAATTCTATCTGGAGTTAAGTGCAGGCAAATAAAAGCGGAGATTTTCGGCAGGGACGCGAAAAGATAGTCGCCCAGGGAAAGGGTCTGGAGGGTCGCAAATAACCATTACTCAAAATTAAATTTGTATCTCGCAAGCCGCTTGGAAAGGTTAGGTATTTGGACGAGAAAATTTAGGTACCATAAATAATGGCATTTCTCGGAAATGTTAGAGGTATTTTTATAAATAACGTTTTTGTTTATAACTATTTTAGTATGAAATAAATATGCAAACGATATATAATATTATTTGTTAAAATAAAGCTTGCTTTGTTTTTAATAGAAAATGTTAATTGCGAATATTTCGAAAAATGTTTGATGGCCTGTTGGAAAGCACTTTCTATATTGAAAGTTATATTTACTGAAAATATTCTATTATTGAAAGTATTGTCAAGGTGTATGTGGCGCCATTTGTCGGAGAAGTGAGCAACTAAAACCGCAACATGTCAAGGAAAATGGCGCATTCGCCAGAAAGTAAAAGAAATTCTACAGAATTCTAGAATAGAATTTTCCGGAAGACCTACAGCTATATAAAAGGCGCACTATCGACAGTTGGGATAGTTTGAAGTTTGATAATACCGCTTTTTAAATTGTGAATTAATTGACGAAGGTGCCAGTACCGTTAGAGTAATAGTAGTTGCATAAATTGTGTTGTAAATTAGTATAAATTGTATGTACAGAGTGAGAGAAAATAAATTCGTTAAGTATTTTATCGTGAGTTTAAATTAGTGGACCCACCGAGTCCGTAAAAATTGGTGTCGATTGAATTGGAAGTGCAATTTAAGTGGATTTTGAAGATTTTTCACCGGATTGGAGAATTTTATTGTTGGGACGAGAGAACAAGCGAAGGAAATGGAAGAAGTAAGCAAATTATTGGGCGATTTTATGGAGAATATGAGAAGAGAGAAGGCAGAAGAACAAGAAAAATTCTGTAAATAACGAGAAGAAGAGCGAGCCCGACTAGAAAAAGCGAAAGCTGAAGAACAAGACCGAGAGAGTGAGAGTGAGACGACCTACTGAGAATTCTAGAAAATCAAGAAATTAAACAGGACCGGCTTGGGAAAATTTTCGAAGATATGAAAATTCAACGACAGCAAGATAAACAAGAACAGGATCGGCTTCAGAAAATTTTAGAAAATCAAGAAATTAGACAAGAACGGTTGGAGAAAATTGTTGAAGATTTAGAAGTGCGTCGTCAGAAGGACAAAATTGAAGAGCAGGACCGTATTCAGAAAAGTCTGGAAAATTTGAAGAAAAGGCAAGAAATTCACCTTCAAGATACTGTAGAGGATCTGGAGGAGCGCCTTCAGCAGAAAATAGAAAAGTTGGAGATGGATCTAAAGAAGACCAAGATACAAGTAAGGACACCTGGCGTTCCTTGAACTGCAAACCTCAAGGCGCCGACCTACTATGGACAAACCACCTGGACGATGTACCACCGCCAGTTTGAAGCAGCGGCTGCTGCCAACAGATGGACTGATCAAGAGAAAGCAGCGGCCCTTGTCATCGCGCTGCGTGGCCCTTCCTTGGAACTGCTGCAAACTATTCCTGCAGCCCAACAGCAGGAATACGAAACTTTGGTTGCTGCACTGGACAGAAGATATGGCGACCAACATCGACGCCAACTTTATCAGGCCCAGATCAAGACACGCCTGCAGAGATCCGGAGAGAGTCTGCAGGAATTCGAAGAAGACTTACGTCGGCTGGTACACCTAGCATATCCAGAAGCACCGGAAGGGTTTAGGGAGGAACTCGAGTACTCGTCAGGGCGCTGGAAATAGAAGCTGCATTTAACGTCATTCCTAAACCGAAGATAGGCTCGGAATCGGTTGAGGAACAGCCAAAGAGTTCTCACATACGTTTGGAGGAGATGTTTAATAAAACTATGTGAGTTACTAGTGAACAAGAGAGTCAACAACACCCAGACAGAGAACCAGAGAAGATGCCAGGATATTAGATGTTATAGATGTGGCAGGAATGGCCATATCCAACGGGATTGCCGCATCCAAATGCCATTCCGTTCATCATCAAGAGAACATCGGCACATCGGACGATCCCAGGACATAAGTTGCTATAGATGTGGCAGGAATGGCCACATTAAACGGGATTACTGCGTCCAAATGCGATTCCGTTTACTATCAAGAGAACATAGGCACCAGGAAATCAATACTAATGGGCGAGTATGGGCTGAGGAAAACATAGCCTCCAGGATGTTTTCCATTAGGAGTCTAGGAAAAACCGCTGACAGTTTGGTGATCAACGGGAAGGTCAATGAATAGAAGTCCCAGGAGCAGTGGCCCGTGGCCCTATTAGCTTACGAAAAATTCAAAAATATTTGCCAAAAAAATCCAGGTGCTTCTAAGGTACATACGTACCATTTCAAAAGCCTTGGGTGGGGATCCAGCGGACATCGATTATCCCGGTGACTTGGCAATTTTCAAGTACTGCCCTACAACAAGTTGCGACATGGAAAGGTCCTTCTCATCATATAAACTGATTTTAATCGATAGAAGTATGAGTTTTACCCCAGAAAATTTGGAAAAACACTTGGTTTGTTATGCAGATTCAAAGTTTCAACAACAAAATTGAATTTCCATAAGACTTTGTATGTTTTAGGCTCTTCACATTTGTTTTGTTGGATGTGTTCTGATTTAAAAGTTATTTCGAATTGGTTGTTTTGAATTAATAAAATAATTTACTACTATGTACATGTTAGTTTGTCAAAATGAAGCATTTCAGCTACTTGCCTAAACTTGCCTGAAACTAAAATTTTACAGCCTCAAAGTATTGCCTTTTTTCAAGTTTTTAACGTCCTAAAATCCGAGCTTTAGTTATATAACCCGCAGTTAAAGAAAGGAAGGTCCCCAAAGTTGACTCCAGCATGGGAAAGTCCTTATACAGTCATCAAGAGTATAAATGATGTTGTGTACCGGATTAAACGCAGCCCTAGAAGTAAGATGAAAGTAGTACATCTGGATCGATTGAAGAGATATCGGACAGGAAACCTTGATCGGGACGATCAAATTTAAGAAGGGGGCAATTTCAAGGTGTATGTGGCGCCATCTGTCGGAGAAGTGAGCAACTAAAACCGCAACGTGCCAAGAAAAATGGCGCATTCGCCAGAAAGTAAAAGAAATTCTACAGCATTCTAGAATAGAATTTTCCGGAAGACCCACAGCTATATAAAAGGCGCGCTATCGATAGTTGGGACAGTTTGGTTTGGTTATGTTCCCCACATATTAGCAGGAATAATAGCTGACCATTCTTCGGCGGCTGATTCCTCGGAGGTGGACTTTTTTTTAGTGGGTATCAACACGAGTCCCACACTGTTTAGGGGTTATTCCTGTGACCATCTCTCCCGAGATTTTTCAACCACCTCCTCACCAAAAAAAAAAAAAAAAAAAAAAAAAGTTGGGACAGTTTGAAGTTTGATAATACCGCGTTTTAAATTGTGAATTAATTGGCGAAGATGCCAGTACCGTTAGAGTAATAGTAGTTGCATAAATTGTGTTGTAAATTAGTATAAATGGTGTGTACAGAGTGAGAGAAAATAAATTCGTTAAGTATTTTATCGTGAGTTTAAATTAGTGGACCCACGGAATCCGTAACAATATAATATCTACAAGACGTGTCTATCGATTCTTTTAATAGAGCAGTTGTTTGTCTTTAGAAGTGACCTATTTGCAAAAGAGTATTATAAAACTGAAAATATTTTAACTAATTCATTTTTTACTTAACTAATTGATAAAATTTGTAATACGATTTGTAATACCGATTTATTGTACCGATGCATCTGGAAATAATTATTATAAAATAAAAGATATAGTTTATATAATATGTTACTGTAAATGTCCGAAACGCGGTAAAACCTATGATAAGCGTGGTAAAACCTATATAAGCGCGCTAAACCCTCCAAATAACAACGCTAACCAACTCGAAATGCGGTAATGGATTTTACCGCATTTCGGACATTTTCAGTGATATATTTATATATGTCACTGTCATATTTATATATGGATTTTGGATATAATAGATATTGTTTTATTAGGAGTAAAAATGACTTCTGCGGCGAGGCTGTACGTTTGACGGATGACGTTTAGCGAGTTCAACATTACGAGTGAGGCACAAAAAGTCATTAGTTCTATTCCTCCGAATAGAACATGCTATTTTTTCAAACGTCACAAATAATTTTTTTAAATAATTTTAAACAATTATTTTGTTTAAACTTAATTTAATGAGTTCGCTGTGTGTTGTATGTCATATAGGTAATAATTATTGTCGTCTAAGTTTTTTCTATGCAAATTTCGTGTGATAAAAATTTAAAAATATAGAAACAATGTATCTGTGAGGTTTGTTTCTTTTTATTTAGTGCGCCAAATTTACGGCTCGGATTATGTTCTCTAAAATCAAAATTTGATTTACTTCAAGATAATGAAAATGAACTTACTCTTTTTTCTTACATTGGATGATACATACAGTTTATACATTATACAGGGTATCCCAGAAATAAGTGCAAGTATTTTAACTGGTAGTATAGTTTAACCCCAGAAACACGCCTAAGAGGTTTTTTTTCGCGAAAAAAAAAATTTAAAAAATTTTTTAAATTTTTTTTTAGTTTTTAGAAAAAATATAATTTCTTGATGATATGGCAACATAGGTATTAGATTAAATTTACAAGAAGTAAAATCCAGAAAAGATCCAGTGGTTCTCAAAATTTTAGCAAAAAAACATTTTTTTTGAAATTTTCAAAGTAAAATAACTCCGTTATTTTGGACTTATTTGAAAACCGGTAAAGAGAAAATATGTTTCTTTTATCGAGATCTACCAACCCTTAAAATCCTTGCACTTATTTCTGGGACACCCTGTGTTTATTAGACCATTACATATTCTCTATTTGCTTTAACAGTCTCTGGTTGAAAAATCGACCACCACCCCCCACTCCCTTATAACTTGATCAAACTAGAAAATAATTAGTACTGCCCTATGAAAGGTTAAATATCAAGTTTTAACTCACCCTCTATACAGGGTGGTCCGAGTTGTAGTCGGGAAACTTCGTTTCGGAGATACAGGGTGTAAATGTTTCATTGTTATTTAAATTTTTTCGAAATAATTTCTGAAGTAACGTGTAGATATTTGGATGAAAATTGGTGTCAAATGTTTTTTTTTACATGACGGAGTTTGTTCAGAGATTGTTTAGACGGAGCTTTTTCAGAACACGGATCTTTTATGTATGCAAATGTATGAAGAACCGAATTTTAATGGGTAAACTTTGTAATATATCTTATTAAAAATACAATGTAAAAAATGATAGCAGTTTCTTCAAATTAATTGAATTCGAGGTTTGTATATCAAGGGCTTAAGGCAGTTTCGTAATACAGGTATCAGCGAAATGTTACTCATCTTCAAAGCAGTTAAAAACATGTAGGTTGTGCCCCCCTACATGTACGAGTATTTAAAAAAATACCCAAACACCCATTTTCATCGAAGTTATTTCATGAATTATTAAAAAAAAACGAAATAAAAATTCTTCACCCTGTATCTCCGAAACAAAGCATTTTAGGACACATATTTATACAATTTCTTTTACTTATTTTTATCTGCACAATATATGGCCGAAGTTTTCCGAATACAACTCGGACCACCCTGTATAATACCAAACCAAACCAAACGAAAATCCCTAATATTTTTCTACACAAAACCGTATCTATAGAATTAAAACGATTTAAGGTTACCACGTGTCTTTGAATACAAATTTATGAAAAAAAAAAACACGACTCCTTAGGAAGTTGACCTTCCTTTTAACCAGAAATAAATTTAAATCAGTCTCAGCATGATGACTGTATTGATCAAGGGAGATTTTCAAATTTAGATAATCTTCAGTCACTTTGCATACCCTTTGCTGTAGGTTTTGTGTGACCTTCCTTATGTTAAACGGCTACCTACAGGGCGGTTTATAATGTGATAATATCTTTATTATGTATTAAAATGTCTAAACTGTCTGCATAAAATATGGCTTTTGGAAGAAGCAACTTAATAATTTAGAATGATAAAGGGTTGTAGGAGAGGACTTTTTTATTTTATCAGAAAGTTTTAAAAATAGGCTTATAAAAAATTGGGGTTTTGAAATAGAAAAATAAAATTACTATTTTAGAGAGAAACAGGTTATAATTGACGCTATCAAAATTTGAGAAAGATTGGTTTTAGTATTGTTTTAGAAATTTAAAATTAAAAATATAATGTTTTTTTATATTCAGTGCTTAAGCATTTACTATCATTTAATTTACCTTTTAAATTAAAAGCAATTTTAAGAACAAAGCAAAGAACGAATAAAAATTAATATGGACTATGTACTGCTCTATGGTACTGCTAATGTCGATGAAAAATTACTCTGCACAGTTGTCACATTTTGCCAAAAAGACCGAGAGCAACAACCCCCCTACATTATTCAAAATTCTATAAATATGATCTTTTTTTTAATTAGTCTCAAATTTTAATTAACTTTTGTCGTAGACGAAAATTCAGAGAAAATTAATATATTTAAATGATTTAAACAAATAATTTTATAAATTTGTATACATATTTCTAATTTAATTATTGTTCTTGCCAATACTTCATATATAGTTACTGTTTAAAGATTTAAAAAAATAAAGTCACTTCAGCGAGTCAGGGTCAGGAAAGATATTGACAAATTGATAAAAAATACTACTGCATATGAAAAAAAAAGGGCGTCAAAGAGGCATGAGGAATGACAATCGATGATATTTTTGACGAGGCCAAGACGTCATATACTTGGTTTGTACTCTTCTTTATTTTTTAAAGGCACTTACTGCCAGTTGACTTTAAGAAGCTTGTAATATTTATTTTTATTTTCAGTAAAAATGATTTTTATAAGGTGTTCCAAGTACCATTTTTAGACACAAAATCGAAACAAAATCTCTGCTGAGAAACATTGCGAAACAGTTTCGTCACATAAATCGTTTTTTGTTTCGAAACATTTTACCAAAGTCATGTTTTGATTGTTTTAATTTTGAAATCCACGCGCAGACATAGACTATTTAAGTTTGGTATTTTGTTTCTTCACATTTAGAAACAGCGGCTGCTGAAAACGAAAACATCTTGGACACAAATTGCAGAAAATGCTTCGAAACATTTCCTCTAGAAGTTTTGATTCCGCATCGAAATATTTCAGGAAACGGCTAGTGCCACCACATTGGAAACACGTAATAAAGCCATATAAAATATATAGGTTTCGAAAATGTTTCCTATTTGTGACATACCGTTTCCATTTTGTGTCAAGAAACAAACACAATTATTCGAAACATTACCTAAAATGTGTCCAAAAATGCTACTTGGGGTAGTTTAAAATTCGAGAAAAAATAATTTTTTAGAAATAGATTTTTGTGCCTGGAAACGTTGTATCCTTTTTCAATTTTCCTATAATTAGTGTTAATTTTTGACAAGTTCTCTGTCAATTTTTAGTAAATGACGTCTAGAGATTATTATCGATATTTATTCCTCAGCCGTCTTGAATAACGTTTTTTTAGATTATACGATATTTAGTTGTGAATTAAAATGGCACACAAACTAACCTAACCAATTAAAATTTAATGATAATTGAAACAATTGGAAATTGTTGGTGGCAAGTTCATTTCGTTTTCAAAAATTAACCAAGGCATGTGTTGACATGAATAAAAAAACACAATGCTCACCTTAAAATAATGTTTTAGGAAGATATATTCACGAAATTAGTGCACAGTGCGTATTTTAAATTTAGAGTAAAAAACAACCCTTCGATTAACCCTGTATAATAAGCCAAATATTAAAGTTTATAAAGAAAACTGAGCTTATTCAATAATGTAAATATATTTATATATAGTTTGTTAAAAAAAAATCATGAAAATAGGACTAAAATAATAAAAATATAATAAAAATCTCTCTCATGAAAATATAGGTGAATTTTTTCCTAAAGTCCTAAAAATCAAAAAGCGTTTCTATGGTAATATAATTTCGTTTTCATTCTTTGGTAGATTGTTATTGATAGAATTTTTATTAATGTGATCTTTTTTGCTGTTTAAAAATGTTAAAGAAGCACAAAATTTATTTAGTTCAATGCTATGGAAAGGGTGATAATAGTTATCTGAAAATGTGATACTTTAACAACAGCAAACTTAACAACAGCAACAAATATTACGTTAATAAAAATTAATAATAACAATCTATCCAAATCTATCAAAGAATGAAATCGAAATTATATTACCATGGAAACGCTTTTTGATTATTAGGACTTCAATCATATTTTCGTGCTTTCTTTAAATTTTCTCTTAAACGGTATGGAAATTTGAAAAAATATAAAGGGATTAACCATTTTAGAACAAGCAAAATTTTTTATGAAGAATACATTTTTCTCAAAATGTCAATATAATAAAGAAGTTTTTCCTCTTCTAAAGACAATCTGGGGATATACTGTATGGTTGTGGTATGGTTTTCATGAAGAAGCTGATTTGTTTTTCAAACTAATAAAACAGCTCCAGGTCACTTTATAAAAGTTAAGTAAGGCAGTACGAAGTTAGCCGGGTCAGCTAGTATGTTATAAAAAATAGTGTATACAGGGTGCTACAAATTCGAGGTACTAGCATTGGTATCTCGAAAACCGTAATAGATACGAAGATGGTTAAATTGGGGCAAAGTTGCGCCTTGGGCTGTTCACCAAGATGCTATCATAAAAGTTTTAAAAATTTCAAGGATTGCTGAGTTTTTTGGTAAAACGGATTTTTTTGAAAACACATTTTTTCCTGTCGTTACTTTTTAGAAAATCAAAAAACTAATTGCACATTCTCATAGTCACTTTATTAGGGCTATCTGAGTATTTTTAGATTTTCAAATTAGCTGATAATTTGTGAGATACAGAAGCCAACTTATTTTTTTTTAAATACGGACCTGCATTTTTTATTATTTTGAAAGAACTCCTCAGAAAGAAGTCTCCTGAGTACAATGATATGCCACACTTTATACTTTTTTTTGTTTTGGGTACCTTAACAGCAACAAAACTATTATATTTACGACTAATATTGATCACTGTTAATTAACATTGAATAAGGAAAATTGAGCCAATTGAAAGATTCAAATAAATAATATCCAGAACAGCAATTTAAAGATAGTGTCACAATAGTATTTTTAACTTTTCTTATTGTGAATTTGAAATTCTCAGTGTACGATCTAATAATTTGCATAATATTAATCGTAGTTATTATGAATAAATTAACTTCTACAAAGTAGTTTCTAATGCTCTACATAGTCTACATGTTCGAAAGGGTTACCGCCCTCTCTGTTGTACAGATTTATTTTTCGTTCAATTTTATTTATAGCTTTTGAATAGATCTTCTTCTTAATCTTTCGAATGCATTTTGTACTCTTTATTGTAACTGCCGAGATATGTTGATTTCACTTTTTTGTAAAATTTGGACCTGTCGAATTACTTGACGTCATCAGACGGTCCAGGAACCTCGCTGGCCATTATACTGTGCTCTACCATTTCCAATCCACCTTCCGGGGAAATGATTTAATTGTTTATATTACATTTCATTTATATTATTTTTTATTATTTTATTGCATTTGATTTTCCGTATTCAACCCACGTCACTGTTAAGTTTGAAAGCTTATCAATATTGTAACGATGAATATATTAAATTTTGAAATTAGTTTAAATAAATTGTGTCCAAATTTCCAAAACAAAAAAAAATAAGTGTGACATATCATTGTACTCAGGAGAGCGAGTTCTTTCAAAATCTGAAATAAAAAATGCAGGTCCGTATTTAAAAAAAAAATAAGTTGGCCTCTGTATCTCACAAATTATCAGCTGATTTGAAAATCTAAAAATACTGCCCTAATAAAGTGGCTATGAGAATGCGCAATTAGTTTTTTGATTTTCTGAAAAGTAACGACAGGAAAAAATAAAATTGATTTTCAAAAATATCCGTTTTTTTCCAAAAAACTCAGCAATCCTTGAAATTTTTAAAACTTTTTTGATGGCATCTTGGTGAACATCCCAAAGCGCAACTTTACCCCAATTTAACCATGTTCGTATCTATTACGGTTACCGAGTTACCAATGTTCGTATCTCGAATTTGTAGCACCCTGTATAAACAATATTATATTATTAAACAATTATGAAACAAAATCATTATAAAATTAAATATATTAAAAAAAGATAGTCATTAAATAGTTAAAAAAGCCTGAATTATTTTTTTCTATAAAAAATAGAGACGAAAAAAAAACAGAAAGTCTAACAATGAACCAGAATGAATATTCTCACGTACGGAGCAGCAGCGGTTTCAGCTGTGCAAAAGGCACTTGTGTCGGTTAATGGCCGCGTTTTGATGAATGTCCCACCGGGGTTATGACACTTCACATTGCTACATGCACTGTTTGATTGCTCTGGGCGTAATGAATAAATACTTCAGTTGCATTATATGTTTATTCAGTGTGATTTATTTTTAAGGCAGGGGTGGCGGGTCGACTGCGCCACTTCATTTTTTACGATCGAGGGTTGATATTGTTCTAGATTTATGCTAGTGGGGACGGTTTCTACTTATGGGTTTAAATTATGAGATAAATATTTTAAACACATATGGTTTTAAGTTTCTATGAAATGAAATTACTAATGGTTAAATTTAACCAAGAATTTATCAAGGAATTTTTTTACACTGTGATATTGACATTATCAAAAAAAATTGTGTGTGCAGTATGTACGCATATTTGAAGTGAAACTTCCTACTAACAGCTATTAAACTGAAGGGTTTGAAGGACATGCTTGAAAAAGTGTAGTTTGAAATGTCGAAAAAATAATAAATTAATAAATGATTTGATTCACTTTCACAAAATTTTTATGTAAATAACCGTCTGTCCGTCTGAGGACTCCATTCAGGTACCTTTATCCATGTGCCGAGTTTGGTTCCAATCGACCCATAATCAGACTTGGGTCGAATACTGAAATCCGGTATTCGAATATGTATCCTGAATACTGTATTCTAAATTGTATTCGAATACTCAAGATTCGAATATAAAGAAAAAAAAATTCGAATACCGCTGTATTTGAATACCTGGATTCATTTAAATATGAATACTTTTTGAATATTCCAACAAAAAAAACATACCCGTACTTTAAACTTGATTTTTATTTGTGTGCTTAAGTTATAAAAATATGGAACACAATAAGGTAACAAAAAATAATTGTACATATAGTAAAAAAAGCTTATCTCCTTAAAAAAATCTTAAATAATAAATAAAGCAACAACAACTTTTTTTTCCTGATAAAGAACGGATATTAAAATAGTCAGGAATTAGCCTCCGTCTTTTTGCGCACTCTTGCTCATAATTCGAGTCGGACGAACCTCCAACGGCTCCAACAAACGGTTCTTCTGGCTCTGAACCATCAGAAATGGTTTCTCGGGTGACGATATCTTTCTCCATCGGTAATCTGCAAAAAAAATATCTTTACATTAAATTTATAATATGACAGGTGAATCCATTACTTAACCATACATAGAAACTCCGGAATTAACCATTTGTAAGATATTTATTTAATAATTTTTAATTTCGTTGATTTTAAAATCCGAATATTAATTTGAAATATTATAAAGGTGCGTATTCATTATCCGATCGAACGAACGAACGAGCGAGCGAACGAATGGGATTCGGTATATTTGGACGGTGGACCGAACGCATGCGGTCGTTCGTTTGTTCGTTCGCTCGGCCATCCGTTTCGAGTCGATACATCAAAGGCGTTCGCAAACGAATGGGTTAAGGTGTTTTCGTTTGGTTCTAAAATCCGGTCCCGTCCATACTACTACCGAACGAACGAATGAACATTGGTTCGTTCGTTCGGATAGTGAATACGCACCTTAACAGGTATTAAAATTTATAATAAAATACCTAGAATGGCGATACTGCACAAGTGTACACGTAATATCTAATCGTGATCCTTAAGCGACCTGTCTCGTCTCACGATTTGGCGATGATTAAATCGTCCTATTGCTGTCAAAAGTCACTAACTAACATTTTTCCGAACAACCAAATTCAATCACTAAATATGTTTTGAAGCGGAGAATCGATTGCAAAAGTCATTAACTACGATTTCTGGCTATTTATGTTTTATTTTAATACCGAATAGTTACTAACTATAACATCTTTATGCAATGCAATTCATCTTTAGACGCATTTTTCTCGGAAGTAATAAAAAGTAAGTTAGTGACTTTTGGCAGCAATGGGACGAAATTTAACCCGATTGTCGGAATCGCGAATTGAGAACCGTCCGCAACCCCCGCGAACGTGTTTTAACAAGCTTAAGTTGCGTAAAGCGTAACGCAATATTCATAAACAAAATCAAACAGGATTCGGGATTAGAATACAGGATTTGAATACTGGGATTCAAAAGCGGTATTCAGGATCCAGAATACTAATTACTGACCAAAAAAGTATTCAGTCGAATATCAAATACCAAATACACAAATGTATTCGAATAGTATTCGAATACCAGTCAAAAGTATTCTGAATAGGATTCAGAATACTACCCAAGTCTGCCCATAATTAAGAAAAATCTTGGTGATGTCGTTCTTTTAGAGGCATCATGGTTCGAAATGTCGACAGCGACATCCTGTAACCCGTCCCCAATTATGCCGAAATCGACCCACATTTTTCTTCAATATCAAATCTGTAGTCTCACTTTGATGAAGATGTAAAATAGACAAACAAATAAAAAGAGACTGACAAATCTCATGGTAAAGAGTGGGACCGCGTTCCCGTAGCGCAACTCAGAATAACAATTTTGAAACCAATTAGCAGGACCATGGCAGGGCGTACGTCTTTATTGCTATCTTTCTTTATTATGTGTGCTTCATATAAAAAAGAAAGAGATAGGTATAAAACGTATCGTAAGATATTATCGCACATTCTGGCTGGCGGGAAATTTAAATTAGCCATTATTAGTAGTATTCTTACATTCTGAAACGTAAAGGGAACGTGGTGTAGGGAATAAATCATTTTAAGTGAAAATTTTCAGTTTCTTTCAGAACGAAAGAATACTACTATTATATAAGGGAAATTATAATAAAAAGCAAAAATTGCACTGTTTTATAAACATATTTATTTATACATAAAAATAAATAAAATTTTTATAATATAATAACAAAAAATAACAGTATTTATTCCACCCACCTACCAATTTTAAATGCAGAAGAACTGACTGTTGCAGGAAATTATCGGCCAGTTTTTTTAAAGGGCATTAAAAATCTCATTTTCGAAAAAAAGTGGAGCTGCCTGGATATTGCAGCCACCCCTTCAATTAATATCAGTAATTTTGGAAAAAATAAGCATTTTTACATATATATCTAAATTTTCCCAGACATTCAGGCACTTTTTTAAATTAGTTTATTTTAAGATTATTAAATCACATTGTTGAATAAGTTAAAATAAGTACCTACCTACATTTTTTAACCATCAGTTTTTGTCAACTGTCTAATTGCTATAACAAAGTGAATATCCGAGCAAAGGAGACTTTACAAGAATCATGATCCTGAATCATTTTCAAGTCCAGTTTTAATCCTAAAACAAAAGTAAAATAGGTGTATTAATTAAGTTTCTATTTGGTTACTATAAACCAGCTATAAACTACCCAAAAAATGAAAAAAATAAATAAATGTATTAATTTGTTATGTTAAGAGAGGTTCGAAATATTTTTGACACTACTACTTCTACATTTTTTATAATAGTTTGATAAATATGTTACGCACAATACTCGAATTCGGGTAATGCCCGAAAAAAATGCACAGAACTAGGTTTGAGCAAAAAATATTTCCCGAATCCGAAATTGTACATTTAAACGGGTATTGCGCATTACAAAATAGCAAAAACTAGTATTGTGCATTTTAAATTGTGCAAAACTAGTTTGGTGCATTTCAAAATGACCAATACTAGTTTTGCTTGTTTTCTTTAAGTAAGACGGCAAAAAGTAGGGTTAGCAGTTTGTTTAGGTTTTAAAGGATTCATATTTTGATTTTGTTGTGGGTGGAAATACGCAATACTTGATAAAATAAAATATAAAAATGCAAGAAAAAATGGAAGCCGAGTTCGAAATTCTAGTAAGTCGATTGATGATGGCTAAAACACAGAAACATAACCTTATGTCGAAAAACCAATACCTAACGATATTGATTGAAGTTAAGGAGGCAAATTTTCTTAAAATTGATTTAATACCTTTGTGTGCGAAACAATATAGAAGGATAAAGCGTTTTGATATAATAACTGTGGGTGGTGTGGAAAAATTGATCAAGAAGCGCCAAGGAGATTTCTATGTCATACTGAATTTTCTGGTGACTGAGGAAATGTTCTCTATAATTCACCAGGCACATATAGCTACAGGCCATAAACGACATAAGGGTTTTTTTTGTTTATATTTTATCTATTAGGTATCTAACCATTCTTAGGGTTCCGTTATTAAGTATTTTATTGTCAGTTTAATCATATTTGAATCAAACACATTCATAAACAATCCATACTTTGTGTTAGGGCGTTATTGATCAAATAGGACAAGCAAAACTAGTATTGGACATTTTGAAATGCACCAAACTAGTTTTGCACAATTCAAAATGCACAGTACTAGTTTTGACTATTTTGTAATGCGCAATACCCGTTTAAATGTACAATTTCGGGTTTGGGAAATATTTTTTGCTCAAAACTAGTTCTGTTCATTTTTTTCGGGCATTACCCGAATTCGAGTATTGTGCGTAACAAATATAACATACTTACTTTTATTTTACCGGGCGTCTTTAACATATCTATCAGAGAACGGGGGTACCAATACATATAAAAATAGATGATACTGGCCCCTGCAGCAAATAACAAATAGTATAACCTAAAATTATAAGTAACAAAATATAAATACCTATCTGAAAAAAAGGAATTTGCTCTCTATCCATATCATAGATCCATATTCCGAAGTCAATAAAATGGAGAGTTTAGAAAAAAAAGGTAAATCACCAAAAGAAAAATTAACAAACATGATGAATTGTCATGATGTTGTCATCTTGGTTGTCATGATGACGAAAGGCGATTGTTCTAATTTCTATTTAGAAATTTAGTTTTATATGGCTGCTTCTTTCTCTCTTGTTATATTAGAATAAGATAGTGGGCCCAATAGACGCAATACGCAGATCAACATAAATGGAACGAAATGTTGCGTTCTGAGTTGCGCTACGGGAACGTTGTCCCTCTCTTTGCCATTTAATTTGCTAGTCTCTTTTTATTTGTTTGTCTATGGTTTGGTGACAATTATGATAGATATTTTTCAGGAACTGTGTCCCGTTGTAATAAAACCTTCAGGGAACCGATAGAAACGGAACCTTTGAACGGAACATAAAACCATAACCAAGGTAAGCAACGGAATACAGCCAAAATATCTTCAATGACTGACATTGTCTCAAATTTTGAAATGTTATACAATGTTTCGACTTATGAACTAAATAAAATCGTAAAACTACAGATGTTATTACACTAGAGTTATCTTCTTATTTAGTATAGAGTTATATACCTCGTTATACAGGGTGTCCCAGGCAGAGCGTGCATTAGAAGTTTCTAGAGAAGTATAATATCTAGATTGGAGATTTCTTGTACATCATTGGTTCACAACGTGATCTATCGATCAAACACTTTCAATATAGCGGCATTTCCGGAAATACCTACCGGAAGTTGCTTTTTAAATAATTTAAATGGGAACTCCTATTTATTATTACATACTTAAATTCCCTTTAAATTTTATGAATTTTAATATCAAATACCGTAGTATACCTTGTACATTAACTGTTTTTGAGAAAAAAAAAAACATTTATGTCTGTCACAAAAATTAGTGAAATTTAGTGATTACCACGGCCACTGTGACATAAACATAAGACATATGCTATCTCAGGGGTTGTGCTATCTATTTCAATACTTAAATTGTTAAAATGCTATAATATTTTGGCCATAGCTGTCATGGAATTGAGCGATTAAAAAATTCATAAATCTTTTTTTTTTCAAATAGAAATCTCCTTCTTTATTTCATTAGTGAAAAGGTTTTCCAATTCGTTATTTTTTGGTTATACATGTTCCTATACCTAAAATAAAACGTTTTTAAATTATTTAAGATTTTCACTTCTTAATCGTTTAATTCATAGTTCCGGTTTATTGGTAGAGGTTTAAAGTATCTCAGTTAAACCACTCCATGGAAATATTAGTAAATATAAGTGAACCTTCTTCATACAAGAAAAAACCGTCGTTGACCGTCGTTGATTATATTTTTGAGACAAATTTAAAATTCTATAACTGCGTTCACTGATGGACTGGACCCGTAGTGATGTTAATATTTTTTTTCCACACTCCGGAAATTCAAAAATCTCATTGCTTTTTTGCCTCTTTACTTTTTGGTTGTCGTTGTTAACTTAAGTAAGTAGTAGGACTCGTAGTAGAGCCGACACAGGTAACAAAAAATCTGTCGGACTAGCAAGGCAAGAATCATCAAAAACCTGTCATGGTCCAGGGTTATCCTGTCCGTATTACTAGTTAGTTAACTTAGTTACTACATAGTCCGCAGTATTGGTAATGAATAAAAAATGACCCGAAACTGAAGAAACAGAAAGGGTATCCCTAAACCAAACATAGCAGGACTTTATCCAAGGGATCTAATTCTAAAACCACACAGGAACTGCTAATACTCAGCAGAGATAATGTGTGGATTATAACAGATCTCTTATTGCTGTCAAGTATGTATCACCTGAGCAAGCTCAGCCAAGAAAGTCTTGGTTGTACCAAGGAAGTCTGGATTTAATTAGTCTTTAGAAAGATGACATACACAATAAGCCTTACAGTGCGCACTGTTTCCGACATAGGACAGCCCCAAAAAATGTAGAAAAAAGCTCTGTTACTGATTATCTCCATAAAGTATCTGGAAGAAACTATTGTTATTATCTTATATCGATGACACAAAGTGGCAGGCGACCAAGGTGAAAAAACTATATTTAAAAATTTAGTTTATGACTAGCTTGATTTTTTTAAATATCGTCTAAATCAAAGCACTTAAACACTAGCATTCTATTTTGAAATAGCCTGTAATAACACGAATAGGGCGCAGGCAGTTTAGAATGGCTCTCAGCCAAAAGCTCATACTCGCGTAACGAAAACAGTTTTGGGTAAGAGTGAAATTTTTAACTGCATAAAATTCCGGATGAAAACGTATCCGCGAAAGAGCGTAAAGCGAATTGATGAAAGGCGATGTTGGAGAAACAGAGGCTTGTGCAGGTATTGAGGTGTGCGCCCCGGTCGAATGCATTCGCGAGAGTGCTTTCGAAATATCAAAAACCGACTTTTTACTACTTTAAATTTAAATGTAATTGCCGGAAAGCCGTTGGAGTGAGCGAGATAAAGAAAGGAACGCAATGTTGGGAGAGAGTAAGAGGGAAATAGAAGAGAGAAAGCAGTCAAAGCAGCGAAATCCTGGGCCCAGCGACTCTGACGAAATTAGAGAATACGTGCCGACGAGAGTTCTGACCGAATGGAGATGGGAATGGAATAGAATAATGGAATTTAAATTAGATATATGCTGGTGAAATATTATGAAAAGAAAACATAAGACATATATACCCTAATTTTGTATTTATGGAGTATGATTGAAAATATATTGTAATAATGTTTAAGGGAGAACTAAAAGAAAATCAATCCAGCATGTGAACCGTGAAGAAACTAACTGAAACTGTAAATAAGTGACAAAATAAAGACAACTGGATGGAAATACAAATATAAATAGTATTTAAGGCTTCGATAACTAAATAAGTGTGATTGTTTTCTATGTATCATACATCACATATCTGTAAAAAGATTAGTTATTTATAATGGTAGAACCAGGAAAGAGGCTGTAAAAAACGCTCGTCAAAATTTACGGGACACCTAATTAGACAGAAAGATTCTTCTTCTTCTTCTTAAGGCGCGGACTCCCTTCGTAAGTTGGCGATCCAACTGGTTATGATGGTGCGTGACACTGCACCTCTAAATGGATGTTCTTCCTAACCAACGACGCACATCGTTAAGCCAGGAGTTTTGCCTTCTTCCCACTGACCTCTTGCCCTCAATTTTACCTTCAATTACCAGTCTAAGCACCACGTATTTTTCACCCCTTATGATGTGACCTACAGGGGCGCAACTAGACTTTAGGGGGGGTCAAATCTTTTGGGGTGCTAGGTTACTATAAGATAATATTGATTTGACGTTAAAACCAATTTTAAATGATCCCCTAGTTGCGCCTCTGGTGACTGACGTACTGTAACTTCCTCTCCTTAACTGTTAATAGGAGCCCTTTATCTTTGCCCATCCGCGCATCAAGCTTGCTGCATCCATCTCACCAAGCTTGCTGTAAAAATACGCACCCGAAATAACATCATACAAAAGCTATGCGGCACCACCTGTGGATCTTCTGCAGCTACCCTGAGGACATCAGCCTTGAGCCTCGTGTACTCAACGGCCGAATACCATTCGCCTGTCTGGTTAAATAGCGCATATATCAATAAAGTGGATCCCAACTGAACACATCATCTCAGGGGCTATACGAACTACGCTCACATACTGGTTGCCTGTTTTAAGTAACATACCCCCCCCCCCCTAACTTGAAGAGAAAACAGACTTTGCATAGAGAACGGGAAAATATTGCTAAACCGGGAATTACCAGTATATTGTGATATAGCAGATTTAAATATTAGTAGACTGCTCAAGAAAACCACCACTCTCATCAAAAATACTTGGGAATACTGACGAAAATGAAGAGCTCAACTTATATAATGCATGGACGAACGAGTGGATGGAAAACGCTTCACCACAAAGTCAGGATTTTACATGTATTTCAACAGCCTCGCAAGATATGGGTACTTTAAACAGGCTGAGAACCGAACATGGCAGTTGCATGGATACCCTCTCTAAATGCGGAAAGGTTCCCACTCCGGTATGTAATTGTGGAGCTCTACGACAGACTGTTTGACATATTAGAGAAGAATGCGTCTTTACGGCGTTAAGGGAGGTTTTGGAGATTTCCTAAAAGCAACACCAATTATTGCAAGTGCAATTGATTATGTAAAGAGACTAGATGTTTGTTTGTGACAAAAGTTTGTTTTCTACAATGTTTAATTTTTTAACTATTAATTTTTTATTTCTAACTTTTTTCTATAATTTTTTATATCTTTATTTGACATTTTTACAATTTTTGTTCTTATTTTTATTTCATATTTACAGCTGTGACAATAACGTGTAATTTTATGTGCACTAAAGCCATAAGCTAAATAAATTC
This sequence comes from Sitophilus oryzae, assembly GCF_002938485.1. Lineage (NCBI taxonomy): Eukaryota > Metazoa > Arthropoda > Insecta > Coleoptera > Curculionidae > Sitophilus > Sitophilus oryzae. The sequence continues at coordinate 704,797 of NW_022146741.1, read as the reverse complement.
GCAATGTCCTCGTTTGGCTTCCTCAAAGTATGACGTATTTATCCTCATTTTTTTTGCTAATTTCTATATGCGCCTTTTTTAGTTATTGAGGTGAAGTAGGTCTGTGCTGCAAACAGTGTCACATACAAAAAACAAAAATATTTTCAGAATCCTTCTCAAACAACGATTGATGAAAGTTTGTAGTCCATTAGCGGATGATTTGACTACTTTCCAGGTTTTGCAATACAGGTTTAACATTACCAATACGTCTAAGAAAAATTAGAGAAATGTGTTGAATGAAAATTAAAGAAAGGTGTCACCACAAAATACGGTATCGCAGAACGCATGTATGTATGGAGCAATTAATTTTAAAGGAGGTAATGCTCAACAATCAAAACAGGACACAGTGACCAGTGGTTACAGGGAGTGGATTTTAAAATAGTTAATTAGAAGCAGTACTAGTTTAGGAGAAAATTCAACAAGGTGGTATACATGAATAACAATCAGTACATCTTTAAGGTAGCTCAGTTTTTGAAGTCTAATTGATTGACTTGAAGTAAATCGTTTAACATGGCCCAGTCAGTCTCGACCAATAATGATATACTGATATAACTATACAAGTAGCTCTAGGAATGCTAGTTTAGTATTAACTTGATAATGAATAATATAAGTGGCTGCTCGTGGCTCCAGCTGTAGTGTGTCGAACTGTTGTGCGAGTGGTACTGGGATCGATCCAGTACGGTTTAAGGTAATAAGGTAATTGATTTTTAAGATAGGTATATAGTTAAGTACAATAATTTTGAAAACTTATTGTGTGTTTTTATAGTTAAGCTTGATTTTCAAGCATCCGTATCATACGTTATCAATTTTATTGGTTGAATTTAAAGACTTTGATTGGTTAGAAACGGTTAACCAATCGAAACTTTTAAATTCAACCAATAAAATTAATATCGTATCATCGTATCGTCGGACAACGGATGCATGAAAATCAAGCTTTAGACGTAGATAAAATATTGTTACGGATTCCGTGGGTCCACTATTTAAACTCACGATAAAATACTTAACGAATTTATTTGTCTCACTCTGTACACACAACTTATACTATTTACAACACAATTTATGCAACTACTATTACTCTAACGGTATTTCGCGGTATTATCAAACTTCAGACTATCTTCAGACTATCTTCAGACTGCTCCAACTGTCAAAGCGCGGGCCTTATATACCCCCTGGCGATGGTTTCTGGAATTTTCTAAAGAATTCTGTAATTTTCTTTTACTTTCTGTCGAATTCGCCAGGTTCCTCAATGCACCGTTGCGGTTATGCAACCAGTAATACATCTTGACCTTAACAATATTGTACAATACAAGCGAGTTAACTCCATTAAGATACTTGTGTGGTTACACAACTCGTGCTACGCACTCTTTGTGCAACTTTCACACGCGTATCTTAATGATGCTGTTAACTCACTTGTATCGTAAATATCTATAACCTAAATAGAGCAACCAGCAAGCCGCTACCTCAGGGAAAGCAAACCACCTTAACTATATTTGCCTATAGTACAGCTTCTCAAATAATGCTTTTCGGATTCGGCGATAGACTGTAGGTCCCGTTTACTTGTGAACACCGATGACACAGATCAAATACATGCGACAGGTCGCCAACGCTCTGTATAGAGCGAGGCACTGAAAAAAGAAAAATGACTAAGTGCTAGGTCAATTCAATTTCAAAATTTAATACAATGTCAGTTCAAGAAGAAGTTATATAATATTTTATAATTGACCAACTTTCCAATATACTTCCAATAATTAATTTAATATGACGTTATGAAACCATCCAACCGGCAATGCTATAATTTACGCCGCATACGTTTGACAAGATTTTTCGTGATGTAAAGCGACACCCCAATGGAAGAACTGCAAAAACTTTTAATTTCGAGGGTGGGACATTATGGTTTCGTCGATGCCAACATAAGTCCACTTTAAAGCGGCGATTTTAATCATCGGCGGGACATCGCTCGTGGCCGACACGTGTTCGAGTAGGTGAGTCGCGTGCAAGGACACCCCGTTTTATCACAGGGGCAGCGCCAGAGGGTGGGCCGGGAGTGTGGGAGCCAACCCCCTTGGGATGTACACCAAGACTGGATGCAGATTTAAAATGCGAATGTGCGCTCTTTATTTGAATACAGCTGTAACATTTTATATCAAATATTGTCTCTATTTTAACACTGATCATGATGATATAGTATATGATCTACACTCCATTTTTCCACAATTTTGGTGAAATTTTTAAAATGTTATATTTTTTATTAATTTAGTTATTTTTAGCCCTAATTTCATAATTTTTTTTAGCAAGCTGTATATAATTATATCAACTTTAATTTGTAAACACAGCAACGGCCCAGCTACGTCGAAACACCGGTTCCTATTAGAACACCGAAGTTAAGCGACGTAAGGCGATACTAATGGATGGACGGGTGACCGGTTCGAAACTCTGTATCGTGCTGTTGTCCAATAAAGGCAAAAGTGTAAAATCTATTGCCACACTGTGCTCATTCGCGCCGGCGCCGGTTCGAGGCCGGATGAGATCGGATATCTCGTGAGTAAGAGTCGATTTAGACACTTGCCAAGTCAGTAGGCCATTGACCATGATATGGCCGAGGACCGTGGCATTACATCCATCCCGCCGAAACCGCTTCACCAATCTTGATGATTATTTTTTTAAATGAAAGGTCTATATGTCTAGAGTTGTTATGAAGTATTCTTATATCGTTTAATCGCTATTTCTTAATGTAAAACGAATAAATATTAAAACATACCTGAAAAACACCTACTCACAATTAAATACATCCGGAGATAAATTATTTGTCATTGTCAGTGGTGTGTCACTTAGATTATATATCAAGTTTTTAGATATTTTAGGGATCAGTTCATACCGCCAGCTTTAGATACTTAAATATTAGCACAAAGTTTTGTTTAAGCGACATTAGTGAATTAGCTACACAAAGCGATTTTAGGAAATTCATCCTCTTGAGAGTAAAATTATGTCGGAACAATTTGTTGTATGAAAATTGCGTATATACTATCTGGTCTACCAAATGGGTAAAGTTAGTAAAAATTTATATAAAACTTGGTGACCTCTGGATTATACACATAAAAATTGGCACAAAGGATCATTTAAAAGGCTAAAGGTTTAATTAACTGGATAAAACGAATTTATGAAATTTATAACCTTAGGGAGTAGGATAGGGAATGAAAGTTTGCTGTACGAAAATGCATTTCTGTAACATCTAGCAGTATAAAATTTTATATAAGGGTTTATTTAGTGACACATCAATAATATTCAAAATTATTTTAAATTTTGCACATTGTTTCCCCATATATACCCATAAAATATTTTATTTCTACATCTATCCATTTTCGTATAATCAACCGAGGCGAATGAGGTGCGCCACCCTGTATAAATTTATTACACTAGAACTTCTATTATTAACACCATATAACACTGACATTCTTTGGGGTTATCAGTTCTATTATCTTATCAACTTTATACAACTTCTATACATTTAAGTATATCAATTTCACTTCGTTTCCAAAATATCCATAAATGAATCTCATAATTAAACTCCTCATATCCTCTCTATTTTCGAGACCACTATTTTGCGACGAGGCCCAGTTAAATCCATCCATATTACTTCACATATGGTCGGCTTCGGCAAAAGTGTGCGATTAGGGCAGATCAGGGCCGGCCACGATAACGAGATCCGATTATGCAGCTCTAAGCCGCCCGCTCCAATCTCCGCCGCAGCCCTACGCGAGACGGAGCGACCGCTCTCAATCCCTCAAGCCGCTTTGGCCGCCCTTTATTAACTCACCTCTCGCCTAGAGCTTTATTTCGCTCTTTCGCTTTGAAGAGCATGTTAGAATTCGAATAGAGAACGCTTCACGGTAAGTCCAAAATAATTAGGATACTATATAATTGAGCGGATGCACTGAAAGAAAGATGAAGTAAAAAATATATAATATGGTCTTTATCCCGAGAATCTTACTGATTATTTCAATATACCGCTACAATACTTTAAATATAATTTTTAATAACATGTGACAAAACTATCCCGATAATTAAACAAAAAAATTGTGTGTGCACTATACAGGGAGGCACCTCTTATACGCCGCGGAAGCTCCAAGGAGAACGGTAGTTTATATCGAAATGAAATTTTGGCAGCATATGTACGTTAACTGAAAGCATTTTATAAAAATATATGGAGTTCTATAGGTTGTCCTCAAAAAAAGTTAAGCATCAAAGTTTTGTTTTTTTAATGGAACACTCTATATATTAATTGACTTTCGGATTCTAGGAAAAACATAAAGGTGAGTTTTATTAAAGAAGCATATACCTAAAATCTAAGGATTTTGACATATTTTACATTTTGTGAAAATGAAGAGTAAATTTTAAATTTCGATAACAGCTACATACCTAAATTTTAGTTGACCTTGTATATCCTGATATTTAATTACCGTAACCATTGTATATTAAACCAAATTGAAATTTGACCCGAAAAGTTATACAGGGTGAGACAACATTAATATGGAACATCAGTCACTTTTAACAGCAAGTTACTCCTTTATTTTAAATGAAAGACCCAGTATATTATTCCAGCGTTCAATGGGAAATTTATATATCTTCAAAATATTATTAAGGTTGCCTACCCCTCAGACAAAGATTTTCCTAGATATTTTATTTTTTATGATTTTGCGTCAGTAGATCTTTATTATTTGAAAAAAATAGGGGTGGCTGTGCGATATACCTTTTGTTAATTTAACAAAAATTAAAGAGTGTAGAGTAAAATACTCAACGGTAATAAAAAGATACACGTTTAAAACATATTTTAATTATTACAGAATTAAAACTAGATATGAAACTATAATTATGTCACAAAAATTAGCTATGTAGTTGAAATCAAATGCTCAAAATGCTTCCTTTACTGTTAACTGCATAAAATGATTGTCTTTTCAAAAGGATCTTTTCATTTTAAAAGGCATAATGTGGAGTTCTACCTCAAAAAGCGGATACAATAATTTTTCTCATGTTGTCGACAATAGTTGGTCGAGTTTTGTAAACACTGTCTTTAACATATCCCCTTAAAAAAAACCAAACTAGATAAAATCAGGAGCATTTAAGTCAGGATTTAAGTAGTCTATTAATTGGTGAATGCACACTGCATTCACCAACTAATAGGATTATATCGATCATATCAATTCCCTCTGATTTAGGATAAGTTTGCATTTTCGACAAATTTCTGATTTTTTTAACTGACACAAAATGATAACTAGTTGTTAAAATTGTTGTTGGATTAATTAGATAGCTATGTTGAAGTAACGTCAGACCATATCACAGCCTAGATTTTTTCAGCCTAGATTTTATCAAATAATAAAGATCTACTCAGATCAAATCATGTAAATGAAAATATCTATGAAAATCTTTGTTTGAGGGGTAGGCAACCTTAATAGTATTTTGAATAGACATGAATTCTCCATTGAATATCGGAATAATATACTGGATGTTTTGTCATTTAAAATAAAAGAGTAACATGCTTTTAAAGATGACCAATGTTCAATATTAATTTTGTCTCACCCTGTATAACTTTTTGGTTTCACAAGTTTTAATTTGATTTAAAGTACAATGTTAATTTAACTATAGATTAGTCTATACCGGGTAAATTCCAATTTAGGTAGCTCTTATTGTAATTTAAAAATTGTTCTTTATTCCTCGAAAATAATAAACATGTCAATAACCTTACATTTTAGTCATATACTTCTCTTATAAAACTCACCTTTATTTTTCTCCCAGAATCCGAATTCCAATCCCAAATCAATTAATATATAGGGTGTCCCATAACAAAAAAACACAACTTTGATATGTAACTTTTTTTGGGGACACCCTGTAGAACTTTCTATATTTTTAAGAAGTGCTCTGAATTAACGTACATATGCTACCAAATTTCGCTTCAATACAAACTATTGTTCTCCCTGGAGCCTCCGCGGCGTATGAGAGATGCCACCCTCTATGCGCATATTATAGTTTGAAATGTTGAAAAGGTAATAAATTAATAAATAATTTGATTCAGTTTCACAAAATTTAAGACTCACCCTGTATGGTTGCAAATGTTTATACACAGCGAAGTAAACAGGTATCAGTTTGTAACGTTAATAAAAATAGCAGTATAATATACATTAATTGTTGTTTCAATCACTTACCTGTAATTAATCTGTAACATCTAACTAAATTCTGACACTTGACTTTAGTCGTCGTCAATATGTCACCAAATCCTTCGTAAACAAAAATTTCGCATTATAATCATGTAATTTTTTCGTAATCATAAAGTAAAAACAACCATCCCATCTAAATTCAAAGTGAAAAATACATATAATGTCCAATGAGTAAAAGAGAAATCATCCAGATTCATATCGGACAAGCTGGAGTACAAATAGCAAGCGCATGTTGGGAGTTGTACTGTTTAGAACATGGAATTCAAGTCGACGGAAGATTTTATCAAGGATACGACACCCAAGACAGCGGCTCCGATGCTTTCTTTAGCATTTCTTCGTCCGGGAAAGCAGTGCCGAGGGTGGTTATGATCGATTTAGAACCAACAGTTATAGATGAGATTCGTACTAATTACTATAGGCATTTGTTCCATCCAGATTGTTTGCTAACAGGTAATATATTAATTATCGAAATATATTATCAAATTGTTGCGTCGCGCGTCGTTGAGATATAAAAATCTAGTAAGCAACAAATAGCAAAATTTTAGGAGGCATTCAACTGTCAACTGTCAATTGTGAATTTATTAATCCTATAGAGGGTTGTTTACTAGCTGAACAATTTTTATAAATTGTTCAAATTGTGTATTGTAAGATTTGGGTTCGTTGGAGGACTATTAGAGCTACAATTTAAAAATATTTTACAAGATACAGAGTGTCCCAAATAAGTAAAAAATATAGTATATTGTATATTCCTGTATATTATTCTTTTTTTAGATTCTACGATTGAAATAAAGGTAAATTTGATTAAGGTTTCTCACATTTAAACCTTACCGTTTTTGAAATATTTTCAATTTTATGAAATTGCAGTAAAAATTTTAAGGCTTCATTTCTCCAAGGGTATCAAAGTTTTTAATACTAAATATTTACTGAACTTTATTTATTGATCAGATATTATGTTGCAACTACCATAGAATAAAGGATTTCGATTCGCAATAGTTTTGAAAATTTTCCAACAACTTTACCAGTTTGCAGTCAAAATATTAAACTTAACAAATTAAAAAAAAAATAAATTAGACTGTAAAAAAATAAGTACCTAATAATGATTATGCACAATTTTTTTATATCTTTTCAGTTTGTTCCATCTTAATCAATGTTTATATTATTATAACCATAACAAGAAATACATGTCAAGAGATGACATATTATTACCTAAAAACTCAAAAATCGCAGTGAAGATTTGCAAAAATTTTAAATCAGTGTCAATATTCCCGCCCCCAGATTTTAAATTATGCGAATTCGCAAAATATTAAAACAACTTTCTTTTTCTACGACTGCTATGTAAAACGGTAAAAAACGCACGCTAAAGTCAATCTGAAAGTGACGTTTTTCACACACCGTGCGCAAATTTTGTAGTGCGCAATCTTTGCGCACGCTTACTCTTAGTGCACACAACATGTGTCAATTTTAACATTTTTAACCTCCAATATTTAGGTGAAACGCCAAACGCAACGCAGCCGTCAGAAAAGTGTCATCATTACATCGCAAATTATTCCACAAAACTGGCAAAAACTGAGTCAGTCTGCTGCTAATTTGTAGTCGTAGAAAAAATAGCGTAAAAAACTCGTTCGAAAACTTCTTTGTGCACTTGTTCGACTTGTGGCTCTTGCCTGCGGCTCGAGGCAACAAAATGTAGAACATTTTGTTGTACAAAACGCCGTTTTCGAAACTCGTTGTTTAATATACTATTCAATTTTGCCGCCTCCGTATTTTTTTTTGAAATCGACCAATAGCAACGATATTCGCAATTCGCGTGTATATGAAATTCCCTTTATTATACAGGTTGTTTCAAAAAACATGTGCCATCTCTCGTGGAGAGATTCGATACTGCTTTGTTTCGATACTGCTTTCTTTCGTAGCTACCGGGTACTTTTAGTGATTCGAATGAAATTTTGAGGGTAAAAGTTACTATAAATGGGACATATTTTAAAGCTAAAAAAGTGTCGACATATTCAGCAGGAACATATATATGGATTAGAGGGAGGTTATACCATAATTGAAAATGGTTGAATAAGCTGAAAATAATGATGATGATGATAAATATGTAGATAATTTTTAACAATTCCCTCACACATTCTAACGCATAGGCATAAAGGTAAAGCACTTTTACGCCTAACCATAAAAGTATCAAACTATATTAACGAAATTATGTTATTTTCGTACTTGTACTGTTATACACACAACCAAACTTATATGGAATCACTCTTTATTTTTGACTAAATTTCTTGCAAGGATAAAAATTGGTATACAACTTTAAGATAAGGCTTTTTGTTGTAAATAAACATGATAATAAAGAATAAACGACTGCTGCGATTTATTTTCTTTTGATTTTTGTGTTCAGTAGTAAAATCACAACTGTCCGGTAATTTTCATTCAAGCCAAAAAAATTAAAAAATGTCATATGTTTGATTAATAGATGTATAGAGGGGAAGAATTATTGCTCTCATCGAAGAAGGAATGCTCCAGAGAGACGTAGGAGAGACAGTAGGCGTTACCCAGGGTGTTGTAACGAAAACATATGCAAGGTACTTGGAATTAGGAACACACAAGGATAGGCCCAGATAAAGTCGTCAAAGAGTCACAACTGAACAACAAGACCGTCTTGTGTGCTAAATTGTTAAAATAAATCCCAATCTTTCTCATCCAGAGCTACAAAGACAACTTTTGGCAGCTACATGTGTGAACGTTTCAGTTGAAACCACAAGAAAAAGGCTTCGTGCACGAGGGTTTTACAGTAGGAGAGAGTTACAGATCTCACAGTTATCTCGGCAAAATAAAATTGACCGGCTAAATTGACGCCTTCAACATCAAAACTGGACAACTGAGAATTGGCAAAATGTTCTTTTTTCGGATGAAACCAGAATTGGCCTAAGATAAGATAACCATCGAATTCGGGTTCTCAGAGCTCTAGGAAGACAAGCGAGACTTCAGGCTGCCAAATCTGTACCATGATATAAAGGAGGAACTGTAATGTTCTGGGGAGGTATTATACTGGAAGCAAAAACTCCATTGTTACCACTTCAACAAATTTTAACGGGTCGGAGATATGTTGATTTGGTGCTAGAACCAATCGTTACTCTTTGGAGAGCTGCAATTTGGGATATTTTTAACTTCATGCACGATAGTTCCCCTCCCCATACCAGCAGAGTGACTAGAGAACGTCTTGAAACGGCAGGTGTCATAGTTTTGGACTGGCCTGCCTATTTACTAGATCTAAACCCTATCGAACACTTGTGGGATTAGCTCAAAAGAAGGGTTAGAGCTCGTCGAAACAATACAGAAAATATCGCACAGCTTATTGATGCAGCATTAGCAGAATGGGAAAACATACCCCAAGACAACGTGGATAATTTAATAAGAAGCATGCCAGCGCAGATAGAAGCTTGCTTAAGGGCTAGAGGTGGCAACAAGGAATATTAAAATTATAAATTTTCTTTTTTTTATGCTTTTTGGCCATTAAAAATTTAAATCTTAAGTTCGTTTCAGAAACCAAAAAAATACCATTTTGTTTATTTTGGGAACTGGTTAATTTTTTTTATTGCTATATAAATTATTTTTCATTAAAAGTCATTGGTAAGGACTGAGTTTTATTCATAAACACAGAATTTTCATACATCTCAAAAATTATGAAAAATAATAGATGATTCCATATAAGTTTGGTTGTGTATATATACCATTTACCATTATAGCTAATACAACTTTCAGGAAGGTCAGGTCTTGGTCGAAACCTATCATTATTATTGTTGGGACTTGTTCATTTTCATTATATCAATAAAGTAAAGTTTAATTATTTAAGGTAAAGAAGATGCAGCCAACAATTACGCACGTGGAAGGTATAGCATTGGAAAAGAAATGCTAGATTTGGCATTAGATCGGACAAGACTTGTTGCCAACGAGTGCCACTCCCTGCAAGGATTTGTAATATTTCGAGCATTTGGCGGTGGCACCGGATCAGGATTTACAACTTCTTTTTTGGAAGGTTTATACAGCGACTATCGCAAGACAAGCGTATTAGATTTTGCTGTTTTCCCAGCTCCTCGCATCTCGCCTATCATAGTGGAACCATACAACGCAGTGTTGGCCACCAACGGTGGCATAGAGCTAGAAGATGTGTGTTTTGTGATGGACAACGAAGCCGTTTATGATATCCTTGACAGGAAACTGGATACTCCTCGACCAACGTATACGAATCCCAACAGACTTCTTGGCCAAGTAGTGTCAGCTGTCACGGCATCTCTCAGGTTTGATACAGATATAACGTTTCGGAAAATGACGGAAAATGTTGAGACATTTTTTTTTGCTTTTCTATCATTATCCCTATGGGAAAAATTAAAAAAAAAATGAAAATTTGAATACTTACAATGTCGCAGATAAATCCTGTGTCATAGGGGGTTGTTTTTTATTAATTGATTTAGAGGAAATTTGATTGGGGATTGATTAAATAAAAATATATACAGGGTGGTCCAAATTGTATTCGGGAATCTTCGGCATTATATTCTGCAGATAAAATTATGCAAAAAAGTTCGTGTTTATGTCCTAAAATGCTTCGTTGCAGAGATAAAGGGTGTAGAAGTTTAATTTTTATTTCGATTTTTTTTTAAATAATTTTTGAGCTAACGCCCCTATATGGATGTATTGTAAAAATCAATATACAGGGTTGTTCACCACATACGACACGGAGTATTGTGGCTAAACAATTAGATTTTTACAAATTGTAAGTTCTGGGTTCGTTGAAGGACTATTAGAGCTACAATTTAAAAATATGTTTACAAGATACAGAGTGTCCCAAATAAGTAAAAAATATTATAGTTGTATTTTTTTTAAACGAAACACCCTGTATATTATTGTATTTTTAGATTCTACGGTTGAGATAAAGGTAGATTTCATTTATCACACTTAAACCTTATTGTTTTTGAAATATTTTCAATTTTATGAAATTGCAGGAAAATTTTAAGGCTTTATTTCTCCAAGGGTATCGAAGTTTTTAATATTAAATATTTACTGAAGTCCATTTTTTGATCAGTTATTGTGTTGCAATAACAAAAATAATACTACCTCATACAGAGGGTCGAAAAATTTATTTTAAATTATTTATAGCTTTAAACGGCAATAACTTGTTTAATTTAAATGGAACGCCCTGTATATTTAATAATAAATTATATTATACCACTTTTTACCTATCTTTTCAAGTTTTCGTAGAAAATGTATTTTCTTATAATTTAGACGTCATTTATCAATATACCCATGGAATATTGACATTTTAGATTGTTTTAAATAAATAAAATATATTGTTGTAGTATTGTATAATAAATTGTTTTAAATAATAAATGTGGATTTGAATCATAAATCAATATAATAATAAGTTATGAAAATGAATGTCTCTGTTGTTATAGATAAGAATTTGTCAAAAAATAAAATATCATTTTTAAGGTGTTACTTTTTACCACACTGTCTAATACACATACAAAATTCAGTTTTTTAGTATTTAGTGTAATTATTATTAATCAATGCAAACAGTCAATTAATGTAGTTTGAATACTGGAATCATATTAATTGGCCCTCTTTAACAAATATTTAAACAATTTTTTTTTATTTCTTAATGAAATAAACAAACTATATCGACAATATCAGTATCTGTACTCTTTAAAAATTTGGTACATCTTTAAAAATAATCTAAAATGTCAGTATTCCATGGGTATATTGATAAATGAGTTTTAAATTATAAGAAAATGCATTTTCTACGGAAACTTGAAGAGATAGGTAATAAATGGTATAATACAATTTGATAGACAATTAAATTGTGCATCTGACTCTCATAAAATATACAGGGTGTTCCATTTAAATTAAACAAGTTATTGCCGTTTAAAGCTAGTCATTATTTAAAATAAAATTTTAGACACTCTGTATAAGGTGGTATAATTTTTATTATTGCAACACAATAACTGATCAATGAACAATCTTCAGTAAATATTTAGTATAAAAACCTTTAATATCCTTGGAGAACTGAAGCCTTAAATTTTTTACTGCAATTTCACAAAATTAAAAATATTTCAAAAACGGTAAGGTTTAAGTGTAATAAGCCTTAATCAAATTTACCTTTATTTTAATCGTAGAAACTAAAAATGTAGTAATACACAGGGTGTTTTGGTTTAAAAATACAACTTTGATATTTTTTATTTATTTGGGACACTCTGTATCTTGTAAAAATATTTTTAAATTGTAGCTCTAATAATCTTTCAACGAACCCAAAACTTACAATTTGTAAAAATCTAATCATTCAGCTACAATACTCCGTGTCGTATGTAGTGAACAACTCTGTATGTTCTTGTAGGACATTGAACGGTCTTCAAAAAAGGTCTGATATGATTTTTCATGTAATCGACTCGTTTGACAGTTTTGGAACGTTAAAGTTCAACCGGGGACATACTCTTTGCCTACTTTTAGTTTCTAATCAACTTTTTTCTATATTTTCTATCTTGCCTACTTTTAGTTTAATTTGGTTTCCTCCAATGAAATACAAACGAACCCATGACTGCTCTATTGATGAAAACCTGCCGTACGCATAGGACAATATAGATTTTTAAATATTTTTCTTTATTAACTAAATCTGCTAACCTCCAATAACTTTCAAACGAGTCGATTAAATGGAAAATCCTATTAAAACTTTTTTGAAGATCGTTTAATTTCCTATAATAATATGTATTGATGTTTACAACAGCACGCTGATTTGTTAGAAAGCAATAAAATTAAAGAAAAAAAAAACATTTCCCGTGTTATTTAAATGGGAAATACTTTTTTTTCTCTAAAACTGAAAGAGTTGGGGACTTCCATTGTCTTTATTTATTTTGCTTACACAACGTTTCGGTCAGAAGTATCACTGACCTTTACCAAGTGTGAACTATTTTTTTTTCTGTTATCCAATTTATCCGGATATGTTTAATCTCTAGGTTCGAAGGAGCCGTGAACGTTAGTCTAGATGAATTCCAAACCAACCTGGTTCCATATCCCAGAATTCATTTTCCTCTAATAACGTATGCGCCATTTATTCCGGCAAGCAAGGCGCAGCACGAGCAACTTTCGGTGGCCCAACTGACGAATGCTTGTTTCGAACCGGCCAATCAAATGGTGAAATGCGATCCGAGGAAAGGAAAATACATGTCTTGCTGTCTGTTGTTTCGTGGGGATGTATCGCCTACTGATGTTAATAACAGCATCAACAGTATTAAGAGTCAGAGGTCTATACAATTTGTTGATTGGTCTCCCACTGGTTTCAAGATCGGTATTAATTATCAGCCACCGACTACAGTACCTGGAGGTAATTATTTTATTAATAATTAAATATATTAACATTTATTTTATAAAGTTTAAAAAAAATTCTAAAGGGTGCTACCCCAAGTAGCATAGGAAGGAGAAATACCATTTACCACGGAAAATTAACCATTATTTGGTTGAGTTTTACTTATACTTAACTTAATAAATTTCTTGTAGGGAACAAAGTGCGAGAAATCTAAAAATGAGGTCGTAAACTAGTTAATAATAACCTAAAATTATGCCTGTAAAAAGTAGCAACGTTGGAGTTAGCTGGCATTGTTAAAATATAGTTACTGATAACCTATTGAGGGCATTAAGACTACAGGGACTTAGTCATTGTTTGGTTTTCAAGTTAGGTTAAAATTTAGTTGTTAATAACTTTAAATGGGACCTTATTTGGAGCAGTTCAAATTAGGTTGAAAATTTAATTTATTTCGACCTCATAAGTCGCTATTATGCTTCAAAGGTAAAAGTAACTTAGTTTTTTGACTTGGAAGAAAGTCAGACATACGGCAGGTTAAAAATTGCTTTTTTTAATTTCCTCGGGGTGATTTCCGTTTAAAGCAGTTTTCGAGGGATTATTACGTCATAACACATTACCTTGTTCCCACTGGTGGGAAACGAAAGCATATTCAATGCGTTTCTTTTCTATTACCGACACAATCTTAAACGTGTCCATTATGTGCAATAAAAACAAAAAGTCCTCTATGATACAATCCTAAAACACAAAACTTTTAAAAATAATAAGCAAAGAAAACTAATTTGGTTTTCTAGTTATCTAGTGTTCTACTTTAGGCCAGTTCGCTAATTGCATCGGCCAGCAAAAGGATAAAAATTTGATATGTCACGTGACTCTCAATAAAGATTCTCATTTTAGGACACATGATTATTGTGAAAAGTTAATCGGATTGCTCGAAGATGTAATTACCGAACTTAGCATAAAATATCATTGTCAACTGTCACTCAAAGAAAATAAAAGTTTTCTGTTTTACCGGCGATACTCCAGCAATGAGAAATGAACTTCGACCTAATATAGCCCATTTTTTAACCTGCACCTCGAAGGAAAAATATTTTAAGCAAGAAATATTGACCTTTGAGGTTATTAATTTAAAGAAATCTTAACCTCATAAAACGAAAGCGGACTTTAAGGTTTTAAAATTCTGGAAAACCTAACTTCATAGACGAATAGTTAAAAACACCATTAGCGGCCATTTTCTTATCTAATTTGTTTTCAAAAAATATTTTTTTGAGATATTGTTCTAAACTATTGAGAAAAATAAACAGACGTTTATGAATAATACTACCTACCACAAGTTAAATTAACTAAGAACTTTAAAAGTGTACCAAGGAAGTTAGCTGAAAAAAAATTAGGTTAGAACCTTGAAAGTGACGATTTATTCTAAAATTAATTGTTAAAAAGACGAATTGTTAAACAATTTTAACAAGAATTGTTAAAATTTTAATGGCGCATAATTTTTTAGGGCCTATCATATTTACATCTCACAGAAAAATTTTCTCCGCAGACGTAATTATCTTGCGAATCCAGTAAACCACTTCTTACCAATAACTTATTTACATGTATTAGGAAGTGAATATATGTAGGTATTTCATCTACATATATTGGATTAATGTTCAAACGGCCATGCCAGTTATTACTACACTTGTTTGTCTTCCTGGTTCATTATTGGGAAATTCATTTACATACACATATTAAAAAAAGAAAAATACTTTACGTTATTCTTTCTCTTTCTTTCCCATGTTAAAATGTAGGTAGTATAAATTAGGACTATTTTTAGTAAAATATACCTCTATTTTACCATGTTATGACCTCAGGTCGGATATTTTAGACTTCATAGCCCATATTTCGAACAAGACATTATAACCTGTTAACCTGTTTTTAACTTCCAAATTACTTTAGTTTTATTTCCCACTTTGGGAATTTTAACGTCAATTCTTGGAAATTTCGACCAATTTCCAGTTGGTTAATAATAGTCCAGGAGGTTAATTTAACGTAATTTTACCTTCAAATGTTTGTTGGGACAAATTCGGGGTACGAGCATTGGTATCTCGGCAACCCTAATAGATACGAACATGGTTAAATGGGACAAATTTGCACTTTGAGATGTTCACCAAGATGCCATCAAAAACGTTTTCATTTTACGTTATTTATGATCTCGCCTCCAATTTTAACGCCCTCTATTCTGCCGGATAAAGTTTGATTTCCAAGCATCCGTTATACGTAGATACGATGGTCCGACGGTGCTCTGATTGGTCATAGCATTTTCGCGCCACTTTTCATCCGTAAATATTCTACTTCAGCCCGTCAACGGATCCGTTCATACGATAACGAACGTTTGAACACTTTTTTGACAAATTTAATTTAACCTTAATAAAAATATAAGTAAAATAGCAAAATCGTTATGGAAACGCAAATATCAGATGACACCAACGTATATCCGATAAACGAAGGCATGAAAATGCAATAAATATAAAAACTGCGTTATTTTCTAACCAATTAAAGTCTTTAAATTCTACCAATAAAATTAATATCGTATCAACGTATCGTCGAACAACGGATGCATGAAAATCAAGCTTAAAGCCTCGATAAAAATGTTCTCCGAATGAATAACGATGACAAAACACACCCCTGTCTTCCTCCTCGTTTTTCAAGGATAGCTGAGTTTTTTGAGAAAAACGGATTTTTTTCAAAATCTATTTTATTTTTCCCTGTCGTTACTTTTTAGAAAATCAAAAAAATAATTGCATATTCTCATGGCCAGTATAACTTTTTGGAACACCCTGTATGATTTTTTAAAAAATTTCAAAATATGTAAAAAAAACTAAATAAATTATGCTTGTCCAAGCGTTTTCCCGAAAGACTAACCGTTTTTTAAATAACAAATATTGTAATATTTTGGGGGCGTTTTCACCCTCTTGGAATTTGAGATTCGAGAAACCCCTCCTTGTCGAACCTCTACACCCCACAGTCAATTCGTTTGCCAAAAATCAGCTTTAAACGCCAAGCAGTTTAAGCAGAATCGTGTCATATTTTATGAAACACTCTGTATAAATTTATAAAAAATCTTTATAAATATATAATTAAATAAATAATATAACTAAATAAATAATATATAATATATTTACAAAATAAAATATACGTGTTTAAGAGTTTTTCCGAAAAACTCACCGGTTTTTAAATAAAAAATATTCTAATATTTGAGGGGTGGTTTCACCCCCTTGGAATTGGAGTTTCGAATTTCCGTTTTCCAAAAATCAGCTTTTTACGTCAAGCGTTTTAAGTAGGATCGTGATTAATCAATGAATAGATTTTTCGAAACACCCTGTATACATTTTTAAAAAATCTTAAAATATGTAAAAAAACAAAATAAAATGTACGTGTTTAAGCGTTTTTTCGGAAACTTGACCGTTTTTTAAATAAAAAATATTGTAATATTTGAGGGGTGGTTTCACCCTCTTGGAACTGGAATTTCGAAAAATCCCTTCTTATCGAACCTCTACACCCTAGAATCAACCTGTATGCCAAAATTGAGCTTCTTACGTTGAGTGGTTTGAGCAGGATCGTGATTAATCAGTATGTCAGTCACTTAAGGATTTTATATATTAGTATAAATTAAATAATTTTGTTGCTTTAAAATAAAAAAAATATATATATAAAAATATAAAAAACAATAAAAAATAGAAAGTGTGGCATATCGTTATACTCAGGAGACTGAATTCTTTCAAAACCTTAAATATAAAATTTAAAAAAATTAAGTTTTGATAGCGTGTTGGCGAACATTTCAAGGCGCAACTTTGCCCCAATTTAACCATCTTTCTATCTATTACGGTTTCCGAGATACCAACGCTCGTGTCTCGAAATTGGAACCCACTTTATATCTATGAACAAAAACATACACAGACATAAATAGAAAGTATAATATCCCACACTTAATATTTTTTGTGTTTCGGACATTTAAACACCCATTTATTCAATATAATTAATTTAATTATAATAATATGTCGTTACAATTTTGATGAGCTTTAAAACTTAACAATGACGTGGGGTAAAACATTGAATACGGCAGATCAATTACAGTAAAATAATATAAAATAATAGGATAAAGTAAGTTGGTGATATTTTTGCTTGAACATGGACAATTTGAATTCGTATGAAGATATATTATTTTTCCAACTTACCTATCTGGAAGGTTTATGTTTCAAACAATCGCTTATATATTCAAAACGATAAGATGATGTCAATTTTGACAGAAAAAATAAATTTGAAAAAAATACAAATTGGTTAGGTAATTTGGTTATAGGTAAGTTAATTTGGTGATAGTGGAAAGGTATTTTGGTGATATATGAGATTACGTGCAGTTGAAAATAAAATGGCTGAAAATTTTTAAGTTTATTACAAAACAAGTATTTACCTAGTAGAAATAATAATAATAATTTTTATTCTGAGTCGTTTCGTTTATTCTGACTGCTCATCACAACCGTCGCACATGTCTTCATCGTCAGGTCTCGTTTGACAATCTCTGTGATACGGAACACAGCAAAAAGAGCACTGAACCCATAAGGCACAATTTTTAGCGTTCACAACTTCTCGACATTCAAAAATTCCGGACATTCAAAAATCTCATTACTTTGTTGCCTCTTTACTTTTTGGTTGTCGTTATTAACTGAATTTAATCACAAGAGCAAACAATATTTTAAGCTCATTATTATTGTACCACATTACAAAGTAGCATTTATTCCCTATGGGATAACACAGGAACGAACTCTTATCTGTCAATAGTTCGCCAACTACAAATAAAATCAATTTATATCACAAAAATGATCAAATTGAATTACTTTATTTACCGGCACGAAGCAAACGTTTTCCTAAACGCAAACAAATGGACCGAAGCGCGCCGCAGACTATGCAGCATGGAGAGGATATTAGATAGATTTAACTGACACGTTTTAAGTCCTGCCACTGAATAGGCGAGTTGCTGAAAAATTATTAAAGAACTATCACCAATTTACCTATACCACCAACATACCTTACTTTACCCTATAATATAAACAAGCAAATCATTTCCCCGGAAGATGGATTGGAAATGGTGGAGCAATACAATGGCCAGCCAGGTTCTAAGACCTGTTGCCAAGGGGCGGGGGGCATTATTTGACATCATTTGTAAAAGTGAAATCAATACACCTCAACATTTACAACAAAGAGTACAAAATCCATTCGGAAGTATAAGAAGAAGGTCTGTTGATAGGGAATAAAATTGAACGAAAAATAAATTTGTGCAATTGGGAGGGTGGTAACCCTTAAATTCACAATAAAAAAAGTTAAAAATAATATCTCTAAATTGTTGACCCTGGATATTAATTATTTTAATATTTCAATTGGCTCGATTTTCCTTATTCAATGATAATTAGCTTTCATCAATATTGTTGGGATGAATATAATCAGGTTAAATAATTTAGAAAACCAGACACGGACTTGAATTTATTTTATATAATAATTAGCGTGTACCAGCGACTTCGTTCGCGTCGAATTAATCATTTGTAAGATAAAGCAAAGCAAGAATTTCTATTAACATACAAACTGGATAAAATTTTCTCACATTTATGTCAGCATGAGAAAAAACAATATGGTGATATTATTATATATCTTGGTAATATTTGAGGGGTAGTTTCATCTCGTTGGAATTTGACTTTCGAAAAATCCGTTTGCCAAAAATAAGCTTTTTACGTCAGTTTAAGCAGAATCGTGGTTAAGAAATTACCCAACTTTTTGGAACACCCTGTATGATTTTTTAAAAAATTTCAAAATATGTAAAAAAAACTAAATAAATTATGCTTGTCCAAGCGTTTTCCCGAAAGACTAACCGTTTTTTAAATAACAAATATTGTAATATTTTGGGGGCGTTTTCACCCTCTTGGAATTTGAGATTCGAGAAACCCCTCCTTGTCGAACCTCTACACCCACAGTCAATTCGTTTGCCAAAAATCAGCTTTAAACGCCAAGCAGTTTAAGCAGAATCGTGTCATATTTTATGAAACACTCTGTATAAATTTATAAAAAATCTTTATAAATATATAATTAAATAAATAATATAACTAAATAAATAATATATAATATATTTACAAAATAAAATATACGTGTTTAAGAGTTTTTCCGAAAAACTCACCGGTTTTTAAATAAAAAATATTCTAATATTTGAGGGGTGGTTTCACCCCCTTGGAATTGGAGTTTCGAATTTCCGTTTTCCAAAAATCAGCTTTTTACGTCAAGCGTTTTAAGTAGGATCGTGATTAATCAATGAATAGATTTTTCGAAACACCCTGTATACATTTTTAAAAAATCTTAAAATATGTAAAAAAACAAAATAAAATGTACGTGTTTAAGCGTTTTTTCGGAAACTTGACCGTTTTTTAAATAAAAAATATTGTAATATTTGAGGGTGGTTTCACCCTCTTGGAACTGGAATTTCGAAAAATCCCTTCTTATCGAACCTCTACACCCTAGAATCAACCTGTATGCCAAAATTGAGCTTCTTACGTTGAGTGGTTTGAGCAGGATCGTGATTAATCAGTATGTCAGTCACTTAAGGATTTTATATATTAGTATAAATTAAATAATTTTGTTGCTTTAAAATAAAAAAATATATATATAAAAATATAAAAAACAATAAAAATAGAAAGTGTGGCATATCGTTATACTCAGGAGACTGAATTCTTTCAAAACCTTAAATATAAAATTTAAAAAAATTAAGTTTTGATAGCGTGTTGGCGAACATTTCAAGGCGCAACTTTGCCCCAATTTAACCATCTTTCTATCTATTACGGTTTCCGAGATACCAACGCTCGTGTCTCGAAATTGGAACCCACTTTATATCTATGAACAAAAACATACACAGACATAAATAGAAAGTAAAAACATAAAAGTAAAAATTAGTCATGGTTGAAAGTAAAGTTCGAATCTTAAGTAAAAATAAAAATGTGATTTCAGACTTGCGCTTTGTTTATTAAATTTTATTAAAAAGTTTCGAATATGTAAATATTTGATAGATACCTAGCCTAATATGCATTAGCGTAACTATCAATTCATCCTAGGTGGGGGGTAGTCCAGTAAATAAGGACACGAAAACCCAGACCCAAGTCCCACGAAAATACAGACCCAAGTCTCGGCGTAATTCGTCGACCTTGACTTTTTAGGTGGATTGTGTACCTTTTGGGGAGTAGTTTTAGGGGGGAAATAGTAACACCGTACACCGTACTTGGTCAGCTTTGGCCGAAAATTGCCCCAAATGGCCGAAAAATCAGTTTTTTACAAATATCTGCCAAAATATGCAGTTTACAAAATTGGATTGGAAATTTTTCTCGGAACAAAAATGAAGCTTCCAATCCAAGATCCAAGAAAACTTGTAAATTGCATATTTTGGTAGATATTTGCAAAAAACTGATTTTTGGTCCATTTGGTGCCATTTTTTCGGCCAAAACTGGTGGAATAAATTAGTGGCTTCAATTAGCGTAGAAGTTTGTTCCTCTAATTTGAATTTAAGTATTCAAAACGTTAAAATTAGTGGTAGGAATTTTCAATTAATGGAAAAAGTTATTACACTTTTAACTTTTCTATTAATTATACTTTAAAATTTGTGAGGAATGTCATTTTGTCCTTTGATTATCATCGGTCAAGAGAAAATCTGGTTAGAAATCAAAGGTTTATTGTTTTATAAGCTAAATACATCTAAATATTAGGCTTTATGGATACAACTGATTACCGCAAGCTGTTGCTAGGATATTCTATTAATTTTAATTATGTTTTTAAAGTAAAGTAAAGATTTCAGTTAACGTCTCCTTTTTGCTGCCAGGGCTAATCTGGACGGGGCCTACTTTGTTTACGCGGAATCCGAACCGCGGTCTTCGGCCATATCATGGTCAATGGTCTACCGACTTGGCAAGTGTCTAAATCAACTCTTACTCATGAGATATCCGACCTCATCCGACCTCGAACCGGCGTGAATGAGCAGTGTGTGTCAATAGATTTTACACTTTTGCCTTTATTGAACAACAGCACGATACAGAGTTTCTAATCGGTCACCCGTCCATCCACTAGTATCGCCTTACGTCTCTTAACTTCAGTGTTCTAATGGGAACCGGTGTTTCGACGTAGCTGGGCCGTTGCCTAATTATTATGTTTTTAGACATTGTGAATAAATCATCGTAAACTAAAAAGCATAAAGTGTAATTGAAACCACTAATTGCGACATTCTGAATGAAGCTTAACAGATTTCTTACCATTGTAAAGGTAACCAAATCAGTGATAATAAACTAAAATCAAATGTACAAATCTACAATCAAATATTTTTTGTTATTTTAAATAAGATTACAGTAGTCTTGTGACAAAGGAAGATATAGCAAAACAAGTGTGTTTTTATCAGTCTCGATATATTTACCAATTTTAAGTATATTTTTAGGCGACTTAGCTGCAGTCTCGAGAGCGGTTACAATGTTGTCAAACACGACAGCCATTAGGGAAGCCTGGGAGCGTCTGCTGCGTAAATTCGACATGATGTACAAGAAAAGGGCGTTCGTACATCACTACGTGGGGGAGGGAATGGAAGAAGGCGAATTCAAAGATGCGAGGGAGGATTTGGCCGCCCTGGTGTTGGATTATAAGGAGGTCGATAGCGGATAAACATTAGCACATGAAACGCATTATTCATGATCATTCATCAATAAAGGAAACTATTAACTATACTTGTAATACTTCTTTTTCATTACTACGACTCTTCCTTCTTCTTTCTTACTGGTACGAGTTTTATTTTTAAAAAAATATCAAACATTTTTTTTAATTTTGATTCAAGTTAGCGCCTAAAGTAAAAAAATATATTTTATGAAGATTTCTCAGAATTAAAACATTGCTATGCAATCAAGGAATGATAGAAAAATGCTAATTAATGGGGAGGGTAGCCTAAACCGTACAGCTTTGCATAAAAATTTGAAAATTTACCAACTTTAACAAGAACTTTTACAAATTTTGTCGATATAGATAGTTATTTCATTAAAAATAATAAAACTGTGTAAATATTTGTTAAAGAAGTCCAATTAATATGATCCCAGTATTCAAACCACTAATTGACTGTTTGGGTTGATTAATAATAATTGCTCCAAATACTAAAAAAATGAATTTTGTATGTGTGTTATACAGTGTGCTAAAAAGTAGCATCTTATAAATTTTATTTAATTTTTTGACGAATACTTATTTATAACAGAGACGTTCATTTTCATAACTTATTATTATATTGATTTCTGATTCAAATCCACATTTATTTAGAACTAGTTGAAGCCTGGTGCATCCGCCACGACATCAGGAAAAAAAAACATTTTATGTTTTGTTTAATTAAATGAAAAACAAAAAATCGGGCGACGACAGTTTTTAGAAGAGCCAATTAGCTATCTTTTAGTAAAAAAAGTAACTTTCTAGAGCAAGGGTTACTTCAGTAGAGACGACACAGATAAACATTAGCATTTTATATATGTAGATAATTTATTAACTAAAACAATTATGTATGCCATTAACTAATTGTTGGGCGGAAATAATGGTGGTGTATTTAATTAATATATCTCTTTTACAAAGATTTAAATAATTTCCTTTTTCTAAACAAATGGGCTTGCAATATTATCGTTTTTAGCACCTGTACATTTGTTGCTTTAAAAAAATCTAAAATGTCAATATTCCATGGGTATCTTAATCTTGATAAATGGTCTAAATTATATGAAAATGCATTTTCTATGAAAACTTGAAGAGATATGCGAAAATGGTATGACAGTATTTGCTAGACAATTAAATTCTACATCTGATTCTCGTAAAATATACAGGGTGTTCCATTTAAATTAAACAAGTTATTGCCGTTTAAAGCTAGTAATTATTTAATTATTAATTATTATACTCTGTGTAAGGTAGTTTTAGTCTTAATATTATCTGATCAATAAATAATCTTCAGTAAATATTTAGTATTAAAAACCTTGATACCCTTGGAGAAATGAATAAGTCTTAAAACGAGTCTTAAAATGTTTACTGCAATTTTACAAAATTGAAAATATTTCAAAAACGGTAATGTTTAAGCTCGGGTTTAAGTGTGATACACCTTAATCAGATTTACCTTTATTTCAATCGTAGAATCTAGAAGTAGAATAATATACATGGTGTTCTATTTGAAAAAACAACTATAATATTTTTGATTTATTTGGTACTCTCTGTATCTTGTAAAAATATTTTTAAATTGTAGGTCTTCAACGAACCCAAAACTTACAATTTGTAAAAATCTAATCGTTTAGCTACAATACTCCGTGTCGTATGTGGTGAATAACCCTGTATACCGGGTGTTTCTCAAAAGTGGCTCACCCCTACAACTTTTTTATTTGGATTACCCCGAAAAATCTAGGATTCAATCAATAATATAATCTTGTCAAATGTTGAATCAACAAGAAACTACAGAGAATTAATTCGAATACGTGATTATATATCATCATCTTTTTAAACATATCTTATTCTGAAATTACCATCATAATATAAGTCCTTGTCTTATTATAAAAATTTATAAAACCTTATTTTCCAGAATGTACCGCATCGATTTTGCCTGACAAAACAATTAGATGGAATTCCATCCCCTTCGCCAATTATTTCAATTACAACTCTTTCGAGTGAAAACGCGTAGGGTTCCTTGTTATCGATTCCTTGTACCCCGATAAGCCTGGGAATAAATCGGTAATAGAATCTGATCGAATGTTGGACCAACAAGGAACGGCGCGTGGTCGGGCACGCGGCTCGAGGACGCGCGGGGATTCACGCGTGATAATCGCACTAACACGATACACTTTCCCTCCGGTCCGTCGGATTAGGCCGGCTTACTGGCGCTGTTGTCGCATCGATTTAGGCCGCGGACGATAACGAAACGAGGCGTCGAGATCGATCTTAATAAACGTCATCGTTACGGAGTGCGGACAACATTAAGCCTCATCAATAAGGATTTTTTGCTAATGCCGTGCCGTGGGGATAAGGTTTTACTTAATCTTTACGGCGATTAGCTGGGAAATTTAAATGTGTTTTTTATATGTGCCATACAGGGCGTCACCTAGAACTACTACGTTTTTTTGGAATCAAAATAAGTGTATTGGACATGAATTACCTATTACCTCTAAACAAAAGTGCTTCGTTTGTCTGCTAGAGGGCATCAAACTTTAATAGTATATTACACACCGAGGAGAGAAGCGTTTCATTACTGTAGAGAGATTAACTAAATCTCGAGACAATAATGAAAACTTTCCTCCGAGGTTTGTATATTATTTTATTTACAACATCATCATTAATTAAAAAATGGGGACAGTATTTTATTTTGAAAAAAAATAAATATGCGAAAATTTGTCGTTTTCTGTTTTGGCATTTCCATATCTATAGCTACCGGTTGGTTATTATGGCGCCTGGCGCAAACCTTCAACAAACTGGAGAGTCTAAATACAGAGAAACTAACTTACACTAACTTGGTTCCAACGATGCTTAGAATGAGAACTGGAAAGCAGTCCGGGAATATATGGAGGTGCTGATATCTGCAAAGGAAAACGAAGCCAAAATGTTTGGAAAGTAAAAAAAAAGAAGAATAATTTGAGTGTACTTACCATGCTGCTCTAGTACTGCTTTGTACTTACCACACTCGCTATTGTTCAACTTTGACTGAAGTGCTCAATTACCTGCAACATCACAATAAAACTGCCTCCCCCAAAAGTAATGCCAAAAGGTAGTTCCTTGGGGAGATACTCAAAGCGGTTTGTGGAGGTTTTTTAGTCGGTAAGGTACCTCAACCACCCCGACAGTACCATTTACGGTCTCTGGTTTGCAGATTTTTCCCCCACGAAAAAAAAAGTGTTTTTGTTAATTTATTGCACCTACTCTATTAAGAACTATGATTAATTTACTTACTTAATTAATATTAATAATACTTATCAAAGATTTAATGGAAATACAGAACTCTGATAAATATTGATTTTTATTTCTACTACTTGAATCTCTACTCAGGTTGTATATATTACTTTAACATTGCAGGAGCAATATGAAGTGCTGTTTTGCTACAAAATTTTGATGTTTCTTTACCTTGCATAACTTCAAATGACTCAAAACGTCGAAAAAAACGATTTTGAATTGATGCCAAATTTCGAATTATATGTGACTAAATTTAAAAACTAAGGTATCTATGTAACGTGAAATTTTATTCTGAACAACTTTTGGATTTCGGCTATACGACTAAACCAAATTTGATGTTTTATATGCCATTTGACGCAGAATTTAGTCCTCTGTATTATTGAACGGAATGACATTCTCCGGCGGACGCACCGTTTTCCAGCTACAAGCAAAAAAACTAAAAAATGTGCAAAAATTTGGCGTTTTTTTGACTACCAAAAGTTAAGCTCACCACCTGGGATGCAAACTCAGATTACACGCATTTAGGACCTAATAGAAGTATTAAAACAATTTTCAACTTGCTGGAAATTAATTCCGCAAAACTGCTTTTTTCCATTTAATTTTATTGGCCTATTACAGAAGCTGCAACAAGAGTAGAAGCAGTTTATTTCCAGAGAAAAGTAGGGGGCGATATGACGTAGCATTGAAAGTATACGAAAAATGGTGTGCCGAAAGAAACGCTAAGAATATTGCTTCGGAGACAGTCTTGAAGGCATATTTTAGAGACATGGCAAGGCAGAAAAAGCCATCTACTCTTTGGGCTACGTACAGCATGATACGGACAATGCTAGAATTAAGGGAAAAGACTGACATGTATCAAAATATCACAAACTCGTCGCTTTTTTAAAACGCCAGAATGTAGGTTTTAAGCCAAAGAAGTCTAGCATTTTGCCTTCAACAAAGAAGTGTATCAATTATTATTGTGAAAATCTTCAATTATTATTGTTAATCTTCTTGTTATTATTGTTGATGTTAGATAAGTATTTAATAAAGATATTACAAGAATTTTGCTTAATTAAATGAGGTGAGAAATAAGAAAAACCGAGTGAGGGAAATGGATAAGGGAAATGGAAGAGGGAAGAAATGTAGATAATTCGACACTTTCAAATTTTTAAGTCAGTAATGTCAGTATTATATATTATGTGGTTGTAAATAAAAGAATAAACACATTTTTCAGATATTTTAAGAACCGTTATTCTGATTTGAATGATTTTTTTGGCGTCTTATGTTTTGATAAGTGTTTTAACATTTGACTTTCATAAAAATCAAGAAAAAGTACGAGAAGGGTACCTCCACATAAATTTTAGTATAAATATTTTCCAACTCTACCGACGACAGATCTACTATCACAGATTATACAGATAATAAACTTATCGTCAAAAGCATTGTTTTTCGTGGTTGCAATTTTCGGAGTCGCGCACTAGTTAGGGTACTAGTTTGCGCATAAGCACGCCCACTTATGGCCTGTAAAATTGAGCACAGTGCCTGACCGGCCTCGTGACCGGCCTAGTTATTACGCTTTTTAAACGGGACTTTATTTTTGCGCACAAGAAAATTTACTCGTTTGCTCATCGTCATAAAAAACAATTTTCGTACCACGAATTCGGGACAAGATTTTTATCTGTATACTTATAGGTAGGATACCTAATCTGTGCTACTATTTACTACATTTTTTGTCTCTTGTAAAAAAAAACGCCACGTGGTATAGTTTTTGAGATGTTTTTTTGGAGAATTTATTTTTCAAAAGCAGACCTACAAAATATACAGTTCCAATATAGAATATAGAGTTCTAATATTCAGGGGACCTAGAACAACTACGTATACTCTACGTATCGGTGGGGTTATAAAATACTTCTATTCAAATTTATGTAGGAGTGGGGGTAGTTTTCACCCTTCCCGTACTTTTGCTGGATTTTTGTGAAAGTAAATTATTAAAGCACTTAGCAAAACATAGATACCCAAAATCTCGTTCAAAGCGGAATAACCGGTTCTTAAAATATATGAAAAAATGTGTAAATTTTTTTAAAATTTGATGCCCTCTAACAGATAAACGAAGCACTTTTGTATAGCGGTAAATTGTGTCCAATGAACTTAATTTGATTCCAAAAATACGTAGTAGTCCTATGTCCATGGAATATTGGACACCCTGTATTGAATCAGCAATGCTTCGTTAAAAATTTTATGCGAAAGTACATATAAGTAACTTTTATTATCATTAATTTATTTGAATGTTTCAAAAAACAGAAACGTCCTAAAAATATCCACAAAATAAATTACTATAACCTATTCAAAAATGCGTTTCATTCTTTTAAAGAACTTCTATAACTGTTTTCAGTTCTTTTCACTAGTTGAAACTTTTCACAATTATATCAAAATTTCGCCTTGAAATTCTATTTACGTATACGAGAACTCGTTGAACTTTCCTTAAGTTTATAAACTTTATGGAGCGGACGAAATTAATATAACCGCGACAAATTCGGCATTAAGACAAACAAGAATGTTCAATTAAGTCACCGGGGGTGCGCATAAATCACATTAAAAATTCAAAGTGCATTAGCGCGCGTCTTGGGGCGGCAGTGGCGGCGGCGGCGCGACCCGGAACCGGAAGCGGAAGTGAGCGCGTGCGTGCTAATGACGATACGCGGATGGCGAATGGCTTCATTCACCGTTCCTCTTCTTTCCCCATTTTCGTATCCCGTTCTTGTTTTTTGGGGAGAATAATTGGGACGGGGCCTAAAGCTGGAACTTTTGTTGGTTATACCCTAATGGGCGCCGATTAACGTGGCCTGAGGATAAGGGTTAAAATGAAAAAGAAACCTTTTTCGAATTTTTCGTTCCGCGAATTAGTAATTTAATGGCTGACTTTTGCTGAGATTAGATTTTTTTACTCACCTAACAGGAACGCCGTGTAAAAAAATATTGTTTTAATTTCACTGGAAAAGAAATTTTAGTTTATTGGTGGTATCTAGTATAAAAAATACGTTTCGTAAATAATATTAAAGTGCTGAATACGAAAATAACAATGAAATTAAAAACTTAGTCGAAGTTTTTAAGAACAAGTTTTTTTAATTTAAATTTTGATAAAATAAGAAAAAATGGACACTTTTCTATTTTTAGTCACTAAATGTGGTGTCTTGTTCTAATATTTTTGTATGAACAATGTTTTTAGAGCATCTCTAACAAGAACCTAAAAGTAGTCCACAAGTAGGTACTGAAAAGCTTGCCCATCTCTAGTTGTCTTTCATTAGGTCCAATTTGATGTGCAATGTGCAAAAATAAATATTTTTGTTAAGTATCGTTCGCAAAGAGGCAGATTTTATCTCTAGATTTGCAATGTCGCTGACAAACACCAGAAACAAAATAGGGTCAAGTACTGAACCCTGAGGGATACCACATCCTATAGGCTTACAAGAAAACATATTATCTGATTCGTACATGTATCTCGTCATTATGGAGCACATGTCTCATTGCAGATAGTATATTTGAATAAACCAAACCAAACCAAACCGCACCTTGTCCAACATGAGATGTCATGCAAAAATAGCGACCATTAACGTGATTTGTGGCTCTCTCTAGACCAATGGGACCAAAAGTGACTAACGTTCCATATTAATTTTCTCTCACCCTGTATAACTGTAACTGTTTGATATCCAATCAGTTGATTTAGACAGATGTCATAATATGTCGGTTTTCTTTAAGCTATAAACCAAATTTTAGAATCAGTGGCCTTGATATGGTTTAGAGCCAGTCAACATCTTGGTTACTCTCAAATTAGCACTGGCGATTGCCTTGTGGCAGAGCCATCATAAGACAAGAAGAGCAAGCTTTTAATATGCCGAATTTATGATTTAATCAATACATATTCAAAATCATTTTTTTAGTCAATTTTTAGAAACATTTTGAGATATTTACATTTAAAATAACAAATATACTATCACTTTTAATATGAAGCGGCTACACTGTAATGCTCAAAATAATTTAGACAGACGGAGCAGGTGCCTTTATGCAAAAATACAAATTATCAAAAAATCTTATCATCAGTTCTCCATAAACGTTTAACGTGCTATAGCCGTGAATCACCCTGTATATCGAACTATTTTCTAGGTAAATCAACTCCAAGGGCTGTCTGAAATTACTATAGATCAGTAAAAACCTAATTATGAACTTATTTTCGCTAAGTTAGCCGGTCCTCGACATTCACCCCTTTGGATCGATGGCCACCCCCTCCCAACCCTTTTCCCCCCCGTAGGCAGCGGTTGAACGTCGTATGCGACGTCGGTGTTTTGTTCTGACGACGCCACCGACGATGGTGGCCGTGACGGTGTCGTCATCAGCGTTGCGTTGACAGCAACTAAGTGTGCTTCTGGCGGAGGCAGCTATCGTGGGGTTCCGCTCCATTACTCCCCCGGCCATTGTCTCGACGCCGCTGACGGACAGCCGATAAGACCCGGCAGGAGAAGCAGCGCACGTTGGCCGCCCTTCAAAGTTACACGTGTTTTCGCAGTTTGTGGATTTTTTTTATCCAGGTTTATTATAATTTTCCTTTAAAGCTAGCTTAATCTACAGGATGGTCCGAACTCTATTCCGGAAACTTCAGCAGTATATTCTGCAGATAAAAATAAGTAAAAAAGTTCGTATAAATGTTTGTCCTAAATTGCTTAACTTTGAAGCTAGAGGGTGTAGAAATTTCATTTTTATTTCGATTTTTTCCAAATAATTTATGAATTAACGTCACTATTTGTATGAAAATTGGTGTCTAGGAGATTTTCGACATGAGAAATTTGATTTTGGTGTCTGTAAGACTCCTATTTGTTTTGAAGAGTAATAACTTTTCGTCGGTACCCGTATAAAACTACTGAGTGATATACATTTCCGTGATTTTCTACGTAAAAAATGTCTCTTAGTAAAAATCGCTACGAGCAACCGTTCTTAAGATATTTAGAATAGAAATAGTCAATACATGTCATTATTGTAAATAATATGTTGAGTATAGATAGTAATTTGACTGAAATAATAAATTTCGGAACTTTTTATTTTTTTTACTTTAATTATAAATTTTCTTCAATAAAACAGTTTCTGTTGAACTTTTGGCACAAAAACATTTCAAATTTATGATTTCAGTCTAATAACTATTTAGGGTGTATTCCGTTGCTTACCTTGGTTATGGTTTAATGTTCCGTTTCTATCGGTTTCCTGAAAGTTTTCTTATTACGGAACACGGTTCCTGAAAAATTCGGTTATAACTGTCACCAAACTAACCAGCGCGAGAAGGCTTGTTTTTCTGGTTTTGTTTGTCAATCAATGTCATTTATGTGACAGAAATCAAGCAAATATTGGAAGTTCGAGTGAAATTCTCATTTAATTTCAAAAATTTGTAATAATATTTTGTATTAACATCCAAAAGCAATGGAGGTAGGCAGTAAAGGTAAATAAATTTCATTAACTAAATAGAATTACTTTTTAGGACCATTTAAACTTATCATGCAGTCATTGTTTCTTAAAGTCAGGAACATTTATTTTACCAAACCGTTCCGTATCAAACCGATGTTTTTCAGGAACCGCTCTTTACCGTAGTTTACCGGTCCGGTTCGTCTGGTTTTGCAACGGAATACAGCCTTAGTCAACATGTTTAATTTATGTCAATGATGACAGGTATTGATAATTTGGATTCCAAATATCTCGAGAACCATTACTCGTAGCGATTTTTACCAAAAGATATTTTTTACGTAAAAAACGTCGTAAATGTATATTTTTTACTCAGTAGTTTTATACAGGTACGGACGAAAAGTTATTAATTATTAATTAGTTAATAAACTAGAGGCTTCTGCTTTGCTATATCGCAGAATCCTGAAGATACCTTGGACGGCTAGATTAACAAAGGAAGAAGTTCTGAGACGTGTTCACAAACAATGCGAATTGTTTGAACTGATTAAAAAGAAAAAAAACCTGGGACACTTAATGCAAAACCCCAAATATCAGTTTTTGCATCTATTGATCAA
The DNA here is from genome assembly GCF_002938485.1 of Sitophilus oryzae. Classification (NCBI taxonomy): domain Eukaryota; kingdom Metazoa; phylum Arthropoda; class Insecta; order Coleoptera; family Curculionidae; genus Sitophilus; species Sitophilus oryzae. Next base: position 673,172 of record NW_022146741.1, on the reverse strand, counting down.
GGAGAAGATCGAAGGCAGGAGGAGTACTTATCGGAAGAAAATGTTTGACTGAGGAATGTTAGACAGTGGACAGGGCTACATAATGTACAGTCGTTAATACACACCGCAAGTTAATACACACAAACATCCATTAATGGATTTGCACTAGAAGATGAAGAATAAAAGTTATTATATACTCTTCAAACCAGTTAAAAAATATATAGGTTGTGTAATATAAAAGTAGGAGCCATATTAACATCAAAATCAAATTTCTCATGTTAAAAAACTCCCAGACACAATTTTCATCCAAATATTGACGTTACTTTAGAAATTATTTGGAAAAAATCGAAATAAAAATGAAACTTCTACACCTTGTATCTCCGAAACTAAGCATTTTAAGACATATATTTATAGGAACTTTCTTACTTATATTTATCTGCAGAATATGCTTTTCCGGAATACAATTCGGACCACCATGTATATTGTTACAATAATTAGCTTTGTTCGGGTTCTTGTTATTACCGATTCTGAACCATCCTAGAACTCTGCAGCGCATGCGCAAATGAAATAATGTCTTCATATTTCCTTCTGCGCATACGAACCACAGTTCTAGGACGGTTCAGAATCGGTAATAAGAGAAACCCGAAGTAAGCTTTTGTTTAATGGGGCAATAATCCATAGTAAACAATAGGTAGACTGGATGGATTGATACCAAAGGGTTGAATGTCGAAGACCTGACTTATAACATGATGATGACAAAAACAGACATATTGCTTTACTGTTCTGAAGTAGGTACATATAGCCCGTTTAGAAAATATCCGATAAAATTAAAATTGAATTATAAAGTATAAAATTCATATACTTATACTTCAATCTTTATTAGTCCATATACGTTAATGGGGCTAAGGCTGAAGAGGCTGCTGGCTGCTGGTCATGGAATTGTAGTAATTTGGTGTTTTTGTATCTCATGTGAGCCGTTTCAAAAAGAAAGCCATTTAGTCGAGGGGTGTCTCACTAATGGAATTATATGTATATTTTGGCAGTAGCTGGCAGTCGTTGGCATCAGTCGACTATAATTATATGGCAGACATAGGCAGTCTTCTTCGCAAGTACCGCAAGACAGGGCCTATTTTTCATCTGGTGGGGCCCTAAGGCCCAAGCAAAAATTCGGGCCCTCTTTTCCAATAAAATTCAAAAATTCTTTTGTTAGTTTGGGTTAAAAAATAAAACGTTATTTTTAGATTGGGGAATCGCCAGTGCCGGTATCTTTGATATAAATTAATAAATAATTTTAAAAAATGCATTAATTATATCAATCTAAAGCTTATTTTATTTAATTCTATTTTCCTTATCAGAGGTAACTGTTTTTTGTTCTCTGCTGTGTAAATTTACATTTGAAATTATGAATATTTTACAACCTTTAACGGGCCCACCAGACCACCGGGCCCAAGGCCCGGGCCTTATGGACCTTATGGTAAAATAGGCCCTGCCGCAAGATCAAGGAAACTTGTAGATGCTTAGTCATCTGTGTTCCCGTGATCTGTGTACTACTATTTTAAATATCGAATTTTAATTTTAGTATTAGAAGGCAAACTGTGTATTTTTTTATTCTGTTAAAGCGTTTAATGTGTTTAATGACTTGGTTATACAGGGTGTCCCAGAAATAAGTGCAAGTATTTTAACTGGTAGTATATTTTGGCCTCAGGAACACGCCTATGAAGTATTTTTTGCGAAAAAAACATTTCAAATTTGGAATTTTTTGATTTTTTTTTAGTTTTAAGTTAATAAACACAATTTCTTGATAATATGGTAACATAGGTAGTAGCTTAAATTTACATGAAAGAAAATCCAGAAAAGATCCAGTGGTTCTCAAAATTTTAGCAAAAAATATTTTTTTTTTAATTTTCAAAGTAAAATAACTCGGTTATTTTGGACTTATTTGAAAAAAGAGAAAAAATGTTTCTTTTGATCAGATCTACCACCCCTTAAAATACTTGCACTTATTTCTGGGACACCCTCTATAGACAGACTATTATGCGTAGTGTTGTTGAAATTGTGTCTATACAATCAGATAAGCTACTAACAGGTGGCTGAGGTACCCACTGGAGGATCTGTCGATCTGTCTTCATTTTCTCCACCTCTTTTACCTGGTCTCTCCTTAGACCTGATACCGGTGTTGTTCTGAATCTATAATAGATATATCCCTGTTGTTCTGAATCTATATAGGATATATCCCTGTTTCTCATATTACACCAGATGAAGCAAAAATACCCCCCCCCCCCCGAAAAGGGGGAGGATAAGGAACCAAGAGACAATCTGGCCCATCTCCACCAAAGAACAAGAAAGAGACCGAGAACTTCTCACCTCTGCTCCAGCGGCTCCGGCAAGCAGGAATATACCACCAGCTTTGCCAGAACTCCTATTTAAGGACATCGAGCAGGGGAGTCATCAACTCGAGGGAGGAGCGCCATGGCCAGGTCCTCACAATAGGAATTGACCTCGAATACAACGAGCCAATAGAGAAAGAGGGATATATCCTCTATTATAGATTCATAAACCTGATGCCGGTATTGTCTGACCATGACCCTGATGTGACCTGGTCATGGCCCTCCTCCCTTGAGTTACTCGCCAACTCGATGTCTTTATATTGGATGGCTTTCTATCCTGGCTTTTTTCTTTCCTTGCCGGAGCGGGGGTGAGATGTTCTCGCTCTCTCTCTTGTCCTTTGGTGGGGATACGCCAGGCTGTTTCTTGATTCCTTTATTCTCTCCTTTTCCGAGGAGTGTTTTTTTTTTGCTAGTAAATCCTTTGTGGAGCAGTCGGGGATATCTGCGTACCGTTCAGCGGGTCGTCTATTCCGCCTGGTTGATCCAGGCGGGGTAGAGGAAACGGTAGCTTGCTTAGTGTGTTGGGTCTAAAGGTAGGCTTCCAACGCTTACTAGAATAGGCTTTTATGCCACTTGTGGAGGCTGGTCTCGCGCAAATGTCAGCTACATCTCCTGTACTTTCTTTTAGGGTTGGTCTTTTGGAACTTGCACTGGTAAAATATTCCCTGTTTGGCTAGGGGGTTCTCCTCCAGCTTCCCCGCAAGGGTTAGTCGGTTCACTTCTACTTCTTTGTCCGGGCTGTTAAGCCAAGAGGAACTTTCTTCCTGTGAGATATGACTAGAGGTAGAATCCGGTATCGTAATACGCCTTGATGCCATTCCCTGGCCACTACAGCCAGGGACCAGACAGCGATATGCTTCTTAGACCCAACCAAAATGCCGGAGGGTTTCCGACTGGTACCCGACTGGGGACTTCTCTACGAACGGCAAGGTCTCTCTCGGGTCTCTCCTAGGAAAGGCACGACAGAGAAGATATTGTATTTATTTGTTTCATTAATAAAGACATTTAAAACAAGAATGTCAACTCCGTTATGATACGACATCTAATTTATACGGCTGGATGTTGTTGAACAGACAAATCCTCGGGTGTCTACTGATATAATCCGTTTAAAATCAAAATATTTTCGATTTTTTATCGGAGAGGAAGAGTGTGCTTATCGATTTCGCCGCCTCTCAGATTTACGCCGGCTTACGACCATCGACCATCATAAATTAATTCCGTCCGATTGAAAATCCCTCGCTCGACCACACCGAAGTTATAAACAGGCTCCTGTTTTACATAACTTATTATATGCTGTTGTCCTTTACGTTGTATTTTGTCGGAGTAATAGCCTGTAATATCTTTTAACCTAATAATCGACAGTTTCTAAAATATTTGCTTAATTTTTATTTCAATACAGTATTTTTTTTATATTGAATATACCGGGTGCGTCTCAAAAATGGCTCACCCTAATAACTTTTTTATTTTTTTAGTTAAAAAAAAAGAGATTTGGTATGTAAGTATATGACATAAATTAGGATTGATTGATGTATTCAATTGCTTTTGGTCACTCCCGGTTTCACCGGAAATGACTACAACTTATGATTTTTAAATGACACCCCCGGTATTTTTTACTTTATTCGATAAAAATGTCACTCTGAATAGAATGACATATCATATGTCAACTTTTGACATTTTCGCATATGGTTTATTTGAAAATTTGACTCGAAATACCAAGTGTGTGGTATCAAATTCGTAAAAAAATGCTTTTTCGAAATATGCTAACGAGCCACCCTTGTTCCATTTGAAAAAAATGAGATATGATTAAAAATACGATTTGAGCATTTTCTAACTGGCCAGGACAAGACACTAAAAACATTAGACGATCAAATCTATTTTTCGAAGACTCCTTGATGAACAATTAGTGTTTTTAACATAGGCATGGCACACTAGATTGAATTTTAAAATACAATTTTTTATTAAGCGAGAATGTCAAAAGTTGGCATATGATATGTCATTCCATTCAAAATGTCATTTTCTATCGAATAGAGTAAGAAAATACCGAGGGTGCCATTTAAAAATCAAAAGTTGTAGTCATTTCCGGTGAAACAGAAACTGACCAAAAACAATTGAATACACCAATCAATCCTAATTTATGTCATATACTAACACACCAAATTTCGTTTTTTATCTGAAAAAATAAAAAAGTTATAGGGGTGAGCCACTTTTGAAACGCACCCGGTATATACCGGGTTCGGTGTTTGGATTTGGTTGGTGTAAGTATTTGATACTTATTTCCAACTACAGCCTATTGCTGCCTACCCGTTACCCTCACCACGCCACACGTATCAATTTAGTGCGTCATCAGCTTCTAGGTTACGAGCTTCCATTGCTTCCTTAACCGTTTCGTTCCAGGATTTTCTAGGTCTGCCTCTCTTTCTTCTACCCTGGGGAGCCCATTGAAAAACTTTTTTTGGTCACCTGTTGGCATACGCAGAACATGTCCAAACCACTTTAAGCTGGATTTTTCAATTCGATCTAGTATTGTTTCCTCCGATGCATTCATGATACGCCTGACCTCGATGTTTGTCTTTTTTTTCTATCCTAGATATACCTGCGCTTCTTCCAGGATAGTCCATTTCAACAACTTGGATTTTGCGCTTCGCATCTGCGCTCAGAGTCCATAGATCTGAACCATAGCAAAGAACTGACTACATCAATGTTCGTCCAAGTCTCTTTTTTGTTGTTGCAGACAAGTTTCGGTCCCACCAGAGGCTATTAAGGCATCCAATAATTTGTATTTTCTTCTTTGCTCGAACCCTCGTTGTTGATAGTAGCACCCAGGTATTTAAATTTGTCTACTTGTTGAATCTGGACATTATCATCAATGAAGACTTCATAACAAGCGTTGGAATTGACAGCTAAGTATTCTGTCTTTTTTAGACTAACCTGAAGTCCCCTAAGTTATTCTATTGAAAACTAAGTAATAAAAGCGATATAAAAAATATAAAGAAAGCATATAAGTACATTAATAATTATTAATGGTACCTACACAAAAAAACAATGTCTTAGAATGAGTATACGAATATCTTCAAACTTATTGGCTTGAATTTAGAGTGCATATTCTAATTTAAAGGAAAAATGCTGATAATAATATGCAATAAAAATGTTGGCCAATTTAAATGGAGTATTCTACAGGGTGGTCTGAACTGTATTCCGGAAACTTCGGCAGATTAACATGCAGATAAAAGTAATTAAAAAAGTTCGTATTAATGTATGTCCTAAAATGCTTAGTTTCGGATATACAGGGTGTAAGAAGTTTCATTTTATTTCGATTTTTTTCAAATAATTTCCGAAGTAACGTCAATATTTGGATGAAAATTGGTATCCAGGAGTCTATAGTTTTTTGACTTGAGAAATTTGATTTTGATGTCAATATGACTTCTATTTGTAGAGGGAACTTTAAGCACAAAAGCATTTTAAGTTTATGATTTCAATCTAATAAGTATTTAGTCGCTATTTTTAATTCAAGTCAATGACGACCAGGTTTTGATAATTTATATTCCAGATATCTTGAGAACTGTTACTCGTAGCGATTTTTACCAAGCTATCTTATTTTACGTAAAAAACATAGAAAATGTATATTTTTTTACACAGTAGTTTTAAGCTGAATTTACATTGGATTGTTCCTGGCTACACTCTATACTAATAGTTAGTTCTCAGATTTCATCTTTTTAAGATGGCTGCCTCTAAAAAAGCGAGTGGCAGTAGCTTTAATAATATTAATGCTGTTAAAAAAGAAGCAATTTAATTGGAATAAAATTAATAGGTTTAGAAGTATTCTGGTAAAACCACTCTGTAAGTGCGAAACTCATTTGGCATTGAAAATAATTTATTAAAAGATTTATTAACACGAGATGGAAAAGACTTTAAAAACTTCATGCGAATGGACTACGAAACATTTTGCATATTAAACATTTGCTTGTGACGAATCGACTTTTGTCTTCTCTTGCAGATATGTTGAACGTATATTATTTATTTTTTTCTTCACTTGTTCTATACTAATATTCATTATATCGGCTATTGTTTCATAGGCATTATTTCTTTTATTAATATCTCGATACTCTTTACATCTTACATCCCATAAGCAGTCAAAAGATCGAAAAATGTCAATAAATTGTTCGATCTGTTCAGTGGAAAATGTAGTTTCCGCCATTTTTATTTCCGTAAATAAGCTTACGAGTAACCAATAACTCGGTTTGTTCCCTACTTCAATACTAGTACGGATCCGCGTGATAAATGTATCTAAGTAGATGTTTACAATTTCGAGTTTGCGTCAAAGTAGCAAAACTCGGATCCGGGAATTCGTAACTGTAAATTCAGCTTAATTCAGGTACAGCCTCGGGTACAGCCAAAAGGTTATTGGGTCTTCAAGCCAGTTAAAAATATGAAGGTGGCATAGCAAACATCAAATTTCTAATGTCAAAAAACTAACGGACAATAATTTTTATCCAAATATTGACGTTAAAATAAAAACACTAAATCACCACAATACACCAAAACACTTTTACTTTTACACTGGACGCGCGTTTCGCTAACCATGTTGCATCATCAGCAGATGATTATAAACTGTTTTTTTTCAGTTTATAATCTAATAATCTAATCACAACCCTCAACTGTAATATTGACGTTACTTCAGAAATTATTTAATATTTTTAATTAATTAAAAATAATATTTAGTCAATATTAAAATTATGTAGAGTAAACTGTTTTCGAATAGTCTAGTGACATAAATAATAATAGGAAAAATACGTATCAGTATAAACGCAGAAAATTGAGTCTAAAATTGGTCATATTTCAAAAACCAACCTATTTTTCGAATAGGAATTTTATGCCAAATCTATTAAGCAAAAAAATATAAAAACTTCCGATAAAACATCCGTTTAAAAAACTACAACTTTAATGTAAAAATATATTTGAATCACCCTATACAGGGTTGTTCACCACATACGACACGGAGTATTGTAGCTAAACGATGAGATTTTTACAAATTGTAAGTTTTGGGTTCGATGAAGGACTATTAGAGGTACAATTTAAAAATAATTTTACAAGATACAGAGTGTCCCAAATAAGTAAAAAATATCAAAGTGGTATTTTTTAAATGGAACACCCTGTATATTATTACATTTTTAGTTTCTACGATTAAAATAAAGGTAAATTTGATTAAGATTTATTATACTTAAACCTTACCGTTTTTGAAATATTTTCAATTTTGTGAAATTGCAGTAAACATTTTAAGGCTTCATTTCTCCAAGGGTATCAAAGTTTTTAATACTAAATATTTACTGAAGTTTATTTACTGATCAGTTATTGTGTTGCAATAATAAAAATAATACTACCTTATACAGAGTGTCTAAAAATTTATTTTAAATAATTACTAGCTTTAAACGGCAATAACTTATTTAGTTTAAATGGTATATTTTAGGAGAATCAGATGCACAATTTAATTGTCTATCAAAATGTATTATACTGTTGCGGACCCGTGTGGACTCGACCTAACCTAATTTAATTTAAATGGAACACCCTCTATATTTTATGAGAATCAGATGCACAATTTAATTGTCTATCAAATTGTATGATACCATTTTTTACCTATAGCTTCAAGTTTCCGTAGAAAATGCATTTACTTGTAATTTTTGAAATTTATTTATCAATATACCCATGGAATACTGACATTTTAGATTATTTTTAAAGATGTACCAAATTGTTAAAAGAGTACAGATACTAATATTGTCGATATAGTTTGTTTATTTCATTAAAAATAAAAAAAAAACTGTTTAAATATTTGTTAAAGAGGACCAATTAATATGATTACAATATTCAAATTACATTAATTGACTGTTTGCGTTGATCAATAATAATTGCTCCAAAAACTAAAAAACTGAATTTTTTATGTGTATTAGACAGTGTGGTTAAAAGTAACACCTTAAAAATTATATTTAATTTTTACACAAATAACAAATGCTTATTTGTAACAACAGAGACATTCATTTTTATAACTTATATTGATTTCTGATTCAAATCAGATGCACAATTTAATTGTCTATCAAACTGTATTATACCGTTTTTTACCTATCTCTTTAAGTTTCCGTAGAAAATGCATTTTCTTGTAATTTAGAACTTATTTATCAATATACCCATGGACTATTGACATTTTAGATTATTTTTAAAGATGTACCAAATTTTTAAAGAGTACAGATACTAATATTGTCGATATAATTCGTTTATTTCATTAAAAAATAAAAAAACTGTTTAAATATTTGTTAAAGAGGACCAATTAATATGATTCCAGTATTCAAACTACATTAACTGACTGTTTGCTTTGATTAATAATAATTGCTCCAAATACTAAAAAACTGAATTTTGTATGGGCATTAGACAGTGTGATAAAAAGTAACACCTTAAAAATGATATTTCATTTTTTAATAAATGCTTATTTATAACTACAGAGACTTTAATTTGATAACTTATTATTATATTGATTTCTGACTCAAATCCACATTTATTTATAATAATTTAATAACGAACACAATTAAGTATGTAATTAATTAGTATATGGGCGCAAATAATGGTGTTATATTTAATTAATGGTATACTCTTTTATAAAGATTTAAATAGTTTTCTTTTTGCATACAAATGGGCTAGTAATATTATCGTTTTGCTAAAAACGATAATATTACTAGTCTGTACATTTTGTACATTTGTTGCTTTAAAAACAATCTAAAATGTCAATATTCCATGGATATATTGATAAATGAGGTCTAAATTATAAGAAAATGCATTTTCTACGAAAACTTGAAGGGATAGGTAAAAAATGGTATAATACAATTTGATAGACAATTTAATTGTGCATCTGATTCTCCTAAAATATACAGGGCATTTTATTTAAATTAAAGGAGTTATTGCCGTTTGATGCTAATAATTATTTAAAATAAATTTTTAGACACTCTGTATAAGGTAGTATTATTTTTATTATTGCAACATAATAACTGATTAATAAATAAACTTCATTAAATATTTAGTATTAAAAACATTGATACCCTTGGAGAAATGAAGCTTTAAAATTTTTACTGCAATTTCACAAAATTGAAAATATTTCAAAAACGGTAAGGTTTAAGTATAATAAACCTTAACCAAATTTACCTTTATTTTAATCGTAGAAACTAAAAATGTAATAATATACAGGGTGTTCCATTTAAAAAAATACAACTTTGATATTTTTTATTTATTTGGGACACTCTGTATCTTGTAAAAATATTTTTAAATTGTAGCTCTAATAGTCCTTCAACGAACCCCAAACTTACAATTTGTAAAAATCTCATCGTTCAGCTACAGTACTCCGTGTCGTATGTGGTGAACACCCCTGTATATTACAGTTGAGGGTTGGAACAATAAAAGACTAATTTACAATACACCAAAACGCCTTACTTTTGAACTGGATGCGCGTTTCGCTAACCAAGTTAGCATCATGAGTAGTTCAGTTTAATCGTCTGAGGTTTATTCTTTCTAGATTTGAATAAGCTACTTCCCCACTGTATTTGTTGAATTTCTATGGTATAATGTCACTAACTTATCAGTTATTACAAATAAGTTATAAGCATGCGTGGTGCGAGCTGTCAAATGTGGTAGAGTTCCAAACCTAATTTATTTAAACATTAATCTTTGATTATTATTTTTTATGAATTTTAGCGGTATATTAATAGTTATTCTGCAAATCAGAGATCATTAAACACTTAACAAAATTATTTTAAGTAACATATCCTTTTTGCTGCTAATGTTCTACGTTGGTATAGGCGGAAATGATCCTCGGCTCTCGGCCATATCATTGTCAATGGCCTACCGACTTAGCAAATATCTAAATCGCCTCTTAGATATTCGATCTCACCGGGCCTTAAACAGGCATGAATGAGCAGTGTGTGTCAATAGCATAGACTTAAAATAAAATATAGACTACACTATTTACATCTCAACGCGGACAAACAACCTTTTTTGTACACATGTTTACTTCTGGGTACAGTCGACCGAGCCTTCCTCATCCAGCCTATGTTGTCACGTCTTTAATATTATCAATATTTTTTTTCTTGTTATACACATATATTGAGATATTAATACTACAGTTTAATAAAGTAGGTTTTAATATTCCAGAGATGTATTAAATAGTCCTTATACTACTAAATTATAAGTCGGATACTGTTTAAAAAGGATAAGTTCTTTACAATATGACAACACCGATTAGAGGCGAGGGAGCCTATTCATTCATTTATTACCTTGTAGTACGTGTCGCACGTGTGCGGTAAAGCTTTGTTGCCGCTATCTCCCCGGCTGTATTAACGCATTTTCTTAGCTTGTAGTGCTTAAGTGTTTATTTTATTGACTTTTTCTGTTCAAGAACTATAAAATATGGTTCGCCAGTGCCAAATTTGCAAGAAATTTGACTTAAATAATCCATTTAAGTCTTGAAACGACTTTTGACCGGTAGGCAACTCTCAATTTACCCATTGGGAGTCAGTGGCGTTGTTGTAGAAAGGCGCTTATTTAGATAATATTTTAGTAAAATGTAAAATCTGAATTTTTTCTCTTACATTACATTATTTACTTACTTACATTGTAACAAAATCATAATTATAACCCTGTTAATAATTAATAATGTTTTTATTAAAAATATATTCCGGTTTATTCTAAAATTATCTTCAGAATCTAAAATAACATACAAGAATTTTAAAATGATATTACATTATGAAACAATATTTTTTAATATACCGGGTCGTCTCAAAAGTGGCTCACCCCTATAACTTTTTTTTATTTTTTCAGATAAAAAAAACAGATTTGTATGTTAGTAGGTATATGACATAAATTAGGATTTATTGACGTATTCAATTGTTTTTGGTCTCTTCCTGTTTCACCGAAATGATTACATCTTTTGATTTTTAAAGGCACCCTCGGTATATTGCTACTTTATTCGATAAAAAATGACACTCTGAATAGAATGACATATCATATGTCAACTTTTGACATTGTCATTTCATTGTCATTAAATTTCAATCCAGTTTTTTTCAATCCACTAAGTTTTAATCAAGGAGCCTTGGAAAAATAGTTTTGATCGTCTAATAGGTTTCGTGTCTTGTCTGGGCCGGTTAAAAGATGTACAAATCGTATTTTTAATCATACATATGTCAATTTTTTCAAATGGAACAAGGGTGACTCATTAGCATATTTGGAAAAAGCATTTTTTTTATGAATATATTGATACCACACACATATTGCTATTATTATTTCGAGTCAAATTGTCGTTATGAACCGCGTGTTACAATTACAATTAAACCATATGCGAAAATGTCAAAAGTTGACATATTGTATGTCATTCTATTCAGAGTGTCATTTTCTATCGAATAAAGTAGAAATATACCGAGGGTGCCGTTTAAAAATTAAAAGTTATAGTCATTTCCGGTGAAACAGGAAGTGACCAAAAACAATTGAATGCGTCAATCAATCCTAATTTATTTCATATACTAACATACTAAATCTTGTTTTTTTATTTGAAAATATAAAAAAATTATGGGGATGAGCCACTTTTCGAGACGCACCCGGTATAATAAAGACAGTACCGAGTTAATTAAATGTAGTTTTTATTTTATCCACTTCCTATCACCTTCCTTGTTTTAATGGAACAGATATTATGTTTTCTCTAATTTACATAATAAGACATCACTTAGCCAGAAAAAAAATTACAACAATCATATTTTTTTTTCTCTCCCTGTCGCCGATTCTATTATATCTGTGGAATAGATCCTGTTTTGATTAATATTAGGGGTTGTAAATGTTTGACTAAAATTAATAATTTATTATTAATTTCAAAATTACCTAATTTCGATTATAAAATTTCTTCTATAACGTGTATTTTATTATTTTATCCTTTTGGACTCTAAATTGTTTTTTCTAAACTTTTATTTAAAAAACCTGTCCTAAATCTTAATAAAATATAAAAAAGTTTCGATATATTTTTAATTTAATTTTAGCTTCATTAAAATAAAAAAAATACCCGGCTATGATACGGAGAGTTCAGGTGTACTTGAGAAACGAAAGACAGTGTTGTGTTTCTCGGCAGAGTCGTCAGGGAACGACCGTTACGACAGAGGCAACCTATCTATCGCTCGTGTCGCACTCGTTATAACCTAAAACAATAACACAACAATAACAAGACAGTGTCTGACCGCATGTTCCAGCTATTTATGAATGAGATGCTCAGTCTATATTTTATTTTAAGTCTATGGTCAATAGATTTTACACTTTTGCCATGGAACAACAGCACGACAGAGTTTCCAGACAGTAACCTAGTCGTTCTAGAGTTAGAAATAGTGTAACTAACACGACTTTGTTTTATTTATTTAGATTTATACTCAATATTATACCTATATTATGGTAGGTCTCTATATCAGTCTCTTCGTCTGCACGTTGGTGTCGGAAGAGCCGAAACGATCTAATCCGGTCGCCGCGGGACGCCGGTCTCCGTCTTATCCCGCTTCGCACACCTGGGCCCCATTTGCATCATAATCGGATCGCACCACCTGGATGGTCGCAAGACCGACACCGCTCGATCACTACCGATCGACGACGAACAAGAAAGATCGGCGTGATTTATATCAGATAAAAGGGACCTTGTTTTGTTTTCTTAGTTATATACACTTCCGATTCAGTTGAAATTCTCGATTAATTATGTGTTCATCACAACATGTGTGGTCACAAAAACTGTTGCACCGGTCTCCATTTAATTGATCTTTACAGAATAATTTTAAAACTTGGATTCAAAATATAGTTCATCCAGCATACCAAGAATGTACAACTTTGAGAAATACCTCACTGTAGTATTGAACAATAAAAATGGTTTGAAGGGAGGAACGTTTGCTCAGCATGTAAAAAACCATACCATATTGTGGTATATTGATGCTTCCAAAACTAAAGCAGAAAGAGGGATAGGGGTATATGGGCCAAAAGTAAATACCTACTCCAAACCAATGGGCACCTACCCCAGCATCCTTCATGCAGAAACCTACGCTGTCGAAAGATGCGTATAATTTATTTAAGATAGGAACTATCAAAAACAGGAAAGAGCTATCTTATCGGGAAATCAAGCAGCACTAAAAGCCATCAACTAAGTAACCATCAACTCAAAGTTGGTTAAAGAATGTCTAGAGAAGCTGAACAAATTAGGCAAAGAAAATAAAATCCTCCTACTCTGGGTGCCCGCTCACAAAGGGATAGAAGGCAATGAACAAGCAAACGATATAGCTAGAATAAGAGCGAACACTCTACTAACTGGAAACCAACTTAAAGCGGAACTCAAAAACTTGCATGACTCCATCCGTAACCTGGAATGGGAACCCAACAGTCTAAGACACTCGAAAGATTTTCTCAGAACTTACGACAGAGAAAAATCAAATATTTTCCTTGATTTAAGTAAGAACAGTCTTCGGATTGTCACGGGGTATCTAACAGAACAATGTCGCCTCAACGAACATCTCAATAAATTGAAGCTGAGAAACAACGGCGAATGAAGATACTGTGGGGGAAATGTGGACACTCTAGAATACCTAATTACTAAGTTCGCCGACATGACAACCGTTTGTGCCATAAAATTTGGTACGGCTGATGTCGAAGGTGGAGAGCTGGCTCCATCTCCGACCCCGCTGTGGAGCCTAGTCAGATACTGGCTTTTGTCAAAACCCCGAGACCGTATGATGACTTATAACTCGTGATAACTCATGAAAGCGAAACACACAATAGACCTGTAAGGTCGAAATGATTAACCCCCCTCCTAAACATTCTACATTCTACATAGTTCATCCAATGATGCGCGTGGTTCAATACTTTAGAGGTGCATATAAACAAAAAAAAACTGTTACACAACCACGTCCAAAAATACTCGTTTACGAGAAGAAATTAAAAGAAAAGAATTTACTAGCAAATTAGCAACTAAAAATCCCTTCCACTAAAATTTATCGCCTAGAACTATTGCACGCTAATATGTTTTTATAGTTTATGAAATTAAAAGTCTTAATCCTACGCTGGTAATTTCAATTGCTATTTGCAAGTGCATATGCACTCGAGCCAGTTGCATACATCGAATGTCCCAAAAGTGACTCGAGAATAAAGGGTCCATCCGTCCATCCATGGCTCTACAACCCGGGGTAAGTCCCCCCCCCCATGTCCGCCTCAACAATTCTCCTTCCCTCGTTGCAGTTCCCAGTTGTGTCTTCTTAGTTGATTCCTCCAGAGTTTAAAGGTCTTTACGTTTTGGACGTCAAAGTGGTTTTTTGTTGTTAAGGACCCCAGATTCAGACCATTTTAGCTCGTTGTTTGTGCTCACTTGCCCACCTTTCTTCTGTTTTCATAACGAATTTTTTGTTGAGTGGAACATTGCTTAGGTGTGATCAGTGGCGGCTCGTCAGGGTAGGCCTCTGAGGTCGCACCTCACCTTTAAGATGAAGGCGATTTATTTTTGTGTATTTGTTATTTTATTTAATCCCGGTATAACTTATTACAATTCTACAATACATTCAACATAATAAAACTAAAAAAAAATATATTTTGTAAATACATCCAGGTCAATCCAGGTCCAGGCACAACATAAGCTGCGTAAACCCAGCCAAAAAGAACGCGACTCGACAGAAGCACACTGAGGCGAAACAATTCTAGCTTGGAAAGTTCGAATTGCCTACCTATTAGTAGCGACGATTTAAGATCATGTGACGCCGGTGACGCGACCGTCGATTTGACGGGGTACGCATTCTCGATCGCAGGGTTGAGGCGTGGTTGAGGCGCGATATTTGGAGCTTGGGTGTGTTTCCATTGGTAGTTTAAATCATCTGACTATTGAAAAATGCAACGAAGTCTCGATCTCTTATGTATGATTCAGGAAATTAAAGTGCCGGTGGCTGGCCGGTTGTGGTGAGAACAGCGTGGGTGTATTAATTAGCGTATATTTTTGTTTTTATTTAGACATTTAGGGCGGCAATTATTTAGATTGGTTGTGTTTATAAATTTAAATTATTTTATGGCTATTAGATACACTATTTTTAACTCGATTGCACACAGGTAAGGTGGAATTTTAGCAGTTTTTTAAATTCAACGCAACAACTATTGTTGAAATTTGAAGGTTAGGCCTTATTTTATTTATTTTAAAGTACTGAAGAGGAGTTCAATTTTAGCGTTTTCTTTAAAATGAATCCTATTTATAACGTTATTCTTTCTATACTTGAAACTCCTTTTCTAAGACAAAATGAAACTGAAAAAAGACAAATAAATATTAAGGGGTCAGAAATTTTCGCAATATTTAACAATATGTATTTAAAAAAATTCAAATATTTTTGCGTACCACACCTAATAGGTTTGGTACCATTAAAAAACGCGTCGCAGAATAATTCTTCATAGGTGAGAAAATTTATTCGTATTTAAACAGAATTATTAACCTCATGTAGCGTCATCTTTCTATATACTCACGAGCCGTCATTGGGTGTGATAGAAACTAGTATAAACAGTGTTCATCTTGATTTCAAATAATAAATAAGTCATAAACAAATAGTCTATCCAATTATCCAACTAGGTGACCATTTAACTTTTGTGCATGTGAATACCCAGAAAAACAAAGAAAATCGTTTCACTCGATTTCTTCCATCGCTAAATTACCAGTCCTGTCGGCACAGAAAAAGGTAGCAGGGCCGAACCGGTGCCAAATCAGTTTCTCAAGACAAAGGATCTAATGAAATCGGCACATTTCCGACCGAGAACGAGAGGACGTGCCGACCGACTCTCTTAATTACCGGAGCCGAGAGCGGTTTCGCGCAAAAGTTCCCTTCACTTAATTACCCGGAATAATTGTCAGGCCTAGTTAGGCTCCGGGCGAGCCGTGCACCCGCTTTTATTCCGTGCTTTTTCCTCGCTGGAAGTGACGTGGTATTTCACCCGACCCACCGCCTCTAAAAATATATTATATCCAGGCAAATTAATATCCTCAAGGAAATCCTTCGAGTCTGAATAATTTTTGATTTAATGTTTCCAAATAGAGATGCTATATTAACAGAGATGTACAAGATACCTCATAAAAAGTATCTGAAATGAAATACAAGTTAGAAGATACTTCCAAACAAAGTAATTGAGATATCAGATACAAGATACTTTTGAAAAAGGTACTTGAAATACTACTCGTCGATATAAAATATGCATTTTCTAAATAATTTATTAAAATAAAATATTTTTGAAAGAAAACATTTATTTACATCTCTATTAAGTTATTAATAATTAAGAACAAGAATCGGATAATCTGGGAAAATATATTTTAAAATTTTTCTTTGCCCAATTTAGACTTAAGGAAAACTATTTTTTCAAACATTGTATTACTTATTTTTCTTCGATGTGTCCCTCGAAATACTACAGTGTTTCTACAGTGTTCTCCTGAAAAGTAGCAGAAATCGAGATACGCCTTTTCGTAATAAAGCCAACGATTTTTTAAATTAATTTATTCTCTATGTTGTGTAACCTTTGTTCGTGGCATCATACACGAACATTAACCCGGCCTATTGGAAATCAGAGACTCTTACTCTGAATCCACATAGGTAATTCTCAGCAGGCGCGTCCAAATCGCGGGGGTGGGCCCGACTCCGCGGAGTCGGTGGCTAAGTTCTGCTGAGGACCCAGTATTGCGGGGTATGACGCAATCCCTTTGCTCAAGGATACGGGTGAAGACCCCACCGGCAGGAATGGCGGAGAAGAAGAACTTCGGTACAGCGGACCTGGCGCAAGTGGCAACTAATGCTTTTAGGGGCAATATAAAAGCACAACGGCATGTCTGTTCCCAGATTGGGCGGTTGCAAACGGCGTCTGACCCAGAATGGACGGCCGATACACAAGCCAGGATTTGGCATAAAGGAAGGCAACGGGATACCACCTTTATTATTAATTCCCAAGACAATAACATGAGTACATTTAATTCAACATTTTCCGGAGTTATAAATAGTTCCCCAGTCGGATCTCCGGGGGAACGGCTTTAAATGTAACAAACAAAAGAGCGAATTTGAGAAAACCAATTAAGATCGGAACATGGAATGTAAGGAGCCTATTCGAGGATGGAAAACTGGCAAACCTCACACGAGAAATGGACTTAGTCTGGATATCCTAGGCGTTGCAGAAACCTGGTGGCCTGGGGTGGGAGAGTGCAATGTGGATAACAGCGTATTCTTTTACTCTGGTAATGAAGATCCAAAACACAGCAAAGGTGTGGGAATCATAATAACAAGAGAAATACTGAAATCTGTAGTGGACTTTGTTCCATACCCGGATCGCACTGCTTTATTAAAACTCAGAGCCAAGCCAAGTGATCTTAATATAATACAGGTATACGCTCCAACTGCAGATTCGCCGGACTATGATGTGGAAAGATTCTATGATGAAGTCAAATTGACTAAAAAACACGACGTCAACATAATTATGGGTGACTTCAATGCCAAAATAGGAAGGGGTAAATTTGAGGAAATTATTGGTTCCTATGGTCTTGGAGAAAGGAACGAGCGGGACGATCGACTTCTGCAATTCTCCCAAGAAGAGGGCATAAAAATAACAAATACGGCGTTTCAACTTCACTCTCGCCGTCTCTACACCTGGAAATCTCCAGCGGACCGACCGGCCAATGTAATACGAAACCAAATAGATTTCATCCTCATTAACCAAAGGTTCAGCTCAACCATCAAAAGAGCCAGCACCTACCCTGGCGCCGATGTTCCCTCTGACCATGTGATATTAGTGTCCGTAATGCAAATTGCTTTATCCAGTTAAAGAAAGCCAACCACAAGCGGCGGATGGCGTTAGAAAGAATGAGGGATCCACTAGTAAAATCAGAGATGAGTGACGAAATCAACACACAAATTCAAGCAATAATACCGAATACGGGAGAAGAACCAATACAATCTTGGACAAAGATAACAAAACCAACATTGTATCAAATTCAATGCAAAACAGGTTAGGATATTAAGCAGAGAACAAAAAGCAAAGATGGATGACGGATGAGATATTGTTGTTAATGGATGAACGTCGAAAGTACAAGAACAAAACAGATGGAATGTACAAAGATATTCAAAGACTCATAAGAACAAAGATTAGAATAGCAAAGAACGAATGGATTAAACGTGAATGTTCAGAATTAGAACAGCTGCAAAACCAACATGACAATTTTAATCTGCATAAAAAGCTGAAGGAGACTGCTGGCACATATAAGAAAATGAGATCAACTGTGACAGTCAATAATAACAACCAGATAGTCCTCGAAAGCATAGAGAAGAATAATGTTTGGGAAAAGTATAGAAGAACTTTTTGACGATGAAAGACTCTCAGCTGATATCAATAACTCACTAACCGGCTCATCTAAAGATGAGATTGAAAAAGCCATACTTTATTCGAAAAATAACAAAGCGGCTGGCCCAGATGAAATTCCTGCAGAAACCCTTAGGCTGCTAGATGAAAGAGGCATTACAGCATTACATAAATTATTCAGTATTATATATGAAACAGGTCACTACCCCAAACAGTGGTTGCGTTCTACTTTTATACCTCTGCCTAAGAAGACTAATGCCAGAAAGTGTAAAGATCACAGACTTATCAGCCTGATGAGCCATACCCTAAAAGTATTTCTGAAAATAATACACCAGAGAATTTACAAAAAATGTGAAAGGGACATAAGCGATTCGCAAATGGGGTTTAGACAAGGGTTAGGCACCAGTGAAGCGATAATTGCAACACAGGTGCTTGTCCAGAACTGCTACGATCAGAGAAAGGATGTGTGCCTGTGTTTCATAGACTACGAAAAGGCATTCGATCGCGTACAGCACCACAAATTAATGCAGCTCCTGAAAAGACTTGATATAGATCATAAAGACATCCAATGCATTGAGAAGTTATACTGGAACCAAACAGCACAAATAAAATTGTCCAATACCATGTCCAATCCAATACAAGTTAGAAGGGGGGTGCGACAGGGTTGCGTGCTATCTCCACTCCTATTTAATTTATACTCAGAAGCTATTTTCCAAGAGGCTCTGGAGGACGTGGAAATGGAAGTCAAAGTTAATGGAGTGTGGATTAATAATATCCGCTATGCCGACGATACGGTCTTAATTGCAGACAATATACACGACCTACAACAACTGGTCAACACGGTAGGAGAACAGAGCAAAGCAATAGGTTTAAACATCAACATCAAGAAAATCAAATTTATGATTATATCCAGAAACCCAAATGTGTTTATAAACTCCATCCTAACATTTAACTCAAAGCCCATAGAAAGAGTAGATAAATTTAAGTACTTGGGCATCTGGCTCTCCGAAGATTGGACATCAGACAAGGAAATTAAATGTCGCATCGAACCAGCTCGGCAGGCATTCTTGAGGTTTCGAAAAGTACTTACTGTTCTGATTTTGACCTTAGCCTTAGATTAAGATTCGTAAAGTGTTATGTGTATTCGGTGCTCTTTTATGGTATGGAAGGTTGGACATTGAAAGCAGCTACCCTCAACAAATTGGAGGCTTTTGACATGTGGCTATATCGCAGAATCCTGAAAGATATCTTGGACTTGGAGGAATATTAGACAGTGGACAGGGCTACTCGATGTTCAGTCGTTAATACACACTGCCCGGAACAGAGAAGCAATGGAAAATGTTATCGCAAACATCCATTAATGGATCTGCACTAGAAGAAGAAGAAGTTCTGTGTAACTATCAAAAGTAGAATCAAGTCTTCTTTAACATTATTTATTTCATTACTGTAGCGTTTTTTAAACCACTACCACTGCGAACGGCAGCTTTTCATCGGAGAGCAGTCGTGGATAAGGTATTTCACTAGAGAGAAAATTAATCAGTAATAATTAACAAAAGATATATAGATATTGGGCGCCAGGCATGTACAGAGAAAGAAAACACAGTTGTATAATACTTAAAACTAATGACTATATTTATTCATGACGTTCTTTGCTGATACATGACATTGTAGAGTTCTAGTAAATATATAGTGGTTATATGTCAAAGAAGGTGGTGGTAAGAGTCGTACTAAATATCAATGAAAACAACCACGGTAAAATACAGGACATGTAAAGTTTAAGAGAAAATATGAAATGTAGCATTACTTTAATTAATTTGATATATTCCATATGATGCTAAATTGAAGATGTTACAACCTGTAGATTCTAGAATCTATGTCTCGTTATTCATCTGTTAATATAGCGCAATAACAATATCTATAGAAAGTAATACTATTACAAGGCGTAATATAATGAAACCTAAAATCTAAATCACATTGTAACTACTGAATCGACATAAATGTTCTTAATAATCTAACCACTAAATATAGTCTGTACGATATTATTTAAAATGTATGTTACTGTTTAAGACTGAAAATATAGAAAATCTAAAACATAAAAACTAGAACGTAAATCTACACTTGTACACAGCTGTTCTTTATGTAATCTTGCTTCAAACAGTAGCAGCGCGAGGAGGTCTAGCATCTCTGTACTGTCTGTCGGCGATCCAGGCTTAGAAATGGGGTTGAAGCAGCACGGGGCTCAAGCCACATCCACGCTGGGGCACTCTATGTGTAAGACAAATCAATCCTACTGGGGACACTTGTCCATGGGACATCCGTCCATAAGATAGTGGCACAAGAGAACACTACTAGGACCATGAAAAATAGTCCATACCTTGGACACTTGTCCGTAAGACAATGTCCGTCCGTAAGACCTCAGAAATACTTCTGAGGGCTCAATAAATAATAAACAATCTGTCCTTTCTTCCAAATGACATTCTGGAGGATAAAAAGCAAAGGGACGCCAACGTGCCAGCCAAATACAAATACAAGTTGGGACATCCGTAACTCTACCCTGTAGCTTCGAAATGGCAGCTGATTCAGATTACACAGCAAGATTTAAATAATCACCATTTCTCAAAAACTGGGACTAATGGCGTCTGACAGGTCAAACAGTCTAACCAAAAGTGAAGTTAGATCACAGAGAATTGACAGAAGCGATGTTGACAGCGCGCGCTCCCACAGAGCAATAACAGGGTTGTGCCAAACCATAACAGGGTTGTGCCAAACCATAACAGGGTTGTGGACCAGGGAACGTAAAAATTACGCGTCAAATAATCTATCCAGCCTGAACGAGAGGAATCTGGTGATGATAGGCCAGACATCATATATTATATATAAAAAGACATGTAACGAACTAAAAACGTTACACTGCCCTCCTCCGAAAAGAAAAGAAATGGACCTGTAAGGTACACTTTCTTCTTCACAAATCTGGGGATGGTAAAAAAAATCAAAAGAAAATGATTTCGTGAATTTCAGAATAGACGAAACCCATTTGAAAATTGATCAGGTTCTCAAAAAGGAAGCGGCAAACCAAAATAAAAACGAAAAGTACCAGTAAAGAATATATGATGCCGGAGATCATAAAAACTAAAGGTGTAATATTACTAAAGTTGCTGGTCACTGGATACGCCGTAAAGTACAGAGATACTCGAGTCATTGTTCTGCTAAAATAAAATAATACGGAGGTACATCAGCTATTATGGTATGCAAGATAAAAAAATACTGCTATAGTTAGGTGTTATAAAACGATATAGGTGTAAATTATCGATAACTCAGGCTAGACAAGTGCAGACTAAAAATTAATAACGCTATGTTCTAAAGCAACGCGACTCAACAATAATTAAAGAGAACGTCGATCCATTCATGGTATCGATACGTCTCGGTTTACAACCTTGGTGATAGTTTCTGAAACCAACATTCTAGTTCATGTCAGATCAACTACGCCAGAGAAGGAACACTACACTACTAGAGCAGCTAGAGGTATACGACGGCCGGTACCCTAAAACCAAAAAAAAACAAACAAATTTACTGTGCCAATACAAACCTTCTCTCAGACGGAATGAACAATACTAACAACGCCAGACAAGGAATTATATTGAACTAGAGCAGTTAAAGGTTAACGGTCGGTACTACAAGACCAAGACAACCAGACAAATATACTGTTCCAGCTCAAACCTTCTCTCAAACGGAATGTATCATACTAACAACGTCAGACAATGAATTGCAGACTAGAGCAACAGAGACTGAAGAAGGCTAACCGAGCCTAAACACCTCAACAAAATTTGCACTAGCTCTACCCTTCTCTCCAACGCAGTGACTGGAACAACAACAACAAAAACCAGAGATAATCACCAAGAGACAGAACTGTAAAGAAAGATAAAAATGAAATGAATATGAAAAAATACCCTACATCTGTCAGCATGAGGGGATGCACTGTAGTGTACATCAAATAAAATGGGATAAATAGAGCATATCTATAACGATACTCCAAAATGACTCTACATAAAAAAATACAACTAAAAACCTTCTGAGCCTTAGCTCAGAGAGAAAAAAAACAAAATACGCATCGCCTAGGGTAGTAGACGGAAGGTCAACGCCCTGTCAAGCAAATGCGACGGAACCCTAACAGGTATCTCGAATCAAAATCAAAATAATAATCAAATCAATTTAATAAAATGAATAAATATAAGTTTTACTTACCGAAGTAAAACCTATTAAATAGGTATTACGATAAAGTAATACTATACAGGTAATACCACATACGTAATACTATTCACGTAGTACCACATACGTAACATCACCCATACAACACCACACACGCAATACCATATACGTAGTATGTGGATAAGGTGTACGGAAAGAATTTCCGACACTCTCGATGTTTTGAGACTTACCACATACTACGGTGGCATTTGACGGACTCTTACCGTCACGAGGAACCCGTACATGGCTATTCTTTACTGTTGAGTATGCAACTAACCAGTAGCACACTCAACTCGCCCACCATGTAGAGCGGATACAGGCCACAAGGCCACAAATCACGACCATAGGCTAGGTAATAGCCATAGATCGAAACCAAAAAATACATCTAAAAATGACAATCAAACAAACTCAAAGACTTACAGAAAACTGTAAAGTCAAAAATCACAAAAATGTCATACACGACACTGCTCAAAGCCAGACTCAAAAAAAAACACACACAATTGCTAAACGCAAGTAAACTGTAGGGCTAGATAAAACTAACGAGCTAAACTAAACTATACATAAGGGACTAAAATGATGAAATTGTCTCTATGACAACTCATCGGGCAAAAACAAACTAATAACTATCTCACTGATAGTTATTCTAAACCAAAAAAGTGGTGTAATTGCTCGCGAAACAATACACCTGGACTAAAAAACCAGAAAAACTAATAAAACAGAGCAATCATCATCTCGCTATGCACGCCGCTAAAAAACTCAATGCATCTGCACATACCATACAGACACTGCCAAAATTCACTAAAAAAAACTAAAAATGATATAGATGTCACCAAGACAAAAATATCTCACAATACAAAAAGATCTGAACATGACACAAGTGTCATCAAAAAAATATCTCTCCAAATAACGAGAAAACTAGAACTCCAACTAAACTCAAACTATTGACGCATTTTGACACAGATATATTCTTCGGAAACACTGCATTGGCTATCAGATCTAGTAAAAACTATTAAAACCAGGCAACAGAATCCGAGAACAGAAATGTCAAACGTCAATCCTCCATAAACTTGAGTCACAAGCGCTAAATCGCTCAAATAACTCAAAAACAATCATCATATCAAATGATGACAATACGTTAATGATCTTGGACTTCTCCAAAAAAAATCATTAACAACCAAAATGTTCACAGAAGCATCCTGCTAACTGTAAACCATAAATACGACAAGTGCTCCCGCATATGTCGTCTGCAACACTGCAAAAAATTTAATGTCCTCCTGACATTAAATCACTAAACGGTAAATGTCTGTATGAAAAGTTATTCGGCAACTATCATAACAGAACAAGTACCAAACATTCCTTTGACACGGCTGTCAAAAGAAAACAAAACGATACCTCACGTATCAAATATGACAAGTCACCCTCGTCATACACTCAAAAAACTCAAGGATACACTTCCTGTATCAACATAACAGTCCTAGTATAACTGTCATGACAAAAAAACTCAAAATGTACCTAAAGTACCAAACAGGACAGTCTAACAACTGTCGATAGTAACTGACAACACTGAAGGTTCAGATGGTGAAACATAGTGAATGCGATACTAAATAAAAATATTGGCATAAAAAACATTGGCATAGAAACCTGAAGGTAAACTAAACAATAAACGAGATGAGATTAACTCCATACTTCTATACAAAAAAATAACCCTAAATGCAAGTTTAGCAGCTCGCCCTAACAGTTATCGATAATCACAAAAACTTGTAAAATTAATTGCAATCAATTAATCAACACAAACAAAATCCAAATGGTCAAATTGTGACCACCCAGTATAGTAAAATTATCAAAATAATCTCAACTAAGTATAACGTTCAAAATTTATACGAAATTTCAAACACCTAGAGATATAACCAAAATCAAAGTCGAAAATTTAATGCTTGTCCACCCTGTATAGGGAAAATACAAACCAAAATGTCTGTAAATATAAAGTTCAAACTTTATCAAATGTCAAACACCTTGAAATTTAAAAAAATTCAAAGTCACAAAAAAGTATTGACCACCCTGTATAAGGAAGTCCCAACAATAGATAAACTTTCAAGTTTATCTACCAAGAAAAAAATTTAAACAACTATTAAAAAAAATTTTAACCCCAAAGAAAATTCAGGTCCAAGCATTAAATCTTGACCGCCCTGTATACCAGGTTCAAAAATATATCAAAACACACAGCTGACACATCTCCGTTATATGAAATTGTCCAAATTCCATAGACCCAAATAATAATAAATAGAAATATCAAAAATAAGAAAGAGAATAAAAATTTCAGTCTTAAATCGTACTAAGAAAACAACAACTGTTTCCTCCTCTGTATCATGCCAAAAAAAATTAAACTACAAAAATTAATATAAGAAAGTTAATCAGGAAAATTGTCAGACTCCAGTGAAATGTTACGAGTAAAAATTTCTCAAAGCCCCACGCTTATGGGTGCCAAATTAAGTGTAGCGTTTTTTAAACCACTACCACTGCGAACGGCAGCTTTTCATCGGAGAGCAGTCGTGGATAAGGTATTTCACTAGAGAGAAAATTAATCAGTAATAATTAACAAAAGATATATAGATATTGGGCGCCAGGCATGTACAGAGAAAGAAAACACAGTTGTATAATACTTAAAACTAATGACTATATTTATTCATGACGTTCTTTGCTGATACATGACATTGTAGAGTTCTAGTAAATATATAGTGGTTATATGCCAAAGAAAGTGGTGGTAAGAGTCGTACTAAATATCAATGAAAACAACTACGATAAAATACAGGACATGTAAAGTTTAAGAGAAAATATAAAATGTAGCATTACTTATTAATTTAATATATTCCATATGATGCTAAATCGAAGATATTACACCTGTAGATTCTAGAATCTATGTCTCGTTATTCATCTGTTAATATAGCGCAATAATAATATCTATAGAAAGTAATACTATTACAAGGCGTAATATAATGAAACCTAAAATCTAAATCACATTGTAACTACTGAATCGACATAAATGTTCTTAATAATCTAACCACTAAATATAGTCCGTACGATATTATTTAAAATGTACGTTACTGTTTAAGACTGAAAATATAGAAAATCTAAAACATGAAAACTAGAACGTAAATCTACACTTAGCTGTTCTTTATGTAATCTTGCTTCAAACAGTAGCAGCGTGAGGTGGTCTCGCATCTCTGTACTGTCTGTCGGCGATCCATGCTTAGAAATGGGGGCGAACCAGCACAGGGCTCAAGCCACATCCACGCTGGGGCACTCTATGTGTAAGACAAATCAATCCTACTGGGGACACTTGTCCATGGGACATCCGTCCATCAGATAGTGGCACAGGAGAACACTACTAGGACCTTGAAAAATAGTCCATACCTTGGACACTTGTCCGTAAGACAATGTCCGTCCGTAAGACCCTCGAAATACTTCTGAGGGCTCAATAAATAATAAACAATCTGTCCTTTCTTCCAAATGACATTCTGGAGGACAAAAGCAAAGGGACGCCAACGTGCCAGCCAAATACAAATACAAGTTGGGACATCCGTAACTCTATTCCTGTAGCTTCGAAATGGCAGCTGATTCAGATTACACAGCAAGATTTAAATAATCACCATTTCTCAAAAACTGGGACTAATGGCGTCTGACAGGTCAAACAGTCTAACCAAAAGTGAAGTTAGATCACAGAGAATTGACAGAAGCGATGTTGACAGCGCGCGCTCCCACAGAGCAATAACAGGGTTGTGCCAAACCATAACAGGGTTGTGCCAAACCATAACAGGGTTGTGGACCAGGGAACGTAAAAATTACGCGTCAAATAATCTATCCAGCCTGAACGAGAGGGAATCTGGTGATGATAGGCCAGACATCATCTATTATATATAAAAAAGACATGTAACGAACTAAAAACGTTACATTACTAAGAGACGTCACTATCATAATTTTCAGCTTATTCAACCATTTCCAATTATTTTCCTCACATACTCTCTTTTGTAGTTTTTATTTAAATTTTTTGGCACCACGTTATCCCTGTTAATTTCCTAATATCATTGTCCTATCTGAGGTTCGGTCTTCCTCTAGGTCTCTTAATTGCTCGTGGGAACCATGCTGTAATTTTTGTGAGCCATCTGTTGTCTGTTCTTCTTGCCAGGAGACCTGCCTAACGCCATTTGAGGGATTTAACTCTGTGAATTACATAATCTATTATTTGGGTCTTTTGTCGTATCCAATCTATTTTTTTATGGTCCCTCTTGGCTATTCCCGGCATATTTAAGTTCCATTGAGCGTTGTGCGACCTGCAGTTTTCCTATGATGTCCATTCTAAGTGCCCAGGTTTCGCATGCAGAGTTCATGACTGGTAGTACACATTGGTCGAATATATTCTTGTTTAGATAGTGTGGCATTCTAGATTTGAATATGATTGAGTTTCTTCCATAAGTACTCCTTGATAACTTAATTCTTCTGTTGATTTCTGGTAGTAAAGATCCAGAACTGTTATTCCAAATATATAGTATATATATAATATATAGTTATCCCAAATATATCCCTTTATTATATCACTATTTCCAGTGTTGTGTTATTTATTAGAATGTTTTTGATATTTCTTTGCACTAGTTCGTTGTACATTACTTTAGGTTTTGCTAAATTCGTTTTGAGACTCACTTTATTGCTGGCTGTATTTAGTTCATTAATTTGTGCTTGTAGTTCTTCAGGACTATTGGCAATTAGGACTATGTCATCAGCGAATCTTAGATGGTTACGATATTCTCAATCTATTTTTAATTCTTTGTTGGTCCAGTCCATAGTTGACGGAAGATTTCATCAGCTGTGGGGATATTGCGTCTTCCTGATGTCGTTCTCCTTTGCCATTTGGAGTTGTTTTATATATCATTACTCTTGTTTTAACTTTAATAATCTTGCAATAATCTTGCTTTGGCTTCTTTGTATATATTGGCGAAAGTTTCCATATAAGACCGATCAATACTTTGTTTCGTTAGGTCTTCCATTATTGCCATAGGATATATCGAGTCTAAAGCCTTCTCAAAGTCTACAAAGTCTATGACTAGTAGAAATTGGTACTTTTTCGTTCGGCTGATAGTTTTTCTTAGTGTATGTATGTGATCAATCGTGCTGAGGCCGCTTCTAAAGCGACCTTACTTACTCTTTCTTGAATTATAAAGAACATCGATCGAAATTTTCAGAGTTGCGGTTTCACGCACATAGCCAGTTGGATCGCCAACCGCCGAAGGTAGACGGCGCGGCGGCCTAAGAAGAAGAAGAAGTCCTGAGGAAGACAATGTATTTGTCGAAAAGATGACTAAGTATTAAACATTAAACCTGAGTTGTATTTGATCCAGATCAAACTAAAAAAAAAGAACTTTAATTAGTTCTGTTTTGTTCGTATATCTACGGAAGCGTTCCAATATTATTAATATGGAGATCAATTTGGTTGCCTTAAAATTTGAAAAATTTTCCATAGCTTGACCTCCCTTGTATCTGTTATGGTTTCTGACATACCAATAGTCATCCTCGAATTTGGGACGCCCTTTAACGTTACGGTTTTTAGGGTTACCCAAAAGGTAAAAACGGGAACCCTATTACTAAGATTTCGCCGTCCGTCCGTCCGTCCGTCTGTCCGTCTGTCACAAAGTCAATCATATGAATCAAACTCTATCTTATGAACCGTTATAGCTAGACAGTTGAAATTTTTACAGATAATGTATCTATGTTGTCGCTATAAGAACAAATACTAAAAACAGAATTAAATAAATGTTTATAAATAAAAAAGTACTTTCACTAAACATTATCTTTTAAGTAAGAATTTTACATAGAATCTCGGTGGTCCTCGGTGGCGGGCCCGTTACAGTAGCCCCCCCCGGTTGTCCAAACTCTTTAATATTTTAGCACTGTATTGCACTCACCTAGCACTACCTAGCACCCAAGTTACAGAGCTAGCACCACAACCCCTAGTGAATTACAGGACATTTTTACCAGGGGGTGCTAATGTAACGCTAGCTCCCCCCGGTTGAATTTTTCCCTTAAAACTTTAGCACTCTATTGCACCCACCTAGCACTACCTAGCACCCAATTTACAGAGCTAGCACTACACTCGCAGAAGAGTTATAGCATATTTTCACCTGGCGCACAGTGGGGCGGATGGCAATTCTAGTGGGACATAACATCAGCGATGTTTGGGACTTTATTATCTCGTAATACGAGATAATAAAACTAATGGGCATAAAACTGTTATGATATACATGACACAAAAACCGTACTTTAAACTATTGCCAAATAAATAAAATTATGATATGAGGTGAAACACTTAAAAAAACTATATTTAACAGTTATTTCTTAATTACTTTGTAATCTTGTTACACCCTGTATATTTTATTTTAAAAAATACTATTTTATTAAAAAATAAATAAAATAGATGTTTAATTTTAATTTATATATAGTAAGGATCTAAGACAATATTTTAAAATTTAAATAAAATTAATAAATCATTTAATTTTTTTAGAAGTTATAAGAAATTTAAAAAAGGCTTTTGCATTATCATCATGTTTTATTTAACTAGAACATCATGTGGATGTTTTTGTCTTGAGGAAAATTGCCGAACTGGCCATTGGTGTCATTCATTGATTTTTTGAACTCTGTGCCTTTCGATAGAGTTTCAGAGTTAGTTTTCAACAATTATTACAGCAGCATCCCTACTCCCACTAGACCTAAAGCTCACAGTACTTGCAAAACCCAATCTTTTTTTGAAAGGTCCTCTATTAACCCTTTAACGAGTCTTAGTTTCGTGTTTATACTAGCCGATTGAAATTAAACTTTAAGCGTCCACCAGTTCAGCTTGAATTCCCTGTAACTGATAAAATGCCTTCTAGCCACGATTTATTCTATTTGTGAAAATTGTTTAAGGAAAAGCAACTTTTTTTCTATTTTCGATATAAAACAATGGAAAATGATTGCAAATGGGTCTCAACACCTTTCGTTTTATTGTCACTAAGAAAGTTGGGATCCAAAAATTGCATCACGACATCCCACAAAACGGTCAAACTGGTCTTAGATGTTGTTTTTAAAACGCCTTTTTTTCTTGAGGGCTTCAAAAAATTCTTGGCAGCTGACTTCAACTTAACCTAACCGGTGAATCGGAGAGAGACTCCTAAAAATTATGTTTTTTTTTTCAACAATTTGGCAACGCCCGGTACAAATAAATATGGGCATGGAGACCACAAATATTCTAGCATCAAAATTGCTTACTACTTTTTGGTAACTATTGGTAACTCAAAAGATCTACATCATTCAATATATCGATATTTGATAAAAAAAGTGAAAGTTTGATATCTGCAGAACAAAAGCACGAAATATTTTAACGAATAATATACGTGTAGTATAAAAGTAAATAACATAATTTGGTTTTGGAATTGAATGTATAAGCACTTGTAAATATTTTGTTTTCGTATGACCTTTGCCTTGCTGAGCAGAAAACGACCTTTAGTGGATAAAAATGTATCGAAATACATACAAAGAATATATATAACCAAAAAATAATTGATGCATTTTTATATCTATTGGAATGCCTACTATTAATTCATCAGTACACATTTTTTGGCTTATTTCTAACAAAACGGTTTTGTCCCGCTAGAATTACCGTCCGCCGCACTGTGCGCAAGGTGAAAATATGCTATAACCACAGACTTAACTATGGCCACAGTCTAAAAATATTCTAATTAACATTTTTTAGACGGTGCATTGGCTATAACCACCTATAACTCTTCTGGGGGTGTGGTGCTAGCTCTGTAAGTTAAGTGCTAGATAGTGCTAGGTGGGTGCAATACAGTGCTAAAGTTTTAATGGAAATAAAAATAAAGCGAAATAATAAATACACTATTACTCTTTTGGGGGTGTGGTGCTAGCTCTGCAAACTGGGTGCTAGGTAGTGTTAGGTGGGTGCAATAGAGTGCTAAAGTTTTAAGGCAAATATTCAACTGGGGGGTGGGGGGGGGGCTAGCGTTACATTAGCCTCTCCCGGTAAAAATGTCCTGTAACTGGCTAGGGGTTGTGGTGCTAGCTCTGTAGGTTGGGTGCTAGGTAGTGCTAGGTGGGTGCAATACAGTGCTAAAGTTTTAAGGGAAATATTCAACTGGGGGGAGGGAGGGGGGCTAGCGTTACATTAGCCCCTCCCTGTAAAAATGTCCTGTAATTCGCTAGGGGTTGTGGTGCGAGCTCTGTAAGTTAGGTGCTAGGTAGTGCTAGGTGGGTGCAATACAGTGCTAAAAACCCCTCGGTGACCGCGTGGTTTAAAGTGTTAGGACTTTACGCTGCTATGACGTTGGAGCCGTAGTAAAACATGTTCGAATCCTAGTCAAGGCGACTTTTTTTTAGTCGTTTTTTTTTAATTTTTACATATTTATTTTTACTTTTTACATATTTATTATTGATTAATACAATTTTTAGTAATGTGTTTCTTCATTTTTTTTAATTACTTATACGCGCATTCAAAATTTCAGCTAAATCGGAAAAAAAAGTTTATGATAATATAGTGTCTAATGTTGTATAGATAATGAATGGTACGGAACCCTTCGTGCGCGAGTCCGACTCGCACTTGACCAATTTTTTATTTTTTATAAAAATAATATATTATAATAAATTTTCCCACGCTTTTCCAGCCATCGCACATCGACTGGTAAAACTTGAAATACTGGCCACCCGACCACTTTTTTCATACGGTCCTTGGTCCTTCGCACGAGATAAGCGAAGGTGCAGTGTCGGTAGCACCGACTTCCGGCCCGCTCAACAATGTCCTCGGAGAACGACATAGCCTGGTTGAGATCGATCACATAGATATCAGAACATGGCGTAACAGTCGTAACACACTTGATAGTTCTTCCATAGAGAACCATGATAATGTGTATTGCCCTTTTATACTTTGTTTCGTTTTAGATATGGCAAAAATTAAAGAAAGAATTATGTAAAGTGGTGTCCCATTTTTACTAAATCTTGGCCGGATATCTCTATTGTTATATACGAGTACATACAGAGCGATATTGAAAATTTTGCATTTTTTGAAAAACTGATGTTTATATACCTAGTTTTTGACATAGAATCCAGTGATGTAGTCAGAATTTGCTATGTTTTGTTATTATATTAATGCTGTGCAAAATTAGTTTTTGAAGTGGAGCTTCTTTACGCGCGATGATAGTATCAAGTTATCAAGGCCGTGGCACACCACTCCAACCATATACGCGAGGGTATACAACTTTTATTGATGGTAAATTTATTGGTGGCTAGATAATAAAACTCTCTGTCTAGGCACCGAATATTAACTATAAACTCTGGGTCGACATGGTTCTGACCGAAAAATAATGTTTTAAGAAAAGTTACTCACGAAATTATTGCATAGGGTGTTTTAAAGTTAGTGTAAAAGCAACCCTTCAATTAATTCTCTATAATCAGCCCAATACTAAAGTTTATACAAAACTGAGTACAAATTAAAGTTGATAGGTTTATATACAGTAGGGTGTCCGTTATTTCCCAAGTTGATAGTTTTTTTGGTGCCGCCCTCTGAAGTTTTAGTTTTTGGTCTAAAAAAAATTATCCAACGTAAAAAAGCTCTAAATTTTTAATTTAAACCGTGCCGGAATCATGATACTTTTTGATTTTCTGACCTTTTGCATTTAATTTTTTATCTCCAAAGCAAATGAACCTACAGCTTCAACAAAGACATATTACAATACAAAATTTTACGCTTTACAAGAAAGGGCTCTTTGGTTTTTTCTATAAAAGCATTCCTTTAAAAGTTATTCACGGTCAAAGTTATGCACATAGTTTATAATCAAATTTTCAAATTCATTCACTGCAAATTTTAATTGCGTCTTTTTATTTTGACTAAAAAAGGTTCTAGAGTCTAGAGCCATACTTTTTTCAATAAAACAATATTTCTTTACCAACTTTAATATGGAAAACTAATATTGCGCCATCTATGATCAATTAATGAAAACTATAATTTAAGGTTATTGTTTCATTGCCTATCAGTGTTAAATACCACGGGGGTGTCACTTGTATGGGAAAACAGGCAACAGTCAAATTTAAACGTGCCAGGACCAACGACAAAGAAAGCAACATCTGCCAGGCATTGGCTTTCTTTATCACTCACATTGCTTAAATCATGATACCGCGGCCATTTTGCCAACAAAGAAGCTGGCCGGGCTGTCCTGGCATGTGATTTAAAACAATTTTGCTTTTTTACAATATTAAATTCCCATTTGGATGTATTTAATGCGATTATTCAGTTAACTGGTAAGTCAGAAATTACACACAAATACTTTATTCGTAAATACAACTAAGATGTAAACGTATTTTTGTATTTTTAGATTTCAACTTTTGCAAAGACCCGCCGATAGAACTTGCCTGGCAGCGTACCTGTTTAATAATATCAAAACAAGTAAGTACCTCTATAATTTATGATGAAAAATGATTTTGATTATGTTTTATATTATTTAAATACTTTCTAACCTCAAATAATAGTAAGATCCTTGTTTATATTGCACAGCCCGTTCAAAACTGTATTGTCTTCAAAAAATGTTTACAAAACAAACAATTATTAAAAAACAATGTCTTTTTAATCTGATTTATACCTCAGAAGGATGCCAGTAAAATTTTATTAAATCAACATTATATTATTTGGCCGTTAATATGCAAAAAGGAGCATATTGCCTTAACTTAAATTTTCTTTTACTTCTCCTGGCAATGTTCTCTATATTATCTATTTTGAGTTAGTATTTTGAACGGGATGTGCGATATATAAAATACAGAATATATCCAAGGGTATGATCTGATAAAAGTATTTTTTGATGCATTTTTTGGTTGTTTATGCACGTTGGCTTGGTTTATGTTTTATTCAGCTTATATTTATTTGGTATAACAGTTTTTTTTTGCCTTTGGAATGGCATGCATTGAGGCTAGATAGTGTTTCATTAGATCATTAAAGGAATTTAAATTAGCATATATTTTTTGTCATATTAGTGTGTTATCATGATACAGGTAGTTGTATCATAGTGCCTTATGCATGTTATTTACCTATTATATACTTATGCTTATGCATTATCAGTAAATAGATGATAACATACTAGTAAAATGTCTTTTTAATAGTATGTTTTTCTTTCCAATTCACTAGTTATTTGCAAAATGTATTTTGAACTAATTTAAGTCATTATTTGATCATCTTTCATTTTCAGGTTCCGGGAAATTCTTTTTCATTGTTAAAAAAATATATATATTTCAATATTATTGTAATATAAATCGCAGCTCTAAAAAATAAATGATATTGTTTACTAATGTGTAATTTATTTACTATGAATTTTCTCTGCAAATAATAAGTCTTTAATAATATCATTGATTTGCTGTAAATGTTAAAAGACATATTTTTAATACATTAAATTATATTAAAGTAATAAAAAATATGTTTATTAACTTTAAACAGTAAGTCAGTGATACTTATAAAAATATTTTTTTTAAAATTTCCCCTCTTTTAAGCCCCGCCCCTCCAATTCCCCTCAATTTAGCTAGTACTGCCAGGCGACACCAGGTGGCGTCTGTTTCCATTTTTTAACATGAAGTTAGCATTTCTTTAATGTACCTATTCTCTGGTTAAATACTCGTACATATGTGTGTCAATTGAAAAGAATGAACAAATTTCGAGTGGTTTTAATCGGAAATATTATTTGTATCGAATTATCTTAATTAACTTAACTTAATTAATTAATAATTTAATTTAATTAATTCGGTACAAGTAATATTTAAGAAAAAAACCACTCGAAATTTGTTCATTCTTTTCAATTGACACACATAGTTACGAACACTAAAAAGCAATGAAACAATAAACAATAACCTTATATTATAGTTTTGATCAATTGATCATAGATGGCTCAATATTAGTTTTCCATATTAAAGTTGATAAAGAAATATTGTTTTATTGAAAAAAGTATGGCTCTAGATCCTTTTTTAGTCAAAATAAAAAGGCGCAATTAAATTTGCAGTGAATGATCCGAGGAAAAATCAGATTATAAACTATGTGCATAATTTTGAGCGCGAATAACTTTTAAAGGAATGTTTTTATGGAAAAAACCAAAGAGACCTTTTTTGTAGAGCGTAAAATTTTGTATTTGTTAAAAATTTTAAAAAATCTAACTCCAAAATTACAGTAGCTAGCGAAACGCGGTTTTCAATTTAAGAATAGGAATAATATTTGCAACAGAATTTGTAATAACATCAAAATCAGTCAAAGTCGCAATTTTTGAGATATTCCGTATTTCCGTAATCTGTTTTTGAGAAAATCCGTATGGAGAACTCCAAACTCCCATCGGACGCGACCCCAGGTGGCGGATACGGGAAATAACCGCACACCAAAATTGGAAAAATCCCTTTATTTTGAAACTAAAAGAACTGCCTACCAACTTTTTATTAACATATTTTAGTATGGGCGGCTATATACGTGCCTCCCGGTGCCAATTTTTTGTCATCGTCTGTCGAAATCTTACCTGGGATAAAACAGAGCAGGGGTGGATGGGCCATATGGGAAAACGGGAAAATTCTCGGTGGGCCGGTGGAAAGATGGACCGGTGGGCCGGTCCCGATTAGAGCCCAAAAAAGATTGGATTAGCAAAAAGTAAATGGTTATTCTTCTAACTAAAGTGACGTAAGATCCTCAGTGATCCATAACTAACTAATCAATTTGGATCAGTATAATCGTCGTAGATTTTTAACATAAACACCAATTTGTAAAATAACTATTGTAAAATGTCTTTCTCTGGCACACTAATTTTAATAATCATATGTTGTTTGTTCGGTTTGAAAATTTTTATTATACAAGGTGGGTCTATAAGTGCAAATATTTTCAGGGCTGATAGATCTCAATAAAATAAACATAATATATTCTCTTTATCGAGTTTCAAATAAGTACAATCGAGTTATTAAAGTTTGGAAATTTAAAAAAATAGATTTATTTTTAAAAAAATTTGAGCCACCTCAATTTTTCGGTATTTGCATCTCTTTTAGTGCCGTAATATCAGAGATTAAGAAACTATACCGTGGGAAAATTTGCAGTGAACAGGAAGTTCTAAAAAGTTTTCTAAAATATACAGGAAAATTTAAAAGAAAATGTTCGATTTTTAACATCTTTTTTTTGCAAAAAAAGTCAGACGTGCTGGGGTCGAAATATACCACCCCTGAAAATATTTGCACTTATTTAAGACTCACCCTGTATAGTTTTATCCACTATTCTTTTATTAATAACTAATAAATATGACTGACCGGCAGCAAAAAAAAAGAATGCATAGCATTAGGTAAATTTAAATACTCTCGATCTAAATGTATATTAAGAATACGGTAGCGTAGATTGACAACCTGGGGGCTTCGGTGCAATATTTTTCGAGCTCCCCTTTGTAAAAAGGTAGACGAATTTGATGCGAACACTGCGGTTAACGGAGAAAACATATGTATGCTTAGCTTGAATTGGGGACGGACTAAAAGCCAAGTCTAAATTGTTGTTTAAAATGTTGCTAAAATAAATTTGCTAAAAGTTACTGGGACAGCAGAGAAGAGTTAAATAAGGTTTAAACTAGATTAGATAATAAAATATTAATATGTCTTGAGATCCAAATATTCTTATTATGGACTGTAATATAGCATTACATCAGAACACATTTATATCCACTGCCTAGGTATTGCCTAGGTTTTTTTTTTCATTTGAGTCATGGCATTATCATACAAACCAAATGTAGAAAAATATAGAGGAAAAGTTTCGTGATAAGAACTATATAATAACCTAGAAAATGCTGCAGTTTTAATGGCGACCTCGGTTCGTTCAATTAAAGACACGTGTACACGAGGAGGCCGCTGCTGTAGCAGAAAAGAGAGAATTTCTTTGTACAATGCGTAAGAAAGTATATACCCGAAAAGCTAAAAGTAACGTATTTCACAGAGGATTGGGTCAGCTGAACTGAATCAATCAGGAAGTCTTAAAGTTTCTCAAAATTGTGACTCAAAATCGTAGCCTATTCAAGATAAAATTACCGTTATCGATAATGGAAATAAAGCAGTAGAACCCTGTAAAACTGAGCCATTTTGTAGTAAAAATACAGATGTCCGACCCAATACTGGTCTTTACGAAAATTTTGATCAAGACAATTTATTTTTTTTTAAACCGGAGGCCAAAGAGCTTTTTCGCACGAGCGAAAAACACCCTTGCTTATATATTAATAAATAAAATATGTTTCTTCGTTATGGTCATTTTGTTTTTGTGGATTTGGGCCGGTTGCCTGTTTTTCCCGGGCCGGTTTCCACTTCCCCATCCACCCCTGAAACAGAGTATAGCATGATACTCTTCATGATCTGGAGCCCTCGTTAGGGTAACAGAATCATTTTTAGTAATATTAAAAATGATTACCCGGATACAATTCTCCAACAAATTTATGCAAGAAATTTTCCGAATGATCATACCGAGCGAAGCGAAGCGCGTTTAGTTCATGTCGCCGACGGCGTGGCGCTAGTTAAACGACCGAGGCGTTTTTTTCATCTCTTCTGCGAACGCTCGTGATTGTCCATTTCCTGGGCTTATTAGACGAGTTGCACGTCTGCATTCTTATGTATAGATTAGGCGGGTTTAAATGCTAATAAACATGTCCTTTCGAACGCGACGTGTGTTTTGCTGTCGTGGGGGATCGACAATCCCATTCATTTCGGTCGACACGAATGGGTAGTCATGGTTTCTCCTACCAAATTGGTATCCTAAGTAATCTGGAAAAAAATGTTTTTTAGTTCCTTGTTTTTTCAAATATTGTGATTGATTAAGATGAGAACAAAGCTAATTTACACTTGTCATTGTAAATACAGACCTAGTCTCTTTATTTTATCGTTCAGTCCCCTTCAGAGCCACCACAGTATATTAGTGTTATAAATACACTCACCGGTAGGAAAAACGGACACCTTAAAACTTTGGTGTATTTTAATGTTTAATATATTTTGTTCACCAAAATGTTGATATTTTGGTGAAATTTTGAAAAATCTTGTGGAATATGTGAACAAAGCAGGGAATTTAAAAATTATGCAGAAAAAAAATCGTGGGTGTTTGGGAAGGCTTGAAAGGAAACAATGTTTTTGCGACGTTTCGCGACTTTATTGTCGCTTCTTCAGGCACTATAGGAGAAGCAGTTTTTTTTAAATATCAAAATAAAATTAACTGGCTACTTACCCAAAACACATATTAATCCATATCCATATGCCTACTGATGGCGATTCCATGGCGATGCCTATTTATGGCGATTCCAACCGCCAACACTAAGACACATACAGAAGAACGAACAGAAACTTAACGGGTATTTTTTTGCCCGATGTACACCGATGCTCGGTTTTTGTCGTACTGACACCAGTTGCAGGCTGGTTGGCATTGCCATAAACATTTTTTTTTCTGCGTACTAACTACTACTAACTACTGGAAACTAACAATAATCATAACTTAAAAATTATTTTATCATCTAGGTGCATCTTTTAATCTCAACAGTTTGTTTTTTGGTTCATCTCAATAGTTTTAATTTTGTTGGAAATTATTTTTGTTGAAGAAGACACGAACAATTTTCCGTAATTTTTATTATGATAATAAAATGTTAGAGTTACCGATTAAACGAAGAAAAAATAAAAAACATATAATAAGAAAATTATTCCTAATACGGACTATTTACACCGGTATTTTGTCCATGATGAAAAACTTTATGAAAAAAAATCTTGTACCAATAAGTCTGATGTTTATGAATGTGTTTTTGTTTTGTACACTGTAAAATGTGTATTATGTTTTTTAATATATAGAAGGCATGTCGGTATGTGGAAGGGAACTATCAGCCAAACAAAAGAATACGAACTTGCATTAGGCATAGCACTAGAGGATTCGAGGATAAGCTGATCACTGGAGTTGCTCTTGTTGATTTAACCGCCGTATATGACACCATCATCCATAAACATCTTCTAAATAAGTTATATGCAACAATCAAGGACTATAACCTGATGAAGGTGGCTGAGTCAATGATGCAGAATCGATGCTTTTACGTCACCCTAAATAATAATAAGAGCAGGTGGAGAATTCAAAAGAATGGGTTGCCACAAGGGAACGTCTTGGCGCCAATGCTATTTAATATATATACCAACGATCAGCCCCTTCCTGCTTACTCAAAACATTTTCTTTATTCTGACGACCTGGCAATAGCTGTGCAAGACACCAGCTTTCACAGATCGAACTAAAACTGGAAGCTGCACTTAACACCATGGCTGATTACTAGACCAAAACTCACTAAAGCCCAACCCTTCCAAGACGCAGGTTTCTGCCTTCCACTTACGCAATAGAGAGGCTACGATAAAACTCAATGTTCTGTGGAGAGGTAGTTCACTGGAACACACAGAAACACCTAAATATCTCGGTGTGATATTAGACAGGACCTTAACATATAGGTACCACTGTCAGAAAACTCGACAGAAGGTCAAGACCACACCTACTAGACCAAAACAGGACCAAAAAAGGACCTTAACATATGGGTACCACTGTCAGAAAACTCGACAGAAGGTCAAGACCAAACCTACTAGACCAAA
Organism: Sitophilus oryzae; assembly: GCF_002938485.1. Lineage (NCBI taxonomy): Eukaryota > Metazoa > Arthropoda > Insecta > Coleoptera > Curculionidae > Sitophilus > Sitophilus oryzae. The sequence continues at coordinate 633,495 of NW_022146741.1, read as the reverse complement.
ACTCACTAAAGCCCAACCCTTCCAAGACGCAGGTTTCTGCCTTCCACCTACGCAATAGAGAGGCTAGGATAAAACTCAATGTTCTGTGGAGAGGTAGTTCACTGGAACACACAGAAACACCTAAATATCTCGGTGTGATATTAGACAGGACCTTAACATATAGGTACCACTGTCAGAAAACTCGACAGAAGGTCAAGCGAGAAATAACATTTTAAGAAGGTTAACCGGAAGCAAGTGGGGTGCGAATGCCTCGGTCTTAAGAACGACGGCACGGGTTCTATATTTTTTCAACAGGCGAATACGCTTGCCCTGTATGGCGCAGATCGAGCCATACGAAACAAGTTGACGTTGCTTTAAATGAAACGTGCCGAATAACAACCGGGTGTATGAAAGCAACAAGTCTACCTCAACTTTATAGAGCCTCCGGTTTTGCAGCCCTTCCACAGCGCCGCAAAGCGACCGAATATACTGAAATATTTAAACAGATGTTCGATGATCGCCATCCACTTTATGGAGAGTTCCGGGGACCGAGCAGACTCCGGTCACGAAAAAACTTCTTAAAAGCTGTTCCAGAAGATCCACCATCTGATTACCCTCTTAAGTAAAAAGATCCCACCGGTCGACATCTTGATTGGGCCACCTGGAAGTCCTTGAAGCCAAATGGGGGCTTATCAACCTCGAGGACACGGACTGTGAATGTGACGAAACCCAAAATATGATGCATCTGTTGTCCTGCAGAAGTTGTCCTCATACCTGTAGCCTAGAAGATGTATGGAACGCCGAAGAAAATGCTATAGACGTTGCTCGGTATTGGGCTAAAGAATTTTTTTTTTTGAAATTTAAATTACACTGTTTTGTTTTAAATTTATAAACCGTGTTGTTTAGTATGGTGAGATGTTCGGCGTATGGCTGCATAGGCTGAAGCAAGAAAAAAATGACTGGAATTACATTTTACAGGTAAAAGTTAATACACAACTTGTGCTATGTAGTCATAAAATGTACATTTTTTTCATTATAGTAGTAAAAATATGTAAAATGCTTTTAATATGTCTTGTACCACATCCAAAGCAAACTATTTTTATTAATTCCAAGTAGTATTTTCAATATCCTATATTATAATTAATGTTTGAAACTATAAATAATGCTACTCAGAGAGGATTTCTCCAGTGGCGTAGGGTATTGTAATCAGAGAAATACAATTTCTGCAATAAACATTTTTTTATATATTTTATATGTAAAAAAAATGTATAAAGTATTGTTATCAAATATGTAAAATAATAATTGTAAACTATAAAAAAAACATGACAAATTTTGGTTATAAAAAGTCTATATGTATAGTTGTTACATAAAACTTAAATTTACCTGCCAAGATTTGCTGGGGGTGGACAAACTTGTGGTAGGCTACTTGTTACAATATTTTTTTAAATATCCTTTCAAAAAAATTACTAGTTTAGGTGTATAATAATACCGTATGATCGAATAAAAACGGCGTCAGCGATGGCTATGAAATGAAGATCACTATCATTTTATATGTAAATTTATATAGGAAATGCCATCGATCCTCATTTCCAAGCCAACTGGACGCCATTTTTATTCGATCATACGGTAGTTTCAGTGAGTAATTAATAAAAATTTAAAAATAAATAAATAAAATAACACAAAGCTTCTAGAATAATTGTTTATTTTTTTGCGGAAAATTAGGATATTCTTATGACTGAAGGTAACAAATATTAAAAATTACATTATTCATTGAATCCCTAGGCAAGTGTGAAGGGGATTGGCTACTGTTTGACCAGCGGATCTGTAGCTACGGAAGGAATGCGAGAAAAAAAAATCGATATTGCCACGTTTATCTATAAAATTGCAAAATTGCCAGACATGAACTATAAATTTAATATATTTTTATTATATATAATGTGTTTAGCATATATTCTGACGTATATTACTAAGGAATTTTAACGTAGTTCATATTGTTCGATATGTTTTATTTAATAACTTATTTCTTTCATTCTGTATAATCTGCCTATTATGAAAGTTGAAGATTTTCAACGATATCATTGGCAAACCGGCATCGCCGCGCATGGCCGCCTATTCATCGAACATGATTGGCGAGTACGTCACAGGATTTGTTACCACGCGGTTGCCATGGCTTTTACGCCTTTCCTATTCGCTTGCTTTATCCCCAACTTCACGGTCTCTTCTGAAAAGAGTAGGAATATTGAATACTATTGAAATATCCAGTGGCGGTGTCATTTTTTTGATCATTATTACTTTATTTCATTATTTTATACCGGTTATCCTAAACTTTATTCCTATATTTTTAGTATATTTGATAGTTAAGTTGTGTTTTATTGTTTTGTTATCTTGTTATAATGTTTTTCGTTCGTAGTTTTTAATTATTAATATCAAGTTTGATCGTATATTTGTGTTTTAAAACGAATAAATTTGTTAAGGGTAAGACGCTACATAGTCAGACAAGAGAAATAATAGCTAATTTATATAGGTAAGTTAATAATAACGTGGATGAAATCTCATTTGGTGTATTTCCTTGTGTTCATAATAGGGTTTGCGATGAAGAAGCTACAGAGAGTTCGCTTGAGTTGCCGCTTAAACGTAAACTTGAGCGGATATTTCTTTATACCGGAGTTAGCGTATCGGCTATAAAAAAATTCACACAGAAGATAAAAAAAAGGCTGAAAACTAACCCCGATAAAATGATATCCTCTCTGGAAAGAAACGACCACGTGAGACTGCTGTCGAAAAGCTCAACGACTTTTTCGAAGTGGTCAGGAATTTGATAAATAGATTTTATCTCGAATTCAAACTCGTCCCCACAATTAGAAAGCTTTTGCAAAAATTGCAGGAAGAATCGAATTTTCCTTTTGCAGGGAAACGCTTAGGGGGTTATTAAAATCAAATGAATTTTTTTGGCGTAAATGTTAAAATAACAGATAAATATTAATGGAGCGGCCCATTATATTGCAGAGAGAGATATAAATATATATACGCGAAATTCGAAAATATAGCCAAGTATTATCTATTTGGATGTAACATATGGGTAGACAATGACCTAACCTTTAAAAACTGCTGGCGGAGCGATACCATATCTGGTGTAATAGGCAATATCAGATCTACTGATGAGTAAAATTATGTTTTGTTTGCGCTTCCAAAGTTAACTATTTTCAAGATTTTTTTTTGCTGGAAATAGTTATATCTAAAATTATGTATTATAGAAAAAAATATAGTTAGTACAGATATATAAATAAATATACCTCAAGACTCAGTCTTGATCATCTGCTGATGGCAGACATGGTTAGCGAAACGTGGTCCAGTGTAAAATTAAAAGTGTTTTGGTGTATTGTACTGATTTAGTGTTTTATTTTGCTGTGTAACACCAAGGTTCCAACCCCCAGCTGTAATTATTTCTTCTATTATATTAACAACACAATAATAAAATGATTCAAAATATTTAAGGGAGCTTTAATAAAAGCTTTTAGTGTTTATCTGCTAACTCAACAGTAACGATTCAAACAGCATAAAGTTTTTTGAAAAAAATTATTAATCTGAGTATTATATTTATGATACACATTATTTTCATATAACACCGTACGCCCATGCCTATTTTATGAATGAAATTGGGCGTGTTTTGTTTACAACTGCGTTCCCCTGCCGATACCCCGTAGCTACAGATCCGTTGGTCACACTATAGATTCATTATTATACTGTATGATCGGAAAAAAACGGCGTCCAGTTGGCTTGTAAATGACTGTCGATGACATTCCTCTCAGCCTTTTCTCGATGTCATTTTATATATTTTTTATGTCATTTGATATGTAGAATTATATGGGGAGTGTTATCGATCGTCATTTCCAAACAAACAGGATGCCGTTGTTTTTCGATCATACGGTATATATTATATATAAAACATATATATATATATATATATAAAACATATATATAAAACATATATATTTACATTATTTTTTATTTAATTATTCATTATACACACGTTAATAAATAAATATTTGTCTTGATGATCAGTTTACTGTGACTGTTAAATAAATTTTGCATTATCGGCTTAGATATATTATCAAGGTGAGACTATAAAAAACAAAATTGTATATGCATTACTCAAAAATAAACGATATATTAGTTAACGTTTTAATAAATATTTTTAATCGTCTAGGTACAAGCTAATTTCTGATGCTACACCATTCGAGAATTTCGCGTGGTGACAAGTGGCCTCACTTTCAGCTGCCGTGTTACCTGTCCCCTCTCTCTCCTTGTCTAAGGTTTGACATTTCAAACAACCAATGGGAGCTATATTAAATTTAAAATTGACAGCTGTTTGAATTTTGTACAAATCTGATTGGTTTCTTTGATGTGTCGCTGGCGACACTCGCTGTTCTGAGAACGGGGATTTAATATCACCTGATTATAGATAGGAGCTTTTGCTTTTTAATCAAAATAAGAAGATAGGAGTTTGTGTGACCAGAATAACATCTGGTTTCAGATAGGAGGTTTTCTTTTAAATTGTGCCGTAAATTTGTTATTTTCAGATATTACCTTTTGTCAATACGTGCATAATGACTCATAGAACGTTATGCTAAAATATAATAATTTCAATTTTGAAAAAAATGGCAGATAGGAGCATTTGCCAGATCACCCGCGATATACACATATATTTTTTTTTAAACTCCAAGTAATATTTATTCTACTATCCTCCGTTAGTTTTAATTTTCTAGACAACTAGTCTAGAAAATACATTAAAGCTGAACACAGTGCCGAATCCGGATTACCTGATTTCGGAGAATCGGTGCGAAAGGGCCTTTTTTCGAAAAAGGAACGCAAGAATGGTCGAGGAATTTCGAAACAATGAATGAACAGGATACCACACGCGGTATCTTCAAAGTTCGCAAAACGTCTCAAGCAAGGAAACCATTCACCATAAGGACAGCAGGGGGTAAAACAGCCCCCGATTTAAATTTAACCGTGTTTTTTTTCGTTTTGCGGTTTTGTAGCCAAAACTGGGGGTCATCATATTTTATCTTTGAGGCTAAACTATTATTTTCCTGAAACAGTAGATATGAATTTTATATACTATAGTGGTTTAGTAAAAAAGTTTTTTTTCATATAGTGTCACAGATAAGTCCGCATCATATGGAACTCCTTTTTATTTACTGATTTAGGTTAAATTTTTCTTCTCTGCTTTAATTTATATTAAAAATGATTTAAGAAAATTTAGCCTGTTACCCTAGGGTATCTGTCAAATTTGACATTTAACCTAACAAATGGCTAAAAAATTATAAACTATGATAAACAATAAACAATGGTTTACAAATTTCCAGTATAGATAGGAGACATATTACAACGTTAATTAGAATGCTTACAGGCCATTGCTTAACAAAAAACCATTTATATAAAATTAAAGTGAAGGAAGATCCATACTGTGAGTGTGGCTCTGTTGAAGACCTAAATCATATCTTTTTAGAATGTCCTATAAATTTTTTGTTTAATTTGGATTTGTATCAAAAATTTATTGAAATTAATATTCCTACCCCACTATCAATATTTATACAGTTTCGTCTAAGCCAAGTGAAAAATTAATAGAAACTATTATGATATTTTTAAACATTAATAGAATTAAATTATAATGCTCAACTTTCTATTTTTTTATTTTCTTTTTGTTTCAGTTTCCGAATGTACTCTGTTTGTGTGACCTCTACCCTATGTGCCTTTGTTTGTGATATAATCTTCCTTTCAGCACGTCATTTATATATTTAATAAATAATAATAATAATAACATTTTACAGTCACAGGTTACCTTCATAGAAGTTAGTTATATTAAAATTTACCCATTATACATTTAATCAGATAAGAATCAGTGACCTTGATATGGTTTAGAGCCAGTCAACATCTTGGTCGCTCTCAAATTGAGCTGGCGGTTGCCTTGTAGCTGAGCCATCATAAAACAAGAAAAGTTACCTGGTCGAATTTGGAAAACTTTATTTGAAAAATTGTTACTTTTTTAATCATACATAAGTGTACCAATTATCAGCCAACTAGATGAAAAATATGTGTGAAAAATATTGTGTGAAAAATATTCGTGATAGAAGCCAAAACCACTGATGATGGTCTGTTTGTTAGTCAAGTATTTATCTAGTGATTATATATTTAGTAAAAGTTATTGAATCTGCAAAAACTGCTAATGTTTTTGCAGAAAAATAAATTTGATTGTAAAAATTAGACAAAAAGTGATGCAAAGTATGAATGACTTCCCTGTTTATGTGGGACGGCATCATGAAATTCTTATTTCTACATGCTGGTAACTTATTTATACGATACTAAAGGTCAAAATGTACTTTTCATAGACTACTTATAGAACTGTTGGACTATATGGTCTCTGATAAAATTAAAATACAAGTATAACGGAACATGATTTAACTAACTTAGCGGGCCTGCGTTTTAAATAAAATCTAAATTTAAATTAGGTAATTAGAGGCTAAACATTTTATAGAAAAGATGGCACGTATGGCATAATATGCCATACGGAAGAATTATTTATAATTTGGGGGGGGGGGGGCATATTATGGAAGCCAATTTTTTTACAACAAAGTTTAACTTTTCATAAAAAATCAGTAATATATTCAAAACATTTAACAAAATATATGAGTATCTACTACATAAATATCTGCATAACAAACAGGCTGCTATTAGTTATTTTAGCTTCTATCAAGAGAATCGGCTGCTATTGGTTAAAAATGACGAAAAAAAAAATTGTTACGTGTAGATGCCTGAAAATAAAATTGTTACGTTCATGTAAAGTTTTATCTTATGTAAAAAACACCTAGCTTTTCTCTATGTTTTTATACAGGGTTGTTCACCACATACGACATGGAGTATTGCAGCTAAACAATTAGATTTTTACAAATTTTAAGTTTTGAGTTCGTTGAAGGACTAGTAAAGCTACAATTTAGAAATAATTTTACAAGATACAGAATGTCCGAAATAAGTAAAAAATGCGATAGTTGTATTTTTTTAAATGGAACACCCTGTATATTATTCTATTTTTAGATTCAACGATCGAAATAAAGGTAAATTTTATTAAGGTTTATCACACTTAAACCTTACCGTTTTTGAAATATTTTCAATTTTGTGAAATTGCAGTAAAAATTTTAAGGCTTCATTTCTCCAAGGGTATCAAAGTTTTTAATATCTACTAAATATTTACTGAAGTTTATTTATTGATCAGTTATTGTGTTGCAATAATAAAAATTATACTACCTTGAACAGAGTGTCTAAAATTTTATTTTAAATAATTACTAGCTTTAAATGGCAATAACTTGTTTAATTTAAATGGCATGCCCTGTATATTTTAGGAGAATCAGATGCATAATTTAATTGTCTATCAAATTGTATTATACCACTTTTTATCTATCCCTTCAAGTTTTTGTAGAAATGCATTTTCTTATAATATAGACCTCATTTATCAATATACCCATGGAATATTGACATTTTAGATTGTTTTTAAAGCAACAAATGTACAAAATGTACAGGCTAGTAATATTATCGTTTTTAACAAAATGATAATATTACTAGCCCATTTGTATGCAAAAAGAAAACTATTTAAATCTTCATAAAAGAGTATACCATTAATTAAATATACCACCATTATTGTTTCCGCCCAAATACTAATTAATTACATACTTAATTATGTTTGTGAATAAATTATTCTTAATAAATGTGGATTTGAATCAGAAACCAATATAAGTTATAAAAATGAATGTCTCTGTTGTTACAAATAAGCATTTGTCATTTGTGTAAAAATTAAATATAGTTTTTAAGGTGTTACTTTTTACCACACTGTCTAATACACATAAAAAATTCAGTTTTTTAGTTTTTGGAGCAATTATTATTGATCAACGCAAACAGTCAATTAATGTAATTTGAATATTGGAATCATATTAATTGGTGCTCTTTAACAAATATTTAAACAGTTTTTTTTATTTTTTAATGAAATAAACAATCGACAATATTAGAATCTGTACTCTTTAAAAATTTGGTACATCTTTAAAAATAATCTAAAATGTCAGTATTCCATGGGTATATTGATAAATAAATTTCAAAAATTACAAGAAAATGCATTTTCTACGGAAACTTGAAGCTATAGGTAAAAAATGGTATCATACAATTTGATAGACAATTAAATTGTGCATCTGACTCTCATAAAATATACAGGGTGTTCCATTTAAATTAAATTAGGTTAGGTCGAGTCCACACGGGTCCGGAACAGTATAATACATTTTGATAGACAATTAAATTATGCATCTGATTCTCCTAAAATATACCATTTAAACTAAATAAGTTATTGCCGTTTAAAGCTAGTAATTATTTAAAATAAAATTTTAGACACTCTGTATAAGGTAGTATAATTTTTATTATTGTACACAATATCTGATCAATAAATAAACTTCAGTAAATATTTAGTATTAAAAACTTTGATACCCTTGGAGAAATGAAGCCTTAAAATTTTGACTGCAATTTCACAAAATTGAAAATATTTCAAAAACGGTAAGGTTTAAGTGTAATAAACCTTTATCAAATTTTCCTTTATTTTAATCGTAGAAACTAAAAATGTAATAATATACAGGGTGTTCCATTTAAAAAAATGCAACTTTGATATTTCTTATTTATTTGGGAAACTCTGTATCTTGTAAAAATATTTTTAAATTGTAGCTCTAATAGTCCTTCAACGAACCCATAACTTACAATTTGTAAAAATCTAATCGTTTAGTGTTAGTTTAGTTAATGCTCCGTGTCGTATGTGGTGAACAACCCTGTATATTTTTATGTCACATGTTGAAATAACTTTATCAATTAAGTTAAAAAAAATTGTGCGAAGCTACCATCTACCCTAATGGAAACTACCCTTTCAGAACTTTTTCGGATTTTTACAATTTTACACTATCGCCATTCGCTTTGGCATTAAAATGCGTGTAAAAATTCTCAAGCAGAAGCAGTCATAAATAGGTTATTTAAAACACAATTCAACGAATTTAAAAAAAACTGCGTCTAATTTTAAATTGAACTTGAACAGGTGACAAAGCAAAACCAGGCAAATGCTAACATACCTTAAGTTATCGTATAAATAGTATAAAAATTTACCTTTATACTTATTGTGATTTTGTGAATGTCAAATTGTAGATATTTTCTATAGGTTAGACTTTTGCCTAATTCGGACAAGTTCAAGACAAGTTTTAAATAATTATAAATAGCATTTCTGGGACACTGACTGTGTAGGTATTATACGTATATTACAGTAGGGGGTTGGAACATTTGGTTTTACAACAGCAAAATAAAACACTGAATTACCAAAAAGCACCAAAACACTTTTACTTTTACCATATTAGCCTCATCAGCAGATGATTAAAACTAGATAACAGTCTGATAACTGCCTTAGTGATCTGCTGATGATCCTAAGATGGTTAGCGAAACAGGCGTCCAATGTAAAAGTAAACATGTTTTGGTGTATTGTGGTGATTTAGTGTTTTATTTTGCTATTATAACGTAGTAGTATACATTTAACGATAAAATCATAGGTTGACAACTTAAGGTATGTTGGCATTTGTCTTATTGTTACTTGTTCAGTTTTAATTTAAACATAGCTGCAGTTTTTCTTAAATTAGTCAAAAACGGCTTGTCCAAAATTATTCAAATTCGCCACGTGTATTCAGCATAATGCAGAAACATTTTTAAACTATTTAAAACTTTGTAAAATTATCAGGGGAGCCAATATTTGGACCGTTCAAAATTTGCATGGGATTTCCTATATTTCCAACGACGATACACCACTCGATATATTTCAACGAACTTGTATACTAATGTTTTTTTTTTAAAAAACAAAATATATTATTTTAATGTTTCAAGAACTTCCTCAGGAAGCATCTTAGGTAGGGTTTCTATAAAGGCTTTTGGAAATCCCGGACAAGCGAACTTAGAAATCTGGAGAAGTGAAGTAAAAAAATAAAAACCAACGCACATTTTTTAACAAAACAAAATATAATTAACTAGACAAAATTAGAAAAGGCCATTTTAACTGCATAACAAGCAAATAAAAATTTATATTTAGCTAAGAGGTATAATTCAGTTAAATTTCAAGATTTCCCTGGGGAGTACCCAGCAGTACCTGGGATGGGCTCCCCTGTATTTACGCCAATGAAATCTGCCTATACTTAAGAAAGTAGGCCCCGTTCAGATTAGACGATATGATCTAAATGGAATATTAAAATAACTAATTTTTTACTATAACATATCATATCCAAAATGAATATCCAATATACTTTAAAAGTGGCAAAATAAAAAATTAAGTAGAAAAAGCCATTATATTGGTTTAAAGGTCCCCATCAAAAATACCGAAGCCCTTTCCACAGCATTATGTTCAGGCAGTACACATATTATACGCATCAATCACTTTGGAAACGTACCCCCGTCTCAAATCGAGCAGCCCAGGTGTGCGAAAATCTCGACACATTCCAGTCGACCACACGAACCGGTCCTTGAGGGGTCCATGTCCCAAACACATCAAACAGTGGTCGGTACAGTGTAAAAATAAGGCAAGAAGCAAAATCTATATAGTATAACATTTTTCTATTTTGATTGGGTATTACACCGCTTAAACAAAAATCAAAACATTAAAAAATGTGCTTTTTATAAATTACACTAGGTTGTAATTCAAACGACAACCAGCTTCTCAGTGGCTTTTTGCTTTAAAAAATTGCTTAATCAGAAAACAAATATATTTATCACCAATTTTCACCAATTTGCAAATCGAAAATTTGTCAATATACATATTTAGCAGGATTGGCTTGATCAAATGATTTAAATCATGATTTAAATTGTGATTTAAATCGAGTGATTTTTTTAATTTTAATCATGTGACTTAAATCAAAATAAATAATTTTATTGAAACTTTATAAATAAAAAAATAACTGTAAAAGTTATAAAAATGTGTCTTAGAAAACTATAAAAAATATTTTTATAAAAGATATAACAGATAATAAATCGCAAAATAATTGTAAATGTTACAAAACTATATAAAAATTTCTATTCAATTTAAATGTTGGACCGATTTTTGAAGTAATTTCGTGTGAATTCATTAGACCGCTAAACCCAGGGATTTATTTTAAAATTTATGTATAAGTGACAAAAAGTCGCTATTCGAATACATATATCATTCGCAGTGTAGTGCAGAACTAGGTTCTTCTGATGTAGAGACTATATTATATCTTCATTATAAAAATATGTTGTTTTATATATTTTTTTTTGAAACGATTGTATGTTTCTAAATTCCTACCGACATTTTGATCAGCTGTAAGTTCCTAAGGCACTGGCAGAAGTACTGAATATCTAATAATATAAGTTAAAGTTTCATGGTTTTAGGTTCAGAGATTTTTATCCCTTTTGTTATAGTGAGAAGTTACCTAAAAGAGTAATTTTCCATCAAAGTTATTTATCATCCCCCTAAGATGTCCCCCTAAGATCACCCCCTAAGTTATTTATTAATTACTGATGTCACTCTGTGAACCCTTGCTCAAAATTTTCTGCCTAAATCAGACATCTAGAAAAATAGTAACGAATTTTCATACAACCTTGTTGTGTTTCTAAAACCAGCTGAAACAAAGTTTCACACAAACATTTTAACTCCTTATTTACAATTCTTTGTTTTTGTAACTCTTTATTTACAATTCTGAGTTTACAATTCTTCTCCATTGAGTTTTATTGTGAGCTGTTTCTTCAACTTTCTTTCCACTCATTCTGCATATTAATCCCCTTTAAGTTTCCGTGGAAAATGTCCTTGTACCTTTTGAGTTGTCCACCCGGCCTCCTCTTACCGTCTACAAGCTATAAAGCAGAGATTTTGGTATGCGGTTTTCTTGCATTCTGCATACGTGACCAGCCCATCTTAAGCGGGATTTTGTAACCATAACTTCAATACTCTCGCAGTTAGCTTTTTCAAGAACTGATACGTTTGAGACATGATGGTACCATTGGATTCTTAAGAGTTGCCTAAGGTGTCTCTGTTGCAACTTGTTTAATGCGTTCATGTGTCGGCGGTACGGCACCCAGGTTTCGCTCCCATATAAAATGGTGGGGATTATAATTGCTCGGTATACTGCAAGTTTCGTGTTTGTACTCAAGTTATGATCGTAGAAAACCCCGTTTTTTAATTTCCAGAATGCTCTTGAGGCGCTGCTAATCCTGTGCTGAATTTCAGAGTCGATAGTGGCCTTTTCCGAAATCAAACTGCCGAGGTAATTGAATGCCTATTCAATTGAATACATATTCGATAATACTTCTCCGATTTTTATCACATTGTTGTGATCTTCCGGGAGAGTGCACATGATTTTGGTTTTGTCGATGTTTAGCTTAAGGCCCTGTATGCCCAGGTATACATATGTGTTCAACATTTTTTGTAATTGTTGTAACGTTTTTGCTTTGTTTCTTGTAATTGTTGTAACGTTTATCCAAATATCGACTTTAGTTCAGAAATTATTTGGAAAAAATCGACATAAAAACGAAACTTCTACACCCTGTATTCCCGAAACTAAGAATTTTATATACATACATTTATAACGAAATTTTTTACTTATTTAAAAAAAAGTTTCCCGAATATAATTTGGAGCACCCTGTATAATGGTAATTTTAATATGATTTAATGAAAAGTTGAATTAGGCTTTCCGTATTTCTCTTTCAGTCTGTCTACCACTGTGTTTCATTGTATCTCCATGGCATAGCTGGTCCGCTGCATTGTACGGAGCCTATTGTTCATGTTCTGGGACCCTTCGAAGTTCACGTGCGTTTTAAGGGTAAATGCGAGTTTAAAATGTATAAAACAATTTTCGAAGGTAGGTATTTATTTAGAACCAGCTGAAATTGTTTTTAAATTATTTATTAGGTTCGATTTCCGTTTGCATTTTAAATCGTCAGAGTGATTTTATTTTGAAATTGGCTTGATGGGGGGAGGATTTTTTTTTATTACGAAAATAAGCGAAAAAAATATTCAAATTATTCACATATTATAAAAATAAAAAAGGTGCAGTCACCTCTCACACAATGCGGGGGCTCCATGAAGAACGACTGTTTGTATTGAAATTAAATTTTGTGGGCATTATCTATACTAATATATAAAATCCTTAAGTGACTGACATACTGATTAATCACGATCCTGCTCAAACCACTCAACGTAAGAAGCTCAATTTTGGCATACAGGTTGATTCTAGGGTGTAGAGATTCGATAAGAAGGGATTTTTCGAAATTCCAGTTCCCAGAGGGTGAAACTACCCCTCAAATATTACAATATTTTTTATTTCAAAAACGGTCAAGTTTCCGAAAAAAAAACGCTTAAACACGTAGGTATATTTTATTTTGTTTTTTTTACATATTTTAAGATTTTTTAGGGTATATGTATAGGGTATTCCTATAGGCGCACAAAAATTGTTCACTTGAAATTTTGCTGACGACCAGTTGGTGCTTGCGCAGGATGCGTTTGACCTTGAATATATTATGAGAATACTCTATGTACAATATGAGAAGTGGGGTCTACAAGTAAGTCTTAAAAAAACAGAATATCTAGTAGTCAATAGTGAAGCGGCCTTTGAAGTTCTGATTACCGATGATACTCAGGTCACACAGGTCAACAACTTCAAATATTTAGGATCAATCGTGACTAAACAGGGCATTGGAGAGGACGAAATTAAACTCCGCATTCAAGCTGGCAAGAGAGTAGTGGGATGCTTGAATTCATTGTGGTGGGATCAGCATCTCTCTCTTAGAACCAAAAAACGGCTGCGACAAATCTTGGTGGAATCTGTGGTGTGTTATGGTTGTGAAGTATGGGCTCTAACAGCCGAAATGAAACGGAGAGTTACAGCAGTCGAAATGAACTATCTCAGAAGGAGCGCAGGTGTATCGAAAATGGACCGAATTACCAACATAGAGATCAGACACCGAATGAATGCCCCAGAGACAATTATAGACAGGGCCGAAATCAGAGGTCTCAAGTGGTTTGGCCATCTATCAAGAATGCCGGAAGATGAATGGCCTCTTCAAAGCCTCAAGAGTCCTCCACAAAGAAGAAAGCGAGGTAGACCAAGAAGGTCGTGGAACAACACAATTAGGCAAGAGATGGCATCCAGAGAGCTGGAAGAACTGGATGCATTTGATAGAGAGGTTTGGCGAAGGCGAATGGGAAAGCAGCAGTAGCTGTATGCTTGATTAATGGACAACAAATGTCTAATCAAAAATCCCGTATATATATATATATATATATATATATATATATATATATATATATATATATATATATATATATATATATATATATATATATATATATTTTTAAAAATATATATAAGATGTTTCGATGTATACAGTATATATATATATATATATATAAATATAATATAATATATATATATATATAATATATATATATATATATATATATATATATATATATATATATATATATATATATATATATATACATTCAAAATAAAAATATAATCAAAAATCCCGTATATAAGATTTTTTAAAAATGTATACAGGGTGTTTCGAAAAATCTGGTCATTGATTAATCACGATCCTGCTTAAAGCGCTTGACATAAAAAGCCGATTTTTGGAAAACAGATTGATTTTAGGGTGTAGAGGTTCGACAAGAAGGGATTTTTCGAAACTCGAATTCTAAGGGGGTAAAACTATCCCTCAAATATTAAAATACTTTTTATTTAAAAACCGGTGAGTTTTTCAGAAAAAACTCTTAAACACGAATAATTTATTTTGTTGTTTTACATATTTTAAGATTTTTTATTAATTTATACAGGGTGTTTCATTAAATATGACCATTGAGTAATCACGATTCTGCTTAAACTGTGTGTTCCAAAATGTTGGGTAATTGATTAACCACGATTCTGCTTAAACTGCTTGACGTAAAAAGCTTATTTTTGGCAAACGGATTTTTCGAAAGTCAAATTCCAACGAAATGAAACTACCCCTCAAATATTACCAAGTTATATAATAATATCGCCATATTGTTTTTTCTCATGCTGACAAATGTGAGAAAATTTTATCCAGTTTGTATGTTAATGGAAATTCTTGCTTTGCTTTATCATCACCATTACAAATGATTAATTCGACGCGAACGAAATTGCTGGTACACGCTAATATATTTATAATTTAGAGCATTTTTTAAAAACTACACTCAGATGCAAAAAAAATAGATTTTTTTTCGTCAAATTTAAAGTATTATTTGTGGTATTATATATTTTGTTATATTTAACCCTATTTTCATGATTTTTTTTAACAAACTGTAGGTATGTGTAGCTGATATATAAATACAGTTTATACCAAATAAAATTTTAGTCACGTGATGGAGCTTGACCGGACAGCGTTGCCCACTTTTATATATTTTCTTTTAATCAAAATATTTTAGGAAACAAAAATAAATTAACTGTAAATATATAAACACTTATTATTTACATAAAAAACTCACTTTCTTAACAGCACTTAAGAGACATAAAGGGCCATTACTTACTACCGCTTTCCCGTTCAACATATTCTAATAAAGTTGCCATTTTTTTACAGCTATTAAGCTATATCTTGTACACTTCGCACTAAAAGAGGTTCTAAAAAGAACAATGTTCGACTGCAAGGTCTGCTAGTAAACATTTTTAAGCTTAAAGTATCACAACACTATTTATTTAAACCAAAAACTCGTAACACAAAACTAAAGTGTCAGAACGAATGACAATGTTTGGAAATAAATCAATTAGTAAATACAAAATTCTTGCATTGAGGTGCTATATTTTTCAATTTTAGAAGATCGAAAAAAGAAAAAAAGGAAAAAACTGTGTTATGTTTGTCGTTAAGGGGGAAAGCAACTCCCAACTCCCACAAAGTGTTTCTGGGCCTACCTTCATCAGGTGGGTTGTCCAGAGGTTGGTTGGTCAACGAAAATTGAAAAATATAGCAGCTCAAGACAAGAATTTTGTATTTAGTAATTTATACTAAAAGTTGCAAGAAAACTTTGTTTTAACTTTAGAAATAAATAAATATATGGGCAACTTGACATTTTTTACAGCAGAGATACCACCTGAATCTCCAACGCGAAATTTAAATTCCAGTTAGTCAGCCCGGCACCGAATATGTCCTTGGTTGGCAACAATGAATTTAAAAATCGCGCCCTTTAAAAATATCTTGGTTAAATTTTAAGTGCGAAATGAACTTGCCACCATCAATTTGCAATTATTTCAATAATAATTATCATCACATTTTGATGTTATTTTTTAATACGACGAGGTGGATCAGGTGACTATAGTCGTAATGTCATATTACGTTAAATGTGTGTTTTTATAATGGAACTGGATACATTGATATTCCGATTTTAGGAAGAAGATAAAGATGAATTTCATTAAAGAAGCACTTGACTAAAAGGTAAAGTTTTTGACATATTTAACATTTTCTAAAAATAAAGAAAAACAAATTTAGGCAACGGTCCAGCTGCGTTGAAACACCGATTCCCATTAGAACACCGAAGTTAAGCGACACATGGCGATACTGGTGGATGGACGGGTGACCGGTTCGAAACTCTGTATCGTGCTGTTGTCCAAAGGCAAAAGTGTAAAATTTATTGACACATACTGCTCATGCACGCCGGTTTGTGGCCGGATGAGATCGGATATCTCGTGAGTAAGAGTCGATTTAGACACTTGCCAGTCAGTAGGCCATTGACCATGATATGGCCGAGGACCGTGGTTCGGATTCCGCGTAAACAAAGTAGGTCCCGTCCAGATTAGCCCTGGCAGCAAAAAGGAGGCGAAAAGGACGTTAACTTGAAAACTAGAACTAGAAGAAAATGTTTTTTTCTAATTATGAATAAAAACTACCTAAATTGTAATTTACCATATATAGCTTGATATGCAGATAAAATGACCATTGTACGTTATATCAAGTTAAAAGTTAATCCAAAAAGTTATACAGGATGTGACGAGCTTAATATTGATAATTATAAACGTTTTGCAGCAAACATATATCTATTTGAGCTTTTCCGTCATAAGTAGTTTCAGTGGACTAACTATTGGAATTTAAAGAACATGTACTTTTTTGTGATATTTTTATTGTCTATTAAAACCATGTCTTGTTATTTTGTAGTACCGTTTTTTACTATACCTACTATAAAATAAATTTTAGTTAATTTATAGAATTATTGCTATTGGGCCTCGTCTATAATTTCATGTAGTCAATTAGTAAGCTCTGTATTTTTAATAAAAATAATAAATAAATATTCACATTGAATTTTCAGTCCACTTAAAATATTTTTAAATTTATACATGGCAATATTTTTTTATTTGGTTTCCATGAAAAATATTTTATTTTACTTTTAATTAAAATATTAGGTTTGCATATAAAATATTGCGTATCGTATCCAGGCTCGAATTTAATTCAAAATAATATAGTATATAATATAATATTTGATTAAAAAAGGTATTTTTTATTGAAGAATATCTCCGCATTTGAATTTTTTATATGAAATAGGCTGCGAGAAATCCATTCGGAAAAAAATAATTTTATATTCAGTATTTTGAGAAATTTGTAATGTAAGCCCTCCACTTTAAAATTTCATATCGATTTAATATAAAAATATATATAGGGTTAATCGTAAATAAGTGCCAATATTTTTAGGGGTAGTATATTTCAACCCCAAAAACACGATTATGAGTTTTTTTCGCAAAAAAAATGAAAATTTGGAATTTTTTCAAAAATGTTTTAGTTTTTAGTTAAAAAATATAATTTCTTGATAATATGACAACATAGGTAGTAGATTAAATTTACAAGAAAGCAAATCCAGAAAAGCTCCAATGGTTCTAAAAATTTTAACAAAAAGTCATTTTTTTTGGAAATTTTCAAAGTAATATCTCGGTTATTTGAGATTTATCTGAAAAACGAGAAAATAAGTTTCTTTTATCGAAATCTACCAGCCCTAAAAACATTTTACATATTTAAGACTCACCCTGTATAGGAAGGTATATTTTTAAAATGCGCATAATATGTAAATGTCCATATTTTGAACGGAAGTAATTATTTTTTCTGGCCTTCCTGTTTGATATCCAATCAGTTGATTTAGATAGATCGAATATGTCGACTTTTCTTAACCTATAAACCAAGTTTCAGGTTTCAATATGCCGACTTTATGATTTAACCAATGCTTATTCCAGATCATATTTTTGTAAATTTTACATTATATTTAATTTTTATCTCAAAAACTATCAGAGATATAGGTTAGTATAATATAAGAAATATGAGATATTAAAGTAGTTTTCAAAAATGTAATAATATACCGTATGTTGCATTTAAAATAACAAAGATGTCATAGGCGTGACCAGGCTTTTTAATAAGGGGGGGGCCAAAGTTAAAGGCTACGAACCGGGGAGAAAAATAGCGCCGCAGCGCAGGCGATTTTTTTTTATACGAGCGTGCGCAAAGTATCATTCGCACGCAGAATGCTGATTAAGGGGGGCCATGGCCCTCACGCCTCTCCCGTGGGCACGCCTATGAAAGATGTTACCGCTTTTAGTGTGAAGCGGCAACACTGTAATTCTGAAAATGATTTAGACAGATGGAGCAGGTGCCTTTACGCAAAAATACAAATTTTCAAAAAATCCTATCACCGGTTCTCCATAAACGTCTAACGTGCCATGGCCGTGAATCACCCTGTGTAGTTTCAAACTCGGTTTCAAACGAAAGTAAATAAGATTTCTGATCTGGTTAATTTTGGGGTGTCTAAAAAGTTTGTATCATCTAGTAATTTAGTTGTTTATATTTTATACCGACATTAGGGTATCTATAAATAAATTTATAAATCTTTCTCGTATATTCGAACAAGTAAATTATAAAAGGCTACCTTTCTCGCTGGTAATCCAATCAATTACCCATTTAAGCTAATAGAGTCAAATCAGATTTATTACATACAATTGGATAATTGGCTGATTTAAACCCCAATCTACCATCATTTGGTTTATCGTTTGGGTGATGTGTTTTTTTCTCAGAAATTCCGAGGATGGTTTGTTACTCAGGGTTACAGCTACATATTTTTACTTGCAAAGGTAAAAGTAAAAGAATGTAATAATTTTTTCAAAATTCGCATATACTTAATTCTTTATTTTTTATCTCGTTTTGATTAGTTTCACATATCTCTTCACGTCAAACTCCTTAAAAATTAATCATATTTTTATCTTTCGCTGTTTGACGCGAGTAATAACAGCTATCGAATTTCTTAAATTTATTGCCAACTAGAGATGAGCAAGAAATCGCAAACTGCGATTCAATCGCAGCGATTTTAAAATCACAATCGCAACTTGTGACTGGCTCTCATAGGAAACTGCGACTAGGTTTCAATTTAGGCAACCATTATTACTATAGCAAAATAAAACACTAAATCACCACAATACCACAAACAATACACCAAAACACTTTTACTTTTACACTGGACGCGCGTTTCGCTAACCATGTTAGCATCATCAGCAGATGATTATAAACTTAGTTACTGTGTAACACCAAAGGTTCGGTTTGGTTTGGTTTGGTTTGGTACCTCAACTGTAATCAATATTACTATAGTTGCGAGTTGCGATTTTGTTGCGATTTGCGATTTTGTAATATTTTTATAATAATTTTGCAATATTTTTATAACAAAAAATGTTTTTATAATAAAATAACCTTCTATCTGCGAGTTTGAATTCTAAGGAATTTTGATTTGCGATTTTGTTGTCATTGTAATTTTGTGGTCCATTGAAGCATTTTATAGTAAACTGCGATTGAATTTTTTCTCTGATTTTATTTAATTATAGAGAAGGTATTATTTTCTAGGGCCAAGATCGATAATACACTGAGTGTTTCTCAAGGGTGGTTCGCCTCTATAACTTTTTTATTTTTTCTGATTAAAAATTCGAGATTTGGTATGTTAGCATATGACATAAATTAGGATTGATTGACTTATTCAATTAGTGTCGTTCACTTCCTGTTTTGGGCAACGGATCAGCTACGTCGAAACACCGGTTCCCATTAGAACACCGAAGTTAAGCGACGTAAGGCAATACTAGTTGATGGACGGGTGACCGGTTCGAAACTCGGTATCGTGCTGTTGTTCAAGGCAAAAGTGTAAAATCTATTGACACACATTGCTCATTCACGCCGGTTCGAGGCCTGATGAGATTGGATATCTCATGAGTAAGAGTCGATTTAGACACTACTTGCCAAGTCGGTAGGCCATTGACCAAGATATGGTCGAGGACCGTGGTTCGGATTCCGCGTAAACAAAGTAGGCCCCGTCCAGATTAGCCCTGGCAGCAAAAGGGAGACGTTAACTTGAAATCTTTACTTTTTACTTCCTGTTTCACCGGAAATGACTATAATTTTTGATTTTTAAATGGCACCCTCTGTGTTTTTTTACTTTATTCGATAGAAACTGACACTCTGAATAGAATGACATATATCATATGTCAAATTTTGACTTTACGCTTAAAAAATCGTATTTTAAATTTCGATCTAGAGTGCCATGGCTGTGTTAAAAACACTAATTTTTATCAAGGATCTTGGAAAAAAGTAATTGTCTATAGTTTTTCTTGTGTTGTCCTGGCCGATTAAAAGATGCCAAAATCGTATGATTAATCATATTCAATGGTTTCGAAGTAATGGAACGAAGGTGGCTCATTAGCTTATTTAGAAAAAGCATTTTTTTACGAATAATTTGATACCGCACACTTGGTATTTCGAGTCAAATTGTCAGATGTTAAAAGAACTTAAAAACTAAACAACTGATTTTTATTGACTTTTTTTAACTATTAAACTATAGGTACATACACAGACAATTATATCCTTAGTACAATATTTAATTATTAAAATCGCAATCGCAGGTTACAGTCGCAACTATTTAAAAATCGCAATCGCAGCTTCAATTGCGATTTGAAAATCGCAGTTTTGCTCATTTCTATTGTCACCCAAGCAAGCAAAATTAATAATGCACCAAACAACTATTTCAATAGTTGTTCATCGCTCTATACCTGATGCATTAAAATTCTATTTTTTTAATCAGTCTGTAGGTATGTAACTTTGCAAGTTGCCTTAAAGATTCAAGATGTCGGTGTTGGTGATATACAGGGTGGTCCGAACTGTATTTCGGAAACTTCGGCAGCATATTCTGCAGATTAAAATAAGTAAAAAGTCCTTGTAAATGTATGTCCTGAAATGCTTAGTTTCGGAGATACAGAGTGTAGAAGTTTCATTTTTATTTCGATTTTTTCCAAATAATCTATGAAGTAACATAAATATTTGGATGAAAATTGGTGTCTGAGAGTTTTTTTGACATGAGAAATTTGATTTTCATGTCAATACGACTCCTACTTGTAGAGGGCGCCACCTACATAGGTCTTAACTGGTTTGAAGAGTAATAACTTTTACACGTTTTTTTTACATAAAAAAGTCTCTTGGTAAAAATTGCTATGAGAAATTGTTCTCAAGATATTTGGAATTGAATTTATCAATACCTGTCATCATTGACATAAATTAATCATGTTGACTAAATAGTTATTAGACTGAAACCATAAACTTGATTTTTTTTTGTGCCAAACGTTCAACAGAAACTGTTTATTATCATTTTTTCGCAGAAACATTTATGATTAATTTAAAAAAATAAAAATTTATTATTTCAGTCAAATAACTATACTCAACGTGTGCTTATTTTTTGTCAATAATGACATGTATTGACTATTTCCATTCTACATATCTTGAGAACGGTTGCAGGTAGCGATTTTTACCAAAACCAAGAGACATTTTTTACGTAAAAAGTCATGAAAATGTATATTTTTTTAGTCAGTAGTTTTATACAGGTACGGACGAAAAGTTGTTACTCTTCAAAACAGTCAAAACATATGTAGGTGGCGCCCCCTACAAATAGGAGTTATATTGACATCAAAATCAAATTTGTCATGTCAAAAAACTCCCAGACAATTTTAGGACATACATTTAGACGAACTTTTTTACTTATTTTTATCTGCAGAATATGCTCCCGGAGTTTATAAGTTACTTATATAACTTTAGTACTTATATAATAAGTTTCCGGAATACAGTTCGACCACTCTGTATTTCATCACTATTAAAAATGTATTTTTCTCTTTTTATTCTCCATTTCCGTTTTAGAAATCGCTTTCTGATTGAATTTTCGTATTATTTTTAAACCCGTCACTTTTCCTTACATACATGCACACAGTTTCTGGCAGCCCGAAAAGCGAGCACGTCCAGCCGAATTCCTCTCCAACAGACGCAAGCAGTCATGTCCGAAGCGACGCGCCCGGCCCAAGCCTCGCTCGCCCGACGTAGGATCAACGTCGGCGACGGTGACGACGTCCAATCTGTGCCGAGAGAGTGGGGGTAAGCGACGCTCCTCCCCTACGGCGGGAGGAGGCGGGCGCGCCGACGTAACGCCTCGCTGCGTTACGCCAGCGCCAGTGTAGTCGCTTTCGGGAACTAACGACAGAACGGACTTGGACGGACCACCGCAGCTTTGGCAAGCGGACTGAGAGGAAGCGAATTGCTTGGTGAAATGTCTTTATATCTATTCTATATTTTTTTCTTCTTCTACGAACCCAATACTTATCCAATGACAGTTGTAAATCACATATTACACATGGGAAAAAACAAGAGCAACGGTGAGTGCAGTAATTAATGGTGCGTACCTAATAGTGCAACACGAATTGCTTACTATATCTAGTTTACCTATAGGGAAATTAAAATAATTTTCATTGCACATCATAATACAACCACCAGCAAACTCCATAAGACGACGCATGGTGTCATTGATGCCGTGCAACGAAAATTGTTCCAATTTCCCTATACTACCACAAATATAGGATACAATTAAGTCTTGAATATTATTAGTTAATGTGAGAGCAATGTAAAAAATCTCTTTGTACCTACTTGACTCCTATGAAGACAGTTCTATTGACGAGCGATTGTGGCCTACTAATATATTATTATGTGTATTTTGTGTGTTTTGCTTACCATGTAATAAGAAATTTACCGCACTTTTAGATTGGTAAGAATTAGCTTAGATCAATCCTTTATGCCTGGCCTTGATGTTGTACAAAAACCAGACCAAGAAGTGAGTTCCGTTACCAATCAAAGTTAGATACGCTATTTTTTGACACCATGTATATCTGCCAAAAATTAGTGATATTATACAGAGTTGTTCACCACATACGACACGGAGTATTGTAGCTAAACGATTAGATTTTTACAAATTGTAAGTTTTGAATTCGTTGAAGGACTATTAGAGGTATAATTTAAAAACAGAGTGCCCAAGCTCGGTCCCAAGTAAGTAAAAAATATTATAGTTGTATTTTTTTAAATGGAACACCCTGTATATTATTCTATTTTTAGATTCTACGATTGAAATAAAGATGATGATGATTTAGGTTTATCACACTTTAGGTTTATCACACTTAAACCTTACCGCTTTTGAAATATTTTCAATTTTCTGAAATTGCAGTAAAAAAAAATTAAGGCTTCATTTCTCCAAGGGTATCAAAGTTTTTAATACTAAATATTTACTGAAGATTATTTATTGATCAGATATTGTGTTGCAATAATAAAAATTACACTACCTTATACAGAGTGCCCAAAAAATCATATTAAATAATTACTAGCTTTAAATGGCAATAACTTGTTTTATTTAAATGGAACTCCCTGTATATTTTACGTGAATCGGATGCACTTAATTGTCTATCAAATTGTGTTATACCATATTTTACCTATCTCTTCAAGTTTTCGTAGAAATGCATTTTCTTATAATTCACACCTCATTTATCCACTATACCCATGGAATATTGACATTTTAGATTTTTTTTAAAGCGACATATGTACAAAATATACAGGTGGTAAAAATAATAATATTGCAAGCCCATTTATCTACGAACAGAAAGCTATTTAAATATATGTAAAAGAGTATACCAATTAAACAAATATACCACTATTATTTCCATCCAAAAATTAGTTAATTACATACTTAATTGTTTTAATTAATAAATTATTCTAAATAAATGTAGATTTGACTCAGAAATCAATATAATAATAAGTTATGAAAATGAACGTCCCTGTTGTTATAAATAAGAATTCGTTAAAAAATGAAATAAAATTTATAAGGTGTTACTTATTACCACACTGGCTAATACACATAGAAAATTCAGTTTTTTAGTATTTGGAGCAATTATTATTAATCAACGTAAACAGTCAATTAGTGTAGTTTGCATACTGGGATCATATTAATTGGTCCCCTTTAACAAAAATATTTAAACTTTTTTATTTATTTTTTTAATAAAATAAGCGAACTATATCGACCAATATTAGTATCTGTACTTTTTTAAAATTTGTTACATCTTCTAAAAAAAATCTAAAATGTCAATATTCCATGGATGATAAATGAGGTCTAAATTATAAGAAAATGCATTTCCTATGTAAACTTCAACAGATAGGTAAAAAATGGTATAACACAATTTGATAAACAATTAAATTGTGCATCTGATTCACGTAAAATATACAGGGTGTTCCATTTAAATTAAACAAGTTATTGCCGTTTAAAGCTAGCAATTATTTAAAATACATTTTTGGGCACTCTGTATAAGGTAGTATAATGTTTATTATTGAAACACAATATCTGATCAATAAATAATCTTCGGTAAATATTTAGTATTAAAAACTTTGATACCTTTGGAGAAATTAAGCCTTAAATTTTTTACTGCAATTTCACAAAATTGAAAATATTTAATATTTTATTTTTAATATAAACCTTAATCAAACTTCTCTTTATTTCAATGGTAGAATCTAAAAATTGAATAATATACAGGTTGTTCCATTTAAAAAATAAAACCATTATAATTTTTTTCTTATTTGGGACACTCTGTATCATGTAAAATTATGCTTAAATTGTAGCTCCAATAATCCTTCAACGAACCCAAAACTTACAATTTGTAAAAAATCTAATCGTTTTGCTACAATACTCCGTGTCGTATGTGGTGAACGACCCTGTATAATAATAAAAAATAATTGTATTTAGAAATTTTAAATAGTTTTTCCTTTGTTCTTCAGGCCTGATTCTGACGATGGATTATACCTCTTATATAGGTTAATAAGGATTATACCTCTATAACAGCTGGTTTCTATATATAAAAACCAATTGTTTTATTTTAACAGCAGGATTACGAGACGTCGCGCGTCGTTGCAGCCACCCTTAAAAAAACTTTACTTTACTTGTAATTTAACTGTTTTGAAGAACAATAACTTTTTGTCTGTACCTGTATAAAATACTGGGTGAAAAAATATACAACTCCGTGTTTTTTCACGTAAAAAATGTCCATTGGCAAAAATCGCTACGAGCAACCGTTATCAAGATATTTAGAATGGAAATAATCAATACGTGCATTACAAGGGCGCATATACGGGAGGGGTAATGGGGGTAATTACCCCTCCCAGAAAGAAATTAATTAATAAGATAAAATTTGGTATAAAATAAAATTGTTACAAAAAAGTTAATAATACAAATTAAAACAGAATATCCAAACCAATCCAAGTAGATTTTTTTCCACAGTTACAGTAACTTCTAGCAAAAATTTAATTCAAATTTAGTACTTTTTTGAATATTCAAACTACCCCTCCCAAACTCAATCTCTAGATGCGCCACTGATGCATTATATTGATAAAAAATAAACATGTTGAGCAGATAATTCTGTACCTCAGAAGCAGTTGGGCTGAAGCAAAGCTGAAGTCCACTTTTTTACTAAATGTTGTTTATGGAATTTTTGACATTATCATGGCTTTCTATAGCAGAAAGGCTGATGAAGTCGAATATATGATCAGAAAAAAGATAATAAGCAAATAGTGGATTGAGGTTCCTATACCTTTAGCGTATAGGCACACTTCACATTTCTCGCTCTCCTGTAAAATTATAAAAAGTGGACTTCAGCCCAAGTGCTTTTGAGGTACAGAATTATTTGACTGAAATCATAAATGGGAACTTTTTATTTTTTTAAATTAATCATAAATTTTTCTTCGAAAAAATGACGATAAAACAGTTCCTTGGCACTTGGAACTTTTGGCACAAAAACATTTCAAATTTATGATTTCAGTCTAATAATTATTTAGTCAACATGTTTAATTTACGACAATGACGACAGTTATTGATAATTTTGATTCCAAATATCTCCAGAACCATTGCTGGAAGCACATTTTTACCAAGAGACATTTTTTACGTAAAAATCGTCGTAAATGTTTATTTTTTTACTCAGTAGTTTTATACAGGTACGGACAGAAAGTTATTAATTTAATTCTTCAAAACAGTTAAAATATGGTGGCGCCCTCTACAAGTAGCAGTCATATTGACATGAAAATAAATGTTCTCATATCAAAAAACTCTCAGACACCAATTTTCATCCAAATATTGACGTTATTTCAAGAATTATGTGGACAAAATCCAAATATAAATAAATGTCTACATCCTGTGACCCTTTATCTCCGAAACTAAGTATTTTAGGACATACATTTATAACGAACTGTTTTACTTATTTTTATCTGCAGAATATTTAAAGTTTCCGGATTACAGTTGGGATCACTTTGTATATTTATTTTAAAAATAGTCATAATTAATTATTAAAAAGGTTAAGAGATTGAGCAAAATATTTGTTTCTTATTCTAAACTTTAATACCCTGAATAACTCATCTACTTTAAATATATTTACTAGTAATGCTCTCGCATAGAGTGAGACGGTGAGAATAGAAAAGCAAATCTCTTGCCTACATCGAAAACCTTCTACTCGACTACACAAATATTCTTTGTGCAATTTAGTTGAGGCGCGATTCATTCAAAAGTCCCAATCCATATACACACCTCACACATCGCAAACGTATATGACGTGCCGTAATAGTAGGAAATAACCCTTATAGACGCCGCAGAATGTTGGGTGCCGCACTTCGGCGCTTTTTCCATTATGGTAAATGTATAAGAATGGCAATATTATTATGGTAATGCCATTTACTGTATTACCGACAATACGACGATGGCAACCTGTTGACTCCGTTTCACGGACAACAAGAATTATTTGACGACAAATATCGACTTTCAGGGTTGGGCCCTGTAATATATAGAGTCCGGTAATAGCGCATCGGGCATACTAAGGGCTGGCAAAGGTTAGTCTTGTGTCGAGATTTCCGTATGTAAGAAGAGTACAATGCGTTTATAATGTACTGAACAAAGAGAGAACAGTAAAGACGTTGCCAAACGTATGAAATTAACCGAGAAACTCTGCGCACATTGCTAAGAGACGTGGAAGGGGATATAATAGATTTGTCGCAGTCGACCGGTAGACCCAATCAGTATATGATCAGTATCAGTACCTCTGTCAGTACTTAAATTTCTAGGGAATGGTGTACATCATGCGTTCAGCTTCACGATTTAATTACAATTACGTCTCGCGATACTTTATTTGTTTATTTAACGAGTTGTTGTAATTTTCCCTATAGCTTGAAAAGTTTTAAGTGCAAGTTAGAAATACCTGCATTTTTGGTAAAAATAAGTGGAATTGAGTTGGTGTTTGATAGTGGTCGCGCTATTAGAACTCTGAATTCAAAAATCGATATCGCGAAATCTATTAAAAATAATTCATTGTAGTTGTTTTAAACCTTCTTAACATTTCTGCTATATTTTCTTCGCAGTCAGTATGTGAAAATCTTTATAAATAAAAAGCTACACGATTAGGTACTGAAAATTGCTATGCACTGGTTGTTTAGAATTTTTGAATGGAAAAAAACAACCTTATCGAATATTTCTTATTTAAACATATTGTAAAAGATCCGATCTTCAAAATAAAAAAAAGTTTCAGTGTCTAAAGTGGTTCTTAAGTTATAGCGTGTTATGTGTTAAAAAGCTGAGTTTTTAAATTATCGCGATTACTGACGTTTTATTGTTATAAAAAAAAATGGACACCCTAACGATATCCTTATAATTCCATTTCAGATGCTCAGAAACATATCTAATGATTATATCTAGTTATGTTTTCGAAAATAAAGCCGTTTAAAAATAAACGGTTTGCGATCGTGATTTTACTTTACTGGATAGGGAAAGACGTACCGGTAACGCCGCATCAGCACGCCGCCGCCGTCGTATTTCTCTCTCCCCGACTTAATAAGATCCCTATGCGATTTACTTCCACACATGTAAATACCGACCCAAAAGTAACAGTTGCCAGCACGGTATAAGCTCCTAGAGTAAAAAACTTGAGAATTTTGTTTAAGTGCAAATATAAAGCATGCACGAGGTTGTATTTCAGGGAAACTTCTATAGGGTGGTTCAAAAAAGTGTGAGTGGATCGGGATGTTTCTTTTTTTCAATGGAACACTCTGTGTATTATTGCATTTAGTTTCCTTTCAGATCACTTTACATAATCCTAAGGTATGAATTATCAATATTGATTTCAAAGATATTAATAATTAAATAAAAAACATATATTTTTCAGCCTATCTTTAAAAAATATTAAAAATACATGAACTGTCCTGAAATCAAAACTATATTAGTTATGTTTACTTTAGGGGTCTGTATTTAATTTGCTATAAAGAGGGTAATCGTAAAGCATACAGGTTGTTCAAAATTCTACGTCAAACTTTCCAAAATAAATAAAAAAATACATTTTCTTTGTTTTTTTTTTAAATGGAACTCCTTGTATATTATTTCTTTATTTTAGTTTTATTTATTCTTTGTCCATCGGGCTACTTAAAAATAGTTAAAATTCTATGATGTACCTGTTGTCTGTGTGTGCACGTTTTATTGACTTTTAAAAATTAGGATAAGTTTTAACAAATATTAACAAATACTACGTTGAGGGTCAGTGATTATTTTATTTTTGTATTTTTAACTGTTTTTACATGTAGATATTATTAATTCTGACCGATGTGGAACAAGTAGAAGATTATTACTCATTATGAAAAAGACCAAGTTAATGGCCGAAACGTCATGAAATATATTTTTTTCTTTTATCAATAAATAATAATTAATGGATTAAATCTCTAAAATATTTATTTACTTACACCTGATCTCAAACCATGATACAAGGAGGGTTAGGTTTGGTTACCTCAAACCAAGAATAAAATTTTCTTAAAAAAAATATTTTTTTATTAGATGGATAGTTAAAAAATGAATATTTTTTGTATTTCAAGTTATTGAAAATTTTTAATTGTAGGCAGATACACGCCGTATTATTATTTCATATGGCTCTTTCAATGTTAAAATACGAGGGAAAAATCATTGGGTGGCTTTGATAAAAATTTATTGTGGAAAATGCCATATGAAATATAAAATAGCGAATATCTGCAAAACCGTTAAAAACTGTGAAATACTCTAAATACAAAATATTTTTTGTATTTCAAGTTATTCAAAATTTTTAATTATAAGGCAGATACACGCCGTATTATTATTTCATATGGCTCTTTCAACGGTAAAATACGAGGGAAAAATCATTGGGTGGTTTTGATAAAAATTTATTGTGGAAAATGCCATATGAAATATAAAACAGCGAATATCTGCAAGACCGTTAACAACTTTGAAATACTCTAAATACTAAAAATGTTCATTTTCGAATTCCCCATCTAATGGAAAAATAATATACAAGGTGTTCCAAACACATATTCCAAACGCAATACAATTGTGTTTAAAAAGGTTCATTTTTTAACTCTCCATCTAATAAATAAATAATATTTATTAGTTCCATTTGAAAAAAAAACGAAGAAATAACGTTTGGCGTAGAATTTTAAACATCCTGTATGATTTACGAATACCATATTTATAGTAAAGTAAGTACAGACTATCTAAAGTAAATACCTAATATAGTTTTGAATTCAAGACATTTATTTCTTGTATTTTTTTATTTATTTTATATTAGAAGCATGGTCGCTGCCCCAACCAACTGTGTGTTTTTATATTCAATAGTAATACTTGTTAAATGGTGTAGTGTAGATAAATTCAAGATTTTTTTTTTTTTTTTGGAAATAGATTTGTGTGCCTGAAAACGTTCTATCCATTTTTCAACTTGATTTTCATGCGTCCGTTATCCCTTGATACGATGGTCCGACTGCGCTCTGATTGGTCATAGCGTTTTCGAGCCATCACTTTTCATCCGTATTTTTTTTACTCCAGCCTGTCAACAGAGAAAGATCGATTATTACGATAACGAACGTTTTGACACTGTTTTGGCAAATTTAATCTATAATAAAAATATAATAGTACGGTGACCAATATTCATTGTGGATAGATCAAGAATCTTAATTTTTAGTTATCAAGAGTGATCATATCGAATAAGAACCTTAAAATTAGTAGTTTAAATTAGCGATTCCTATAATTTCAATGTAAGCATTCAGAAAGTTAGAATTAGTGGTAGTAATTTTCAATTAGCGGAAAAAGTTAACAAACGCTTAAGTTTCATTCAGAACCTCGAAATTAGTGGTTTCCATTATACCGTATGATCGAAAAAAAATGGCGTCCAGTTGGCTGGGAAATGACGATCGATGACATTTCCCATATAAATTTACATATAAAATGACAGCGATCTTCATTTCATAGCCATCGCTGACGCCGTTTTTCTCGATCATACGGTACTTTTTATTTAAGAATTTACGATCATTCGCAATGTCTAAAAATTACAATTAAAATTAATAGAATATCCTAGTAATAATTTGCAGTAGTCAGTGTATCCATAGAGAAAATCCTAATAATTAGCTTAAAAAATAATAATAAAAAGTGTCTAAAAATTACAATTAAAATTAATAGAATATCCTAGTAATAATTTGCAGTAGTCAGTGTATCCATAGAGAAAATCCTAATAATTAGCTTAAAAAATAATAATAAACTTTATATTTCTAACCACAATTTTTCTTGACAGATGATAATCAAAGACGAAAATGGCATCGCTAATTTTGAAGTATAATTATTATTAGTGACAAAAGTTAAAAGTTTGTTGACTTTTCTTACTAACTGAAAATTACTATCACTAATTTTGAGTTATTGAATGCTTCCATTGAAATTAGAGAAACACAGTTCTACGCTAATTGAAACCGCCAACTTATTAATTTTTAATTACTAATTGCAAATTTTGAAGTTCTGAATGAAGCCTTAACTTTTGCCTCTAATTATCATTAGATATTAGTATACTTCAAGATTTGCAATTAATGTCATTTTGGCCTTTGATTGTCATCCGTCCAAAGAAATTGTGATTAGAAATAACAAGTTTAATGTTTTAAGCTTCATTGAGAACCTCGCAATTACTGGAATAAATTAGGGTTTCAATTAGCGTAGAAGTTTGTTCCTTTAATTTGAATGCAAGCATTCAGAACGTTAAAATTAGTGGTAGTCATTTTCAATTAGTAGAAAAAGTTATCAAACTTTTAACTTTTCCACTAATTATACTGCAAAATTTGCGAGAACTGTCATTTTGGCCTTTGATTATCATCCGTCGAGAGAAATTGTAGTTAGAAATCAAAAGTTGATTGTTTTATAAGCTAAATTTTAGGCTTTCTTTGTGGAAACAACTGACTACCGCAAGTCGTTGCTAGGATATTCCATTAATTTAATTGTGTCGTTTAGATATTCTGAATGATCGTAAACTAAAAAGTATAAAGTGTAATTGACACCACTAATTTATTCCAGTAATTGCGAGGTTCTGAATGAAGGTTTATAAGCTAATTATTAGGCTTTCTCTATGGATAGAACTACTGCTATCGCAAGCTGTTGCCAAGGAGATTCTAATAATTTTAATTGTATTTTAATTCTATTCTATTGTGAATGAACGTAAATTTTTAAGTATATTAGAGTAACTATTAGTAAAAAAAGAGAATTTAAAGAAAGCTGGTTCTTTAATATATCTTTTGTTATGCTCTACTGAACAGAGTGCGGACCATCTGGCTGCCGGTAGATGTTGCTTTCACTGCGCATTATATCTGTATTCAATATCTGTAGACTACTGCGCATCACAAATTCGTCCGGTATTTTAAGAACTAAGGAGGCTAGGACAAACTTATGTGTAGCATATTTAGTTTCATAAAAAAGTAGCAAAGTAATGTGAAAAGCGCATCATTGTATCTCTACTCATAAACGAGAAATGCCATAAAAGAGACGAAAATGAGCTGTACAGATGTGATGCGCAGTAGTAAACCTCAGTAGTCTACCGACAGCCAGACAGACGGCTCGCACTTTGGTCAGGAGAGCAAAGCAAAAGATATATTATATTAAAGAACCAGCTTTCTTAAAATTCTCGTTTTCCTGACGGTGTATTTCTCTCGTACTATTATATTTTTATTATAGATTAAATTTGCCAAAACAGTGTCAAAACGTTCGTTATCGTAATAATCGATCTTTCTCTGTTGACAGGCTGGAGTAAAAAAAATACGGATGAAAAGTGATGGCTCGAAAACGCTATGACCAATCAGAGCGCAGTCGGACCATCGTATCAAGGGATAACGGACGCATGAAAATCAAGTTGAAAAATGGATAGAACGTTTTCAGGCACACAAATCTATTTCCAAAAAAAAAAAAATTCTTGAATTTATCTACACTACACCATTTAACAAGTATTACTATTGAATATAAAAATAAATTACTATCTTCTTAAGGCTAACTGGCAGTAAGCGCCAGTAAAAAATAAAAAAAATCAGTACAGATTATCATCGATTGCCATTCCCCTTCCCCAGCCATCTTTGACGGAGTTTTTTATTTGATCGTAAGATATTAGACTAGTGATTACAGGTATAAATAATTATAATTAATATATATTATAGTATTAATATGCGACTGTAATACCTGTTAAACATGTAAACAACCCTTAGTCATCGCATAGAATCAAGTACCGCTACATCAGTTTGTCCTTTCTATCATTGTAAATGTATAAGAATGACAATATTATTATGGTAATGGCATTAAGTGTATTGGCGACAATACGACGGCGGCAACCTGTTGACTCCGTTTCACGGACAACAAAATTATTTGATAACAAATACCGAGACTACACAAAAGATGTCTGCGGCGTGCGCTGCGGTGACGCTTTTTGTTCTCTGGCGTCCTCTTTCTGTAGCAATGTGTGTGTGTGTGTGTGTGTGTATGTACGTTGGAGAATGAAAGTTTTGTGGTCGATCCTATTAAATGCGGGGCATTATTTATTTGTTCTCATGTAGTTTATTTTTAATAAATATACACTGCCCGCGTAAATTATGGAATTCTTTTATTTGTTTTGAACCGTTGCATATAATAACGAAGATACCGAATGATCGAAAAAAATCGGTGTTCAGTTGGCTTGGAAGTGAACATCGATGACATTCCCCATATAATTTTACATATAAAATAACAGCAATCTTAAAATAATTAAAATAACAGCCCCATCTTTTAATGATGTTTTGACGACATTTCGTGCACTCTGAAACCCCATCATAGCGAAAAAATCGTCCAATTTAAATGAAATTTGGTATGTCGATAGATTGGACCAAGGCCAATTTGACCGTGTCATTGTAACGGTAAGTTTTGGCGTTAAAAGTTGATTTTGTCCGATCACGACCAAGTTTGGTGGGTAGGCTATTTTGATACGGTTCCACCCTGCAAAGTTGGATACGACCGACGTTTCGTTTACCTCTTCATCAGAGTGGGACTAAGGATTTGATATTGAAGAAAAATGTGGGTCGATTTCGGCATAGTTTGGGATGCCCTCGACGTTTCGAACCGATGCTTCTAAATGGACTAAATCACAGGATTTTTTACGGATAGACGGTCATTTTAATACAAATTTTGTGACAGTGGATCAAATTATTTATTAATTTATTACTTTTTCAACATTTCAAACTACACTTTTTCAAACATCTCCTTAAAATCCTTCAATATAATAGCTGTTAGTCAGAAGTTGCATTTAAAATATGCGCACATAATACACACACATTTTGTTTTTAATCTTGGTAATGTTAATAACTTTAAGTTTGCGTGAGTTAAGAGCTTCTTAACTCATGCATTTTCATTACCGCACTCCTTGTTTATATGACTACCAAAGAGAAAAAAATATTTTGTAAAACATTTATTTTGCACTAAATTGGAAAAATATGTTACTAATACCTTTTAATTTCCATAGTTGTGTACTTTTTTTCGATGCACCATTTTTCATACTTAGAGTATATAAATTCATACGTCTGTTTCGATCTTGCTGGAAGCAATCCAGAAATGGCTCTGAATGCACATGTTCTTCAATGTCAAAGGGAATACTTCCGAATCGCTCATTTTTTAAACTAGTGACATCAATATTATTTACTGTTATATTGACAATGCCATGCATGGTGTAATTTGAACAAAGGTATTAAGGTGATTGATTTTTAGGATAGGTATATAGTTAAGTACAATAATTTTTAAAATTCATTGTGTGTTTTTATAGTTAGGCGTAGATAAAATATTGTACAATACACGCAAGTTACAACGAGTTAACAGTGTCCTGTTAGAAACCCCGTGACAATCCTCAGAGGAACTTTTTCGAGTGTCTTTACTAGGTGTTACGGATGGAGTCTTCCTGGTTCTTCTGTCCCGCTTTCAGTTGGTTCCCGCTTGGAAAGAATTGTCCTAACAAAAATAACACCGGAGTAACAATACCGTATCGAAACAACAGAAAACGTGTCTTTACTAGTTACCTTGTGAATGCGGTGAGTAGTATATTGGAGAGTCTAAACGTGCTCTAAATGTACGACCCAGCGAGCACAAAAAACATGTACAAAAAGGTGAAACAATGAAGTCAGGTATTGCCTCAGAGTAGGAATAATATATTAATCGTAATAAATATAATAATAGATAAAATCTAAGGGTATTGCGGACCATCTTTGGTCAAAACAGTATAATATAAAGTGGTCAGAAGCGCAGGTTGTCCACAGGGAACCTCATTGGAAAAAGCGTAAATGTAAAGAAGCCGTTTTTATTGCAAACAATAACAACACTTTTAGCTATACTCTAGTACTACTCTAGTACCGAAATACCTAAGATATGGTAACCACTGACAAAGGGTTCCAATGCAGGCATTCTATGTGGACAACCTCACGGTTGACTGCATCTAACTTTTTCACGGGTGAATGCCTGACCGCAGTATACAGTATAGTTCAGTAGTTTTAGGAATTAGTTTAGTTTACACTTGATAAGGGTTAGTGATCCCTCTGACAGAAACGTTGTGTTAATCAAAAATAAATAAAGACAATGGAAGTCCGAAATCCTTTTATTTTCAATACTGAATCATTGTCTACCATATAAGTAAGTTTCAAAAAAATCGCTTAAACGTTCCCAAACCTAAACAATCATCACTGATATGAAACAAAATCACAGAAACGTATATAATTTAAAAAAAATCTAACCCTCATCAAGAATCACCATCGATACTTTGTTGCCACCCTCAACGTGCAAAACCTCCCTTCCTTCCCTCTTTTCCTCACAACGAAAAAAAACCTACTGTAAGCGCCAGAATTAAAATTTCATTTGGCAGCTCGCCCCTCGCCTTAAAACCCCTAAAACCACTTGAGAAATAGTTCAATGAGTCAGTCACATTCATTTGCGTGTAACTTTTAATAACCGCCGTCTGAGGGGGCGATCGGCGGAGGGCGGGCTTCGAGGCAAAGGGGTTAATTAATCCCTCTGCATTGGAGTTGTCATGGTCACAAAATAATTGTCGCCCTCCGCCACTCACTCACCCGGCCCCACGCTCACTGCATCTCATCAAATTGATGACGACGAGCGAACTAACGCGAAACGGTTACGATAGTTTAGAGGATTGTGCGTTGCGGTCGGGTCGGGATAGGGGTAATAGAAAATCGATGATCTGATTTATTATATTGTTGTGTCTTTATTAGGCGGTAATATATGTGCGAGGAAAGGTTACAATAAAATTATGGAATATGTCAGGATATCTTCAGATTAAATAGTTTTAGTATTGAAAATACTTCTGGCGTATTTACATGGGACCCGTCTTTGAAAAAACGACATGCTAGATGCTACACGGTACGGTCCGAGTTCAATAACCTGCCCAATCAACTCAAGGGCCGAAATGAGGTCTTATCAGTGGGCAAACTATTTTATGGATATGGGTGTTTAGTCAGGGCCGGCGGATAAAGAAAGCCGATATTATTATAAAAAAGAATATGCGTCAAGGAATGGGT
Source organism: Sitophilus oryzae (assembly GCF_002938485.1). Lineage (NCBI taxonomy): Eukaryota > Metazoa > Arthropoda > Insecta > Coleoptera > Curculionidae > Sitophilus > Sitophilus oryzae. The sequence goes on along the minus strand of NW_022146741.1, from coordinate 597,195 downwards.
TGTTAGCTACAGTTTGGCTATTTAAATCTAACTCTTTCCGTATGAGAAGCAAGGGGCAAATTATACTTGAAAGAGCAGAATCACATAAATAATAAAATTAGAATAATGCAATATTTTTTCTTGACGCGTAGGATAGGTAAATGCATTAAAGGGAATAATTAATTAAATCATTAAGTTCCAAAACATATAATAACTCGGTTCTCATCGGATCTGCTGACACATTTTGCTAAAATTTAGGCTATTAGTACCTATATTTTTTTATATTATTATTTTTTTAATTAACAACTTAGGACAAAGAAAAAGTTTGCATGGTTTCCACCGCCAACAGGCGTAAAAACAAATAAATCCAATGCGTTGCTAAATATTTATTGGGATAAGTTTTTATCATTTGAATATTGTTGTAAATAATAATTATCATTTAATTAGTGCTAACTTATCAAACACGGCGAAATTTCAACAAAATCGGCCAACGGATCTTTGAGATATTAATAAAAAAGGTCCATTAGAAAACACCTTGACGACACCCTCTGTGTCTTTAAAATTATGCATTTCCGGACACATGTTTATATGAACTTTTTACCTTAAAAACACTCAAAGAATCACCTCCTGAAGTTTGGCCAGATATTTAATTAACACCTTGTATTTAAAAATGGCTAGCTAGTGATTTAGTAAGCTATACCGGGTGCGTCTGAAAAGTGGCTCACCCCTATAACTTTTTAATTTTTACAGTTAAAAAAACGAGATTTGGTATGTTAGTATGTCACAAATTAGGATTGATTGACGTATTCAATTGTTTTCGGTCACTTCCTGTTTCACCGGAAATGACTACAACTTTTGATTTTTAAATGGCACCCTCGGTACTTTTTTACTTTATTCGACAGAAAAAACACTCTGAATAGAACGGCATATCATATGTCAAATTTTGACATTTTCGCATACGGTTTATTTGAAATTATAACTTGCGGTTCGTAACGAAAATTTGACTCGAAATACCAAGTGTGTGGTATCAAATTATTCGTAAAAAAATGCCTTTTCTAGATATGCTAATGAGCCACCCTCGTTCCATTTGAAAAAATTGAGATATGATTAAAAATACGATTTGAGCATTTTCTAACTGGCCAGGACAAGACACTAAAAACATTAGACAATCAAATCTATTTTTCCAAGGCTCCTTGATTAAGAATTAGTGTTTTTAACATAACCATGGCACTCTAGATTGAATTTTAAAATTCAATTTTGTTTGAAGCGAGAATGTCAAAAATTGACATATGATATGTCATTCTATTCAGAATGTCATTTTCTATCGAATAAAGTAAACATACCAAATCTCGTTTTTTTATCTGAAAAAATAAAAAAGTTATAGGGGGTGAGACACTTTTGAGACGCACCCGGTATATTTACTTGTATTTTAATGGGAAGAAAATACATTTCATAAAAAATAAACAAACCCATAATACAAATACTATACACTAATTAATTAATTTTAAATGAATCTAAATCGGCACTTTAATAATTGAAAAATGGTCAGGAGCACTTAAAATCACATCATAGAATATACCAAATACGCAAAATAAATCCAATAAAAAAACCACAAATGGCACATTAAAATCTGCATTATCTGAAATCAAATTATACCGAAACGGCTAATAAAATGACAATACTAAATAAAGACTAAATAAAGGTAAAGACTAAATAAAAGTGACAAGACGCAGACATAGATAACGCGATGAGCAGTTTTTAATAATTATTCCGAGTTATTATTACATACTTGTTTTACAACTATTGTAATACAGTAGCATTCCTTTCCAATTTTTGACGTATTGTTAATATAGTCATATCAATGATTATAGCCCGTATGATTTCTAAAATAAAAGATCAAGCGTGTTTTTATCAGAATTATTAAATGATTAAGTAGATATAGTTAATATTTATTATCTTCGTAAGTGTTACATTTTAATATAATTATGGATTTAATAATTAAATAATTATCTTAAGTTTAAATTGTGGTAAAATTGTATGAGTTTCAATCATTTATATTTAAAATCTTAGAGAAGACAATATAGATTTTAGGCAGGAGAACTCAAGGGAAGGACTGTGTAATTAGTAATTAAGACTACAATTTTTTTTACTTGCATTTTTCTTGTCGTTCACGTTGCACGTTGACTCTTCTTTGTGCCACACACAATCTGAATTTCGGATATGATGCAGAACTGAATAACTTGATATAACTTGCATATTTCGTGCTCCTACGTGGGTAACCCTACGTCAAAGAATATTATAGTTAACATACGTTTAACCAATATTCGGTTTTTTTTCGGTAACATAATACTCATTCTGATTGATATAATCTGGCTCCATAACGAAACTGTGGGTTCGAGGTGCCAAAAAAAAATAATGCCATTAATTCTATGTATATACATACCTCACATTTCTATAGTGTCGTGACCGTGATCGTGACCATTCACGAATCCGCACACGTTCATCTCCATCATTAATATTTTCCTCGCTAAATTCTTCACTTTTATAAAAAGCCATCACGATAAAAATCAATTATCAAAATTATTTAACGTTGCGAACAAATAGTCAAATTGCTAAATAGATGGTTAATATTAAAACTCCAATAAAAACTCATGACGTAGATACCTATTTTTCCACCAATTTATTTTAACTGTAACATATCAAGAGAGCAAAAGTTTTATTGCATTAATTACCTAAAATACTATTTATTTAATGATTTTCTGTTTAGAAAGTACACCTAGTAAAAATATATAAAAAAAATTGCAGCAAGACCAAAACTACGTATCAACTGCAAAACCAAGTCCATGACCCAGGTCTTGGTCTGGCATTTGTTTATATTTTATCTATATCATTCTTTTACTGAGCCCTAAAACTATATACTGAGATCTGACCTTAGATTTATGGAGAAATCACCGCAAAATCGCCCCTTACGTCCACCGTACTGTTCCATCGAGGATTTGTCGGTGATGCATGTCCGGAAGCGATTAGTAGAAATAGGGCGGACACGGTCGCCCTATCTCCGATCGGCCGTAAAAATATTAGCGGTCAAGATTCCGGTCGCGGAAGATGCCGTTAACGTCACCGGAGGGACGATGCAGGCCAGGGTGTGTAGATTGATTGCGCCGGAATGTTGATTCGGTAAATAATAAACATGCCACCGAAACGGGGCAGTCAGGAAACGGCAATCGCAAATTTAGGAGGACCGGAAGTGATAAAAAATACGGAAAAAGCAGAATAGCCACTATAGCCAGCACTCTGCGTATTCCATTTATATTTGTGAATTTTATTTTATTTATTTATCGAATTATTTATTTGAATCTATTTTTTCGATACATTAAAATTAATATACAGATTGTTAACTGGACGGTTACATATTGGGGAACAGAAGGGCAACAAAGCCTACATTCCAAATGAGTACTAAGCTAAGCTGCCGACACGTCCCGTCGCGTCGTCTTTCGAGGAGCGGGCCGAGGTTACCATATTTTAACCATAAAGTTCTTGCCGCGAGTAATAAACAAATTAACAACCTGTATTTAATTCTCTCCGTCCCGTATCAGTAATACTCCGAAAAACTCGTGGCTACAGCTGTGGACCACCTGGAAATCGAATACACAAGGTCACCCACCTATTTTACCTGAATGCTCTTAAGCTCTATGCTACAAGCCAGAAAGACCTACATCTGTCTCTTAAGATTGTCCAAGAGTACTCGGGAGATATTGGTATGGAGTTTGGACTGGATAAGTGCGCAGTTTTTAGGCTAGATAAGGGATCTTCTTAGAGAATTTGTTAAAATAATAGCTACCTCAACGCTCCCTGTTCATGACACACTTCCTGCTTTACAGGTGAATAGACTGAAGTCCAGAAATCCACCTTTGCGAACAGCTGAATAACTAAAGAGCAGCAACTACAATTCTTGAGAATAGTGGCTTCAGTTATGGAGAGAAATGACCGATGCGCACCTATACTCCTGGTTCGAGGAACTATTGCCAAATACCGGGTACCGATCGATCTAAACCGGAAAACCTGGTCGACTTTGACTAGGATACGCTCTGGCCATGGAAGATGTGCGGATTCTTTTTATAAGTGGGGTTAATTACCTTCCCCAGAATGTGATTGCGGATCCCCTCACAAAGCCATCCATCACATAACTAAGACATTTGAGGCATATAAGTTTTTCTGAATCACTGACCGAGTGGACGCAAGGACGCAAGAAGTCGACGTTTAGCCACAGATTATTTCAGATGTAGCGCTTATTTCATCTTGTTGGTAAGTTTGTGGATTTGTATGTCATAGGCGACTAACATGCAAAGGCATCAGAATCTTGACAGATAGTATCACTTGTAATTCTACAAAAATTCAAAATAATTACCTAATCTGCATGATTCTATGCATGATGTAATCACGCACTCATTGAGGTATCGTGACAACAAGATTCCCCAAAAACAGGTATATTCTGGGAACAAAAAGTTTACATATTGGCTGAGAAGACCGATTTTAATATTGTTGAGCCGGTCCTTTCCAGCTTGTTGCCTTGTTGACAGATAAAATCAAAAATATACGAAAATATAAAATTTACAGAGAATACAACTGTTAATGCAAACTTTAAAACAATGCAAACAGGGTTAATATATTTTATAGTATACTCTTTGGAAGTCAATTGGAAGTACTGGAATCTATTCCAACTGACTTCAGAAAACCTATACCCCAATGGAAGCATCAATAATTACCTTTTTTGCGGTATCCAAAAGCAATCGTTAAACTGCAAGTGGAATACCAACTAGACATTGTGAACTTAATGGATACGTTTACAAAATGAAAGTAAGTGACATACTACTCTAAAAGAATGTAAACATGAAGATGAGACAGTTCAACTTGTACTATGCGAATACCTCCATTCTGGGTAAAGTCTTAGCTACTACGGCATCTTTTAGGGAAGGGTGCACAAGGAAGAATATATACAAGGGGTCCACTAAGTGCTGTAGTCCTTTTGGATTTCATTCTCAAGAGATTTATAAAAGATCTAAAAAAATTAAAGTAACTGACTACTGAATGACTACTATCGATACTTCGACTTTTAGCCTAAATGTTTCATATCATCATCATCATCATTTTCAGCTTATTCTTCATGCTTTGTCGATGAAGCTGTTTTGGCTTTTTGTACAATAAAGCGTTGTTTATTTATTTATTCTACAATTTCCAATTATGGTGTAGCCTCCCTCACATATTTAGATACTCTCTTTGGACGTTGGATCCATTGGTTGCTATTGTTGGCTATGCGGGCCCATGTTATCCCTGCTAATTTCCTGATAGTACGGTCCCATCTCAGGTTTTGTCTTCTTCTAGGTCTCTAAATTGTTCGTGGCTAACATACTGTAATTTTTACGGTCCATTTGTTGTCTGTCCTTCTTGCCAGCTGTTCCGCCTAGTGTTACTTGACCTTTATTACCTGGGTCTTTTATGTAGTAAGTATCCACTCTATTCTTTTACCGTCATATTTTGTTCCATTGAGCGTTGTGCGACCTGCAGTTTAATTATAATGTCCGTTTTAAGTTTCCAGGTTTCGCATGCATAGGTTATGACTGGTAGTACACATTGGTCGAATGTTTTCTTCTTTAGATAGATAGAGTGGCATTCTAGATATATAGAGTGGCATTCTAGAGTTGAATATGATTGATTATTCTATTAAGTACTCCATGCTAACTTAATTCTTCTGTTGATTTCTGGTAGTAGATATCCCGAGCTGTGTATTAGTTGTCCGTTGTCCCAAATATTATATATATTCCTCTACTATTTCCAGTGTTGTGTTATTTATTAGAATGTCTTTTCTTTCCACTAGTTCATTGTACATTACTTTAGTTTTTGCTAAATTTATTTTGAGACCCACTTTATTGCTGGCTGCATTTAATTCATTAATTTGTGCTTGTATATGTTTTAATTCACATATCTATATTTATTCCAGAGTCGTAAATGCAGGTCACACAACACTCAGTGAAACTAAATATGCTGGAAATAACCAAGAAAGACCATAAAAGAATAAAGTGGATACGACAAAAGACCCAGGTAATAGAGGTCATCCTCAGAATCAAATCCCTCAAGTGACAATGGGAAGGACACCTGGCAAGAAGGACGAACAACAAAGGCGCCACAAAAATTACAGCATAGTACCCATGAAGAATTAAGAGACCTAGAAGAATACCAAACCTGACAAGGGACCATATATTAGGAAATTTCAGGGATAACTTGGGCCCGCATAGTTAACAATAGACAACAATGGTTCTAAGTACAAAAATGGTATCTAATATGTGAGGGAGGATATACTATATTTGGAAATGGTTGAATAAGCTGAAAATGGTGATGATGATGTCCAGTTGGTAAACATTCTATAAAATACCGGGTACCTATTGCCAAATACCGGTAGTATAGTATTTTTGGTAAAAAGGGTTAAGATTTTACATTACATACAAATTTTGTCTAAAGGTTTTCGAACTTTAGCCTTCTCATCATAGGTGATTTTATTGCTAATGATGTTTTATGTTAGATAAATAAACGTTCCTTAATCCAGTGTGAGTTCATAATAAATGAAAATCCTCCAGAGGGAGGAAGGAAACACAAAATCTTACAGTCTTTTTAATTATTATTTAAATTACTTCTTTAACTAAATTATTTTTTAAATAAATAATAAAACAATATTAAAATCGGCTTTCTCAGCCAATATGTAAGCTTTTTATTCCCAGAATATACATCTTTTTGGGGGATCTTGTTGCCACGAAACCTGATTGAGTGCGTGATGACATTCCTATGCAGATTAGGTAATTATTTTGAATTTTTGTAGAATTAGAAGTGATTGCCTACTATCAATGTCAATATTCCGATGCCTTTGCATGTTAGTCTCCTATGAGATACAAATCCAATTATAGGATCTGGTATTTTCGAGGTCCCAACAATTTAACTTCATGACAATATTTCACTGCCCCTTCTGTATTTGTTTTTAATATATCTGTAAAATATATGATTAAACGAGGAGATCGTGAAGTGTATATTTCGTAGAAATCAATGAAAAACTTCGAAGAATTGCAATCTATATATGCTGCTGACTTTTCCAAAGTCTTCAAAAATTTTACACTAACAGATTTGAGGCACAACATACATGATAGAAATAATAATGATATATTAGTCTTGCGTTTTTAATCCCAAAATATAGTCCAATTTAATTAATTTCTAATTGACTAATCATTATATTGCAAACAACATTTTCTGCAATAAATTCGTATACCCTTTTTCATTTTAACAACAGTGCTAGTGCTAAAGGGACCAACAATATATAGTCCCTTATGACCGCAACTAATTCCCAAGCATCACAAAAATATAGAGAATATTAAATACTTAGACCTCACTCTTGTAGAATGTAGAATGAGTATCATACAGTCTATAACTCATCATACATGCGGATCATCCCCTCGCTAGAGGATTTCAATTTTTTATGTTAGACTTTAACGTTTCTATTTTTTTTAGTGACGAATATTCCTAGAACTGATATAAATAGCGTGATATTGATGGCACATTTTTATATGCTGTGGAACTTTTGTTGTTATTACTTGATAATACCTCTGTACAGTCTCCCGTTCGGTAACGTTCTGATGGACGAGCGACGGTACAGATATCATCATCACGCCTCGCCTTTACCACGGACATTTTTAAATAAATCACGGTCTCCCGACTAATCTGTTTTCATTTGTGTAAATCCGGAGCCTCGTCGGCGTGGAGCGATGATGACGGCCTCCCTCCCCCTTCGCCCCCCTCCCCGTTTCCTGCTGGCCCCATTCCGGTCCCCGTAAGGCCCGTCAACCCGGCACACAGTGAGAGAGAGACGTACAAACGCGGTAATGATTGATCCAGTCGGTGCGGCGTAATAAGCGTCCGCGGCTGCATAATTTATTGGACCTGCATTCACGTCATCCGGTTATGGATGTGACTCTGAAAATTAATTTCGGTAGTTGTAAAAGATAAATTAATAACCCCCCGACCCTGGGCGAATATCAGCTCGGCGCGACGACGAGCGAGAAATGGACTGGAAGTATCTGGCTTCGGCCGCTGCCGGCTCGTGATGACAACGGACGGGTAATGAGTCGATTTTTTTTTCGTTTTCGAATGGCCGCTAATGCTGAAAAATATGTGCGGATTAGGCTGGTGGTCGACGTGGATGTGTGCGTGACATGGATGACATGTTCCCTCTCTCTGTTCCTATTTTTTTTGAAAATATTGATGGAATTTCACACTAATGACTTCTGCTTATGATAATAACGATATATAAGTATAATTGAGATTGAAACCTCTGGTATTCCAAAAGCCAAATATCTACACTATAATACATACTTTGGTCTCACGCTTTGTTAACCATATTAGCGTCATCAGCAAACAATTAAAAGTTTTCTTGAAATCGAAGATGACGTTATATTCATTTATTTCTACATGTACCAGTTATTAGTTATTAGAGATATTAATAATTGCCTAGAGTTTGACATTAGTGATGAGCAAATGCAAGATTAAGGCCAGGTATTGGACTTGCAGTCATTAGATAATGGCAATGAGTAGCTTGGTTTTTGGTTATAATTGGTGTTGGTCTTGCATAGTTCTCCATAAGTATCTAGAATGAATTTAGAATTTAGAATGAGTAGAGGAGGGGGGTTAATCACTGCGACCTTACAGATCTATTATGTCCACCTTTATTGAGTTATAACTCATCATACAGTCCCAGGGCTTTGACAAAAGCCAGTATCTGGGACGGTTTTACAGAGGGAGTTCTCAATCTCCAATATCAGTCGTATCAAAGATCATGGTACGAATGGTTGTCTTCTCGGCGCACTCAGTGATTAGGTGTTCTGGTGTTTCCTCATTTTCCCCACAGAATCCCCATTCGCCGTTTCTTCTTAGTTTTAATCTACGGAGGTGTTCATTGAGGAGGTAGAGTGTCCTGTTAAAAACCCCGTGACAATCCGAAGATTGTTCTTTCTTAAATCCAGGAAGATCTTTGATATTTCTTGGTCGGTAGGCCTCAAATATAAATGTCTAACCTACTAACTACCACCCTACCACACATACGTTAGTTAGTTTCTTTAAGGAAATTTTCAAGGTCGCGGTGATTAACCCCCTCCCAGTCATTTTACATTCTAGTTGGCTACCTCATTGGTGCCTGAGGTGTCTTGTTAGCTGCTTGTATTCATTATGACACAGTTTTACGTTGAATAAAATATGGCTAATATACAGGGTCCGGCAAAGGTGCGTCGGGCATCTGTAGCTCCTAGAATAAAAAACTTGGGAATTCTGTTTAAGTACTGTATCGTTTTTAAACAACTACCACTGCGAACGGCAGCTTTTCATCGGAGAGCAGTCGTGGATAAGGTATTTCACTGGAAAGAAAACTAATTAATAACAATAAATCAAAGAAATAGATATTGGGCGCCAGGCATGTACAGAGAAAGAAAACACAGTTGTGTAATACTTAAAACTAATGACTATATTTATTCATGACGTTCTTTGCTGATACATGACATTGTAGAGTTCTAGTAAATATATAGTGGTTATATGTCAAAGAAAGTGGTGGTAGGAGTCGTACTAAATATCAATGAAAACAACCACGATAAAATACAGGACATGTAAAGTTTAAGAGAAAATATGAAATGTAGCATTAGTTTAATTTGATATATTCCATATGATGCTAAATCGAAGATGTTACAACCTGTAGATTCTAGAATCTATGTTTGATTATCCATCTATTAAAATAGTGCAATAATATCTATAAAAGTAATACCATTACAAGACGTAATGCAATGAAACCTAAGATCTAAATTATATTTTAAAGATTATATCGACATGAATGTTCTTAACAATCTAACCACTGAACATAGTCTGTACGATATTACTTAAGATGTACGTTATTGTTTTAGACTGAAAATGTTTTAGATGTTAAATGTAAAACTAGAACTTAAATATACACTTAGCTGTTCTTTTATGTAACCTTGCTTCAAACAGTAGCAGCGTGAGGTGGTCTAGCATCTCTGTACTGTCTGTCGGCGATCCTGTTGGTCAAAACAACAAAAGGGGCCAGATTGAGGACACAATGAATCCTTACAGCCGTAGCTACTGACTAGGCTTAGAAATGGGAGTGAAGCAGCATGGGACTCAAGCTACATCCACGCTGTGGCACTTAGATGTAAGAAAAAATCGTTCTTACTGGGGACACTCGTCCACAGGACATCTGTACATAAGATAATGTCTGTACATAAGACACTACCCGTGCCTTGGAAATAGTCCGTACCTTGGACACAGTCCGTACCTTGGACACAGTCCGTACCTTGGACCCTAAAAATATGAAACTCTTGTTTAAAACCAAACAAGGTCTAATAAACAAAATAAACCTACCTCGAAATACTTCCGAGAGCTCAATAAATAATAAACAACATGTCCTTTCTTCCATGTGACATTCTGGAGGACAAAAGAAAAGGGAGCCAACGTGCCAGCAAAATACAAATACAAGTTGGGACATCCGTAACTCTACCCTAAAAATATTCAATAATAATATCGAATCGATAAAAGGTAATAACTATCTTTACCTGTAGCCTCGAAATAGCAGCTGATTCAAATTATACAGCAAGATTTAAATAATCACTATTTCTAAAAGCTGGGATACAACAGAGCGTCAAAACAAAGTGAGGTTAAGCACGGAGAGTTGACATTAGCGATGTTGACAGCGCGCGCCTCCACAGAATAGTAATAGGGTTGTGTCGAACGATAACAGGGTTGGCGACTAGAGAACGTAAAAATTACGCGTCAAATAAATTATCCGGCCTGAACGAGAGGGAATCCGGTGATGATAGGCCAGACATCATATATTATATATAAAAAAAGACATGTAACGAACTAAAAACGTTACAGTACAAACCTAAAGTACGTACGAGGATGTATTTCAGGAAAATATTTTAGCTTCTATAGGGTGGTTCAAAAAAGTGTGAGTGGATCGGGATTCTTTTTTTTAAATTCGCCAAATTTTTTCAATAAACACCCTGAATATTATTGCTTTTTTGGCTTCCTTTCAAATCACTTTACATAATCCAACAGACGGGTAATGATAATAATAATAAGATGTAAGTAAATATATTTCGATGATATCAAAGATATTAATAAATAAATAAAAAAATATATTTTTCAACCTTTCTTAAATTGTTTTTATTACAAATACAACCTGAAATCAAAACTATATTAGGTATTTACTTTAGATGGACTATACTTACTTTGCTATAAATATCATAATCTTATATCATATAGGGTGTTCAAAATTCTACGTCAAGCTTCCTGAAAAATAAAATAATTTTTCTTTGATTTTTTTTAATGGAACACCCTGTATACAATTTTTTATTAGACGGTGAGTTAAAAAATTAGCATTTTTTGTAATTACATTTTTTGGTGGTTTTGCAGATACATGCAGTATTATTTCCTATGGCTCTTTCAACGGTAAAATACGAGAGAAAAATCATTGAGTGGCTTTGATAAAAATTTACTGTGTAAAATGCCATATGAAATATAAAACCGCGAATATCTGCCAAACCGTTAAAATTTTTGAAATACTCTAAATACAAAAAATGTTCATTTTTTAAGTCTCCATCTATTGAAAAAATAATATACAGGGTGATCCATTTAAAAAAAAAGAAGAAAAATTATATATCTACAGGGTCCGGCAATAGTGCGTCGGGCATCTGTAGCTCCTAGAATAAAAAACTTGAGAATTTTGTTTAAGTGCGAACCTAAAGTATGTGCCAGGATGTATTTCAAGAAAATATTTTAACTTCTATAGGGTGGCTCAAAAAAGTGTGAGTGGACCTTGATGATTTTTTTTAAATGGAATACCCTGTATATTATTGCATTGTTGGCTACCTTTTAGATCACTTTACATAACCCTAAGATATGAATAAATATATTTTGATAGTTTCAGAGATATTAAAAAATAAATAAAAAATATGTATTTTTCAGCCCTTCTTAAAAAAATTATTAAAAATACAAGAACTGTCCTGAAATCAAAACTATATTAGGTATTTACTTTAGATGGTCTGTATTTACTTTGCTATAAATATGAAAATCGTAAATTATACAGAATGTTCAAAATTCTGCGCCAAACTTTCTAAAATATAAAATAATTTTTCCTCGTTTTTTTAAATGGAACACCCTGTATATTATTTTTTCAATAGACGGAGACTTAAAAAATGAACATTTTTTGTATTTAAAATGTTTGATCCCTCACTCGGAGGCCTTGGGTCCATTGCGATACCCCTGTATTATTTTATCAAACCTTCCTCTAATTCTTTCTTTGCGTTAAAGCACTTCCAGCTCTTTGCAAAGTCCCCGATGTCGCTGATGTTGGCTTTTGCTGCTTCCTCTAGGCCGTCCAAAAAACCTTGCCCTAAAGTTTTAAAGCGTCAATATTCCAGTGCCGGACAGTGGAACAGCAGGTGCTCTATGGTTTCTTCTTCCTCTCCGCATTCTCTGGAGTAGTTGTGGTTAGAAATTTCCTATCTCACAGATTTACCCCCGTGGGGAAGTTTCCAGTGATTAGAGATCCTACAGTTATGCGTACTAAGTTATTTTTGTGTTCTAGTAGTTGTTTTGTCTTTTTGCTGTCTACCACTGGCCACAGTCCTCAAGCTGTAACGCAGCCCCCACGGTGTTGGCACTCTTGCCGAACCCTGTAGATTTCTATGGCAGTTTTTAAAAAATACCTTTGTGGCGGGTTTATTTCCTCAAAAAAGGCTTATGGGTATTTCGTCACTTTAGAAAGAAAATCTACAAAATAAAATAGATATATGTTTTGTAAACACCGCTGCGTTGATCCAACGGAGACTAGTTTGTCAGCGGTATTTTACTAATAAAACAAATTTGCCTAAGGGAGGTATATCTTCTCCCTTTACCGAAAGAAAAAGGCACACACACATAGTACTCACACATAAAGGAAGGTCAGTCGCGAGAACGGTAAACTAATGGATTGCTCATCCTCATAAGACGTTTCGCCTCTTCCCGCGCTTCAGCTGACAGTTGTGACGTCATTGTAGTCCTTGTCATGATAGTGTGTATTATTAGTTGCCTATGATAACCTTATAAAAATAGCAGCTGAGAAATTTTGAGTTAATTATTTTGTCAATTTTAAATGTGAAAAAGGTGTTTTTAAAGTTTTTAGAGCTATAGAGTGTATAAATACGTTCATTTTGTGTTGTGGATTGTGACAAAGTGCTTACTAAGTGCCTACGATATTGTTTATTAATTATTTTAAAGCAAAATATGGAAGTACTCTAAAAAGAATGCCTGCAAAAGGTGATGCTGGGAACTGCTGTTCTTAAAAATGCATTATCCGAGTATTTAATACGATTTATACAGTTAATTTTCTATACTGCATACATATAAGGTGTTTAAATAAATAAACTAAATAATGAACGTTTTGCATCCGGCAACCAACAATGCACGTGTGTGTATTATTGGTTGCTGGATAAGGACTAATAACCATGACAAGGACTACAATGACGTCACAAAGCGAGGAGTTTTCGCATGCACCTGGCAGACACTTTTGGCTGAATGAGCAGTCCTATTAGGTTAACTGTACTTGGGTCAGTCGAATCTTTTTATGATACTATATAGAAAAATTCTTGGGTATTGGAAAGGCTCAAGGGAAACAATTAATTAAATTTTGCGACGTTTGATACCAGTGTAGTCATTTCCGGTGAAACAGGAAGTGACGAAAAACAATTGAATACGTCAATCAATCCTAATATAGATCATATACTACATACTACCATACCAAGTCTATTTTTTTATCTGAAAAAATAAAAAGGTTATAGGGGTGAGCCCCACTTTTGAGACGCACTATGTATACCTATACTTATCAAGTACAAATACATATCAAGTACTAAAAAATACCGCACCACAAGCACCAGCAAATATATATATAAATAAATCTTGTAAATTTTATCACTCACAAGTTACAAAACTTAAAATGAAATTAAATAAAAAAAATTAACCTTTATCTGAAATTTTCAAGACGGGTTTTTCTACGGGGGAGTATGATAAACATTAATTTCATATCTCTTAGAAACATAAATATAATTTCAAAGAATGGCCTCCGGGGTCCCGACAGCGCGGCGGTATTGTGTAACTTTAACAATTTGTCATTCGATATTTAACCTAAGTTGGCTAAATATAATAAATCACGAACTTCTCTCTACTACCAAAATCTATCTAAAATATTGAAATATATTTCGTAAATGCTTTAAAACCATCGCAGAATATAAAGTGTCTGAACTTCTGTTAACTTACGAACTCGCGGCAATATCGAAAAGTTCTAACTCTGGAAGGAACAAGTTACAAGTTTGTCGGAGAAGTTTGCAAAGTAAAACTTGCTGGTAGTCTAATGTTGGATAGGATATCTGGAATGCGCCATAGATCAATTGACCTTATATTTTATAAAACATTTAACGTTAGAACGAACATTCACTTACCATTTACTTATAAGTATTGAGAAATTTCTGTATAAGGAGAGTTTTTCCGGTATTTATTGTCGCAGTTTCGAAAATATATCAAGCAAAAGCTATTTTTAAAGAACTTTGTATTAATTTATGTATTTTAAGACTAATATATATGCCTTATTTCTGTACGATATCGGTATACATATATTTTATCAATAAACAAAAGATGTTATCGTGGGGACTATAATAAAAAAGAAGAATAAAATTATTAGGCCTACAGTAAGATTAGCCATGAAACATGGCTAAAATACGACTACCCGCAGACACTTAGTGTTTCTGCCTTCCTGCTTCATCAATACGGGAGAAATCAGCAACGATGAACTAGCGATCCAGAAAAAAGAAAAAGGGGAAGCAAACGAGGCACTAGGCACCATTTGCAACCTGGTTAAGCAGTAGCTCACAATTCGCAAGCGTTACTACCAAAAAACCGCTGCGGAGGTAGGGGAGAGCGGGTACAATTGTAGCGCGGTACAAATGTAACAGGTACCATAACTTTTTTAAATTCAAATACATTATTATGGCACCTTGTCAGTTATTCAAGTTCAAGACTCAGTACAATCTGACGACAGTTGAGACTTTTGCAATGGTGCAGTGACATAACAATAGAGCTATATCTATTTATCGACACAAAAGCAAAACTTAAGTCATTTTATCAGTTCTTAAATAACTGATAGTTTACAGTCAATGTAGGTATATACTTTTGTAGCCTATGCATGTATATTTAACATGAGATGTTCAGTTTAAGGTAAATTTTGCTCTAGTTTTTTAATTTCAATAAAAGTGCAGGGTTGTCAGTTCGGTACAATTGTAACAATTGCAAAGGGTACTTCTGTAACATGTTACAGTGATACCTACCCATTGTTTCGTTAGATGTACTCATTTTTTTAATTAACATGCCTAAGTAAAAATAATTAATAGTGATAAGGGACCTACAAAACAACTTATAAAAAGAGCTGCGGGTTTGGTTGTGAACGAAAATCTTGGATTTCGACAAGTTGCTAGAAGTTTGGACCTCTGTCATGTAACACTTTTCCGTTATTTAAAAAAAATACAAGCTGGTGAAACTCCTAAAGTGGTTACAATCCACATACTCGAATTTTATCCCCCGAACAAGAAAAAGCATTTTTGGAAAAAAGGGAAATTCGCAAGTTGATATTTTTTTAAAGTTTTTAATTATCTTGTTTTTAATATTGTATTTTTTATAGGCGCATTAGTTTTTTTTAGAACGCTGTTTGGAAAAATCTACGATTGTGACTAGGTTAGAATTATTCTTAGAAAAAATTCTATAGAATAGGTATAACTTTTGAAGATTGTTGTCTGAACCAGTTTTTTCACATATTGTAAATAAAAGTTGGCATTCATTTTCTAGCAATTATTATTGTTTGAATGCATCAAAATCATATCTTAACGTTTGTCAGATTCTAGGAGCTAAAATTTTATTTGCTTCAGATGAAAAATCAATATACTAAACACGTTACATTTGCCCCTCCTCTATGTTACAACTGTACCACCGCGGGGTACAATTGTTACACATGTCATCACACCACTGTTGCCTTTTTTAAGACTACATAGGTGAATATACCTTCGATTTCTTATGTGCATTTTGATGATAAATGTCTAGGCTATCTAAAGATAATAAGTACACTTCGCGAAATTTCTCATTCTATTTTTGAAAAATAAATTTCTAAAAACTGTTACAACTGTACCCGCTCTCCCCTACTTCAACTTAGTGTTTCTGCCTTCCGGCTTCATCAATACGGGAGGAATCAGCAATATTGTTTTCTCTGGGTCAAGGTGATAGGGGCGATGTATGTTGAAGTACCTCCTCAGCGGTTTTTTGGTAGTAACGCTTGCGAACTGTGAGCTACTGCTTAACCAGGTTGCAAATGGTGCCTAGTGCCTCGTCTGCTCATTCGCTAGTTCATCGTTGCTGATTCCTCCCGTATTGATGGAGCCGGAAGGCAGAAACACAAAGTGTCTAGGGGAAGTCGTATTTTAGCCATGTTTCATGGCTAATCTTAATGTCGGTTGCCCAATAATTTTATTCTTCTTTTTCATATATTTTATCTTGATTTACAATTGAAGAAGAAAATTACTTCAAATAAAATAAAAGACAGTGTTTGCACTTTGTGTGCATTATTTGAAGTGACATTTCTTACTAACAGCTGTTAAATTGGAGAATTTGAAGAACATGTTTGAACAAGTGACACATAATGCTGTTTTAATATAAATATTTTCAATTTATTTCATTTGTACATTTTCTGTTCCTTAGTTGCCTGCAAATTTTGTGGAATACCACCCAAAATACGCACTTTTATGCAAATGCTTTTGAACCTAACCAACAATTTGTATTTATAGTGATTTACAGTAATTTTGTTAAATTCTAAGAATATTCTCGTTGATAATTTGTTTGAAATAAATATGACAATGTTCTCCGATGAAAATGCGAGTTGCTTAACTAATAATTGTAATTCTGAACTAGCAAGTGAGCTAGATTCTTTACCTAGACCGTTATTCAGAAGCTACAAAAACTTATCAATGAAAAAATGCATGAAAATTTACTTACTAGCACACAGCCAGAGGATACTGGTACACATCAGGTACAATATCAAGTTTATTATAATGATTTTCTTAGCTTTAAATAAAATGTTTTTTGGTGTTTACGCGATTCTTAGCACTTTTTTCTCGTTAGCTCTTCTTTCACAACCGTGAAGTGCCAAGACAGTATTGTGTAACTTTAACAATTTATCATTCGATGTTTAACCCGAGTTGGCTAAGAGAGGGTTAAGGAAGGAAATTGTTTCAAATATGTTAAAACTAACACTTCAAGTTTAAAAAATATATGTTCAAAAATCAACTAATAAAACTAAATCTGTTAATTTTTAAAACAAATAAAGGTGTGTACTCACTAGAGCATTTTGGTCCGAACGAACCAAGCGAGCCGAGTGCGCACGAACGAACTCAATAAGGAAAAGATCACGATGTTCAGAGTGCTTGTTGCGTTCGCTGTGTTCCCACGTTCAGTTGTATTTAATTTTTATTCGCGCTTTGATATACTCTACTCTACTATTTTACTCTACTATACTATTTTACTCTATGTGTTTGATATTCGTAGTTTGGTAATTTAATTAATTTTATATGCTTACCTGAGTTAGAACAAATTAGCATCATTAGTGTACCCGAAAATGCAATGGTTCAGTCGCTGGAAATATTTAAAAATTTGACACATGCCAAAATTTTCCATGTAAATAAAAAACAAGTTGTAAAGCCTGTTTTTTTTAAATAAAAATTTGACATTTATCACGTGATTGCTTCTTTACAGCTAGGTTAGAAATCATGTGACATTTGCCAAATCTTTCCATTAAAGAAACAAACTTTACTGTTATATTCGTTATAATTTGCGTAAATGTACCTTTTCCCCGTTTCAATAGATTTTTTTCCTTTCGCCTTCTCCCTTCTGAAACTTGCCAGAAGACTTTCAATTTTTTTTCTGCTTCTCCAGAAGCACATCCCATGATCTCATCTATCTGCCTCCACGCATCAAACTTCTTAATTTTATTATAGTATAATCCATCCTTTAGATTTCAAAGCACTGGATATTGTTCATAAATGTCTATTAACTGAAGCCACTTTTATCTATTCCACTCCAAAATCAAAACAATGAAAATTTTTAGCCGCGAATGCTCCGAATAGGACGAACACCATGACCGCAACGAACCTCCGTACCCACTGAACAATGCATCCTCTTTGAGCAAAATGCATGTACCGACAAGCCGGCGAAAATGTTTGGCGCGCTTGGTTCGGTGAAATTTTGCTCGCGAACACGTATTCACTTGCCGAATTCGGCTCTGCGCGCTCGGCTCGTTTGGTTCGTTCGAAGCAAAATGCTCTAGTGAGTACGCACCTTAAGAAACCTACATAGAACGAAAATAAAGAAAGACAAACGTTTTTCTGGAATTTATAAATTTATTTTTAATGGGGGAATATACAAACATTAATTTCATATCTCTTAGAAACACAAATATAATTTTAAAGAATATCCCTACCCTGAAAGCAAGACAGTATTGTGTAACTTTAACAATTTGTCATTCGATGTTTAACCCTAGTTGGCTAAATATAATAAATCAAGGCCCTCTCTCAGCTGCCGAAATTTATCTCAATATGGAAATATATTTCGTAAATGCTAAAACCGCCGCAGAATATAAAGTGTCTGAACTTTTGTTACGAGCAGACGGCCAAATCGAAAAGTTCCAACTTCAGCGTAATAGGAGGAACAAGTTACGTGTATAAGTTTCTCGGGAGAGTTTGCGGACTAAAACTTACAAAAAGTCTTAAACTGGGTAGTATCCCTAATACGCCATAGGTCAATTGACCTCATCCTAGAAGGTTAACGTCGGAAATTTGCTTCCCATTACATATTATATAGAGAAATGTCGGTCGAAGCTCTATGATTTTGATATACAGGGTGGCGCCTCTCATACGCCGCTCGGGTGTTCCAAGGAGAACGACAGTTTGTATTGAAATTAAATTTTGTGAGCATATGTAGATTAATTCTGTAAGACATACATTTTTTATATATGTTACTGTAAATGTCCGAAATGCGGTAAAACCTAGTATTTACCAAAAGCAAGCGTTAGTAAAAACCAACCAACCTAACCAATGCATTAACACCCCCCAAATAACCAGGCGAACCAATGCATTAACACCCTCCAAATAACCAGGCTAACCAATGCATTAACACCCTCCAAATAACCAGGCTAACCTAATTAGTTAATGCTTTTAGTAAATCCTAGGTTTAGCGCACTTATCCTAGGTTTTACCGCATATTATTCATATCCATTGCCCTGTAGAATTATTTCTTCTCAAAAAACAAAATAAGCACTTTACTAATCGGACGGCTATGATCCAAGCGGGCATTATCGATTTCGTTATCAGATTTCTAAGAACGCACTTTGACTGCCCTTTCGGTGACAAATAATATTCTTTCGTCATTATTGAGTGAACAGTCTGAAAATGCGTAGTTTCGGTTTTGTGCCAGCCAGAATAAATTGATGAGTTTTCTCACAGGGTAACCTTAATGCAATTATAATCATTTTATCATTAATTTTGTATTTGAAAATTATTTATTTCATATATCATTTAAATGAGAATGTTAAATGCTGATTGTTTACTTATTGATTGGCTATTTTAATTTATTAATATATATTCAGATATTATTGAATTGATTATTCATTACTCTCAGCATACTCTAGTTTCTTTAATTTTTCAAATATTTACGACGTGCGACGGGATACTTCGCGTGTCTCTGCCCTTAGTATCCATTGCACGTTCGAAATATTTGGTGATAATGATTGGATTATATACTTCGCGTGAGTCTGCTGTTAGTATCATTGCACACTCAACAATTCAGAGCATTTTTCAAAATATACAGAGTTCTACAGGCTGTCCCCCAAAAAATACACATCAAAGTTGTGTTTTTTTGTAATGGAACACCCTCTATATTAATTGATTTTCGGATTCTAGGAGAAAAATAAAGATGAGTTTTATAAGAGAGGTATATGACTAAAATGTAAGGTTTTTGGCATGTTAAATTTTTCTAAAAATAAAGAACAATTTTTAAATTCAAATAAAAACTACCTAAATTGGAATTTACCCGATATAGCCTAATATGTAGTTAAATTAACTATTGGACTTTAAATCAAATTAAAACTTGATCCAGAAAGTTATACAGGGTGAGACAAAATTAATATTGAACATTGGTCACCTATAAAAGCGAGTTACTCTTTTATTTTAAACGGAACACCCAGTATATTACTCTCATATTCAATGGGGAATTCGTGTCTCTTCAAAATAGTACTAAGGTTGCCTACCCCTCAAACAAAAATTTTCCTAGATATTTTCATTTTTATGATTTAGTGTCAGTGGATCTTTATTATTTGATAAAATCTAAGTGGCTGTGATATGTCTGACGTTACTTCAACATATCTGTCTAATCAGTCCAACTTTAAAAACTCAACGCGTCGACGACGGGGTACGCAGCTTTATATCGCAGGCACAAATTACCTTCGCAGGGTTGAGGCGAGATATTTGGCGCTTGGGTGTGTTTTTATTGGTAGTTTAAATCATCTGACTTAGTCAGACTGACTATTAACTATTGAAAAATGCGACAACGGCGGACGTCTCGTATCATGTATCTTGTATGCATTAGAGGTGGGAATTCTAGTTCCTTGGGAGGAACTAGTTCCTTAGTTCTAGTTACTCCAGAGGAATAGTTCCTTGAACTAGGTCTTTAGTTCACAATAGTTCCCGACTAACATTGACATCCCTATTACTTGCTAATGCGTATCGTTGTCAGTTAGAACTATTCACAGTATGATCTGTATAATTTTTATAATGTACGGAGATATAACGAGACGTGTAATTGTGTATGTTAAAAACATATAGGTAAGTTTTATTGCAGATAAAAAAAAATAAAAAAAACTCAAATCAGAATTTAAAAAACTATATCATAAATCAATTGGAGCAAATATTACAAAAAATTTACGAACAATTGCATTTTTCCTCACTTCAAGCTTTTTGTTTTTGTCTAAAAATTCAGAATGTCTACTTCGTTTTATAAGATATTTCTTAATTTTAGGGACCTAAATTGAAACATTCCCATAAAATATTTAAAAAACAAACTAAAAATGAAAAACAGTATCCACGACAATTTTCTGTGGTAATTACGCCGCGCCGGTTGTGGCAATAGACAAGGCCGAATCCATCGTCGTCGCCTTGTATTATATCTCGGATCTGCCGACTGAATAGATTCCCGTGAACTAGTCTTTTAATAGTTCCTCTATGTCCGGATCCGATAACATACGGCTGGCACTCCCCACGCCTGCCTAGCATCAATCGCGCTGGCTGATCCATACGTAAACTAGTCTTTTATTTAGTTCCTCTAGTTCCTGTAGGTCTTAAAATTCAACGCAACAAATATTATTGAAATTTTAAGGTTAGGCTTTTCTTGGCCGGTAAGATTTATTTTATTTTTAAAGTACCGGCGAAGAGGTGAATTTTAGTGTTTTCTCTAAAATGAATCCTATTCATACCGTATTCTTTCTGTACTTGAAACTCCTTTTCTAGAACGAAATGAAACTGAAGAAAGACGCATATTAAAGAGTCGAAAATTTCCGCAATATTTAACGATAAGAGGTAAGGTAGGCAATAGGTATTTAAGAATTTTTCTTGGCACTAAACCTAATAATTTTCGTACCATTTAAAAAAACACGCGTCGCAGCATAATACTTCATAGGTGAGAAAATTTATTCGTAGGTATTTAAATAAAATTATTAACCTCGTGTAGCCTCACCTTCCTATATACTCACGAGCCGCCACTGATGTATGTTGGACGATATTACGTTCTGGATGTTTCCAGAACGTAATATCACCCCCGCTACGGTACCATACGATTAAGTAAATTAACTTGATTAGGTAAAGAAAGGTTTTAAGCGAACTCCTTCACCTATCCCTGGACCATCAAACATAAACGGTAAACGTGATCGCAGGTCTTCCTCTTCCACCGACTCAAATTATTCTTTTTTTAAATTATATCTTGAAGATGTAGTAGATGATAATAGAAGTGGCAACAAGAACAGCACTCTCCAGCCAAAAATGGAAAACAAAAGCTTTGCAGAACTATTCCCTTTGCCGAAATCTAAAACTAGAAATGCACTGTGAAAAACTAAGCACTCAAAAATTATGACATCTACGCCGTTGAAAGAAAAAGGGGCTTTGTTCCAAAGAAAAAGGCTGATGATAAATGTTCCATATGTAAATGTTTTGGGGAGAAAATGAGCTGTGGTGCTGTTCGTGTAGTTCATGCCGATTGCACAGACATTGAAGATGCTGACTATTATATTTGTATCGAATGCAGTTGAAACTGTATGGTGTTTTTTAACGATGTTTCAGATAAATTGCTAATAAATTATTTTGATATTACCCGACTCTGTGATTGATACTACCCCACTGGTCGCTATTAGCCGCTAAAATGATAATAGATATTTACGATACAAGTGAGTTAACAGCATCATTAAGATATGCGTGTGTAAGTTGCACAACGAGTGCGTAGCACGTACGAGTTATGTAACAACACAAGTATCTTAATGGAGTTAACAATATTTTATCTACTAGAGAGTATTGGGAGTACTAGGGAGTATTGTACAATATTTTATCTACGTCTAACTATAAAAACACACAATGAATTTTAAAAAGTATTGTACTTAACTATGTATATACCTATCTTAAAAACCAATTATCTTAATACCTTTGTTCAAATAACACCATGGATGGCAATGTCAATATGACAGTAAATAATATTGATGTCACTATAGTTTAAAAAATGGGCGATTTGGAAAGTATTCCTTCTTACATTGAAGAAGCTTCTTAACTCACTGATGTATAGATAAAGTGTGTTTTATTTATTTTTTTTGCGAAAAAAAACTATGGTAATTGATTAACTCATGCTAGTATTCTTAAGATAAATATTTTTGGTTGTACGTAGAAAATATCAATGTTCTCTATATGCAAAATTGAAAGAACTGGAATTTGTTTTTCTTAGATGGTCGATATTCGACTACTTTCCCCCATTTACTAGTTAGTGAAATTAGAAAACAACGGAAGTTCAACATAGACTCATTTTTCATTGACCCTCAATCTTATTCATGAAGAGTTACTTACTCTCACCCACCACCGAACTTAACGTATTTTTACTTTCCAATTCCACTTCGACAGTATCCCCGAAACTTGCCCTATTACTGCGCGGCGCTCCTTGTGCCTCGGTATGTACCCGGCTAAAACCGTTGGCCTAAAGCCCCCTCGGCTCCGACCGCGAAAGTGATCAACGCCGCCCGCCTGCCGACGACAAACGGGGGGCCCAAGTTAGGCGAGACTTTTGCCTCCGACTGTATTCTTTTGTTCTAGACAGTGATTGGTCGGCGGTTAGGTCGCGAGGGTTGATTGGACTCGAGCGCTGGCTGCGCTTGGTCGACTCGCGTACACTTATTACTCACTCCCCGTTTTCTTGGGTGGGTGACGTCGCCGTCGTCGGTCGTCTTGACGCGCTATTCGAAACTTTGTCTTCGGATGCGTGTACCATAGTTTAACGGGGAATGATTTTAGGTCAGGATAGAAGGGTATGGTAATGGCGATTGACAAAATAGCTTTTTGTTGAGAATATCAGAGGCAAGATAAGATTTCTACATCTTATCTTGCAGATTTTATGAGTATATGTGGGGAGGCAATGTGTACAATTTAAAATTATTTTGAAATATACAGGCTGTTTGAGAACTAAGACCTATACCACAGATTTAATTTTTCTTATGAGACGCCCGATATTTTATTTCATTTTTGAATTCTTGGGCCCAAAAAAACATTTATTATAAGGGTTAAAGATTATTATCATTATATATTAATTGAGGTGGCTCAATTTTTAAAGAATCTATTTTTTTTAAAGTCCAAACTTTAATAACTCGATTGGACTTATTTGAAACTCGATAAAGAAAATATATTATGTTTATTTTATTGAGACTGTTACGGTTTAAAATTTCACCGTAACTTATTTTACTTATTTTGCTTATTTTTAGGAATAAAACTAAAACTTACTTGAATAACTTGAATAATAACGTTTAATTAGCTTACTATTAACTGTACCTATAACTTCTAATAATATCTTATCTATTAAGTCCCTTCAGCACAACAATTTCTTGGGATGGAGTTGTCTCCGATAACTATAATATAAAACCTCATTAATAAAATATCAATTTGTCTGTTTAAAACCTACCTTTCTTTCTACAGTGGTTACTAATTCTTTATTTAGACTTATGCTTGTGTTAGGATATTTTCTTGGCATATTTCTTCGGAGGATTCTTGAACATAGACATGATGTGATTATCTTTTGTCTGTTTCAACGCAACAAGTGGGAATGTTGGGTCTACAATATACATAGGGGTTAAGGATTTTATTATGTATTTTTCCTGTGTGTAATCAATTGATTTTACCTGATTATAGTTGATTTTTCCCTAAATTTCATCTTGTTTATATTACGATTTACAGACTGACGTTTCAATTGTTTGTCAGCTGATCGTGTGACACCGGCGTTGAAGGTTGACAGATAGATCTTTGTTAATCGTTTTTTTTATGATCGGAAAATGTATTAATAATTTTCCGAAGATATTATATTCATATATGGATTATAATATGTTTATTATGATGTAATAAAATGTTTCACCCAATTCGTATGCATTAAATAAAATTGTATGTCGAATTTTATTTTGGGTCTTTTGTTTTACTGGTTGCCAGTGTTGGATTTTGGGTTGG
Source organism: Sitophilus oryzae (assembly GCF_002938485.1). NCBI lineage: Eukaryota > Metazoa > Arthropoda > Insecta > Coleoptera > Curculionidae > Sitophilus > Sitophilus oryzae. The sequence continues at coordinate 572,260 of NW_022146741.1, read as the reverse complement.
TATCTTGGAGTCCAGCGTCTTTTGCGGATTTGGCAAACACGCGTCCTTTTTCGACTTTGAACCATCTTGGTGAAAGCAGGGGAAGCCTGATCTCTGCCGAAAATAAAAGAAAGAAATTCTAGTGAAATTTTGGCTGGTCGCCGTTCCATATTGGGATTGTTCAGTAGAATTACGGTCTTAGAATTCATTGAGGGTCGAGAAGACCGATTGTCAAGAAATTGAGCTTGGCCTGTGTAGTTGGAATTCTGGGGAAAACCTTGAAAAGGGATATCTTTGTTGGTTGGAGGACAGGAGCTGTAGATGGGTGCGTGGACGTACTGGGATGAGTGCGAGGACAGTTAGGAACTGTTTTCCATGGAGTAACATGCGTTGAGACGCCATCTTGTCTTGGAAGGTCCGCATGGTGGAAAGGTTTCTTGTTCCTTGGCTATTACTCCTTAGTGATGATTACGGTTTAGCTTAAGAATTTTATCAATTTTTTTTGTACTGGATTTGGTACTGCAACTAATGCTATTGTGACGTGAATGCCACTGTGACGAGGAATGCCACTGTGACACTGAAGACCGGCAATCTGGATTTTCTCATGGACTGACTGGAACGACCACTGGATGACAGATAAGACTTTAATCATCTCTTATTTTATTGCGTTTATGATTGATTAAAATTTATTACATTAAATATACGATCGTATGTGAACTTGGTATACCAGGGGATTTTTTACATTTAAATTTCATTTTATTCTTTATAGTCATTTAATCATAATCACAAATACGCATCAGGGTTGTTCACAGTTTAGTCACAACAATATTTGGTGATACTATTCATGATTTAATTTATTTTACGGATAGTTCATTTTTACTAGTATATATATATTTCATTATTTCGTATTTAAATATCTGCTACATTTTATGATAGATCTTGACAATTTGTTTTAACTTTAAATTTAGTATTTATTAAACGAATCCAGTACATTTTAGACTTTTCAATCAGTACACTTTTTCCATACACCTCCCATTTGATATCTCTTGTTCTGTGCATATATTTTACTTAATTATTTACTTAGCTAGTTGGAACCTGGTGAACCTGAGTTCCCATTATAAACTTTTACACCCAAGGTGGCGTTATAAGACTCACCTTGTATAATAAACATGTTCAAACCGAACAAACAACAGATGATTATTAAAATTATAAGTGTCCCAGAGAAAGACATTTTACAATAGTTATTTTACAAATTGGTATTTATATGTTTAAAAGCAACTAGCGATTATACTGATGAAAATTGGTTAGTTAGTTATGGAGTCACTAACGATCTTACGTCACTTTAGTTAGAAGATTAACCATTCAATTTTTGCTAATGCAATCTTTTTTGAGCTCTGATCGGGACCGGCCTACCGGGAAATTTCCCGTTTTCCCATATGGCCCATCCACCCCTGGTGTGGATTTTAGTTCTGACATACCCTGTACATTTCAAAATAATTTTAAATTGTGCACATTACCCTCCCACATATACCTATAGAATCTTTCCGTTTTTGTATAATCACTTGATTATTAAAAAAATTAATACCAAATAAAATATTCTTCATATTATGTTGTCCGTCGTTTGCACTTACATTATAAAGCTAAATAATATGTGGCCACAACTAGATTTCGATTGCACCATTTTTAGCCATAACCTGGCTACAAGTAGAACATAATTAAAATTTAATTACACCTTTTGTGGCCACAGAAATAAATCTTAAATATTAATTATTTGAATATAATAAATTGGAAAAATAGTTGCCAGATGTATATTTAAAAAAATCATGGAAAATTAAACGCCAATACAGATTATTGTTAATAATTTGAGTTCTACTTACCTAGCTATCTTTAAGAAATGGGTTAAGAAAACAGCATCTAGTGCTACTACTTTTTGGTCTAACGGCCGACTTTTACACCAAATTCGAATATTTTCTATTACATATGGCGCTGGATATATCAATTTAGAAAATTATAGCTGCACGGTTGTCACAATGACGTGAAAAATCTTAATTTTTAAGATTTTTTAAAGAAGTGGCTACAACAGGGTCAATGGCCACAAATGGTGCGTCTACCCTATATTGGCACTATATAAGGTCTGTCAATACCTTGTTTTGTTAGGGCTTTTACGGTATGATCGGAAAAAAAACAGCGTCCAGTTGGCTTGGAAATGATGATTCCCCATATAATTTTACATATAAAATGACAGCGATCTTCATTTCATAGCCATCGCCGACGCCGTTTTTATTCGATCATATGGTATTAATGTCTTATGATATATCGAGTCTAAAGCCTTCTCAATCCACCCTTATATATATATGTATATTTTTTAAGACTTACCCTCTATATTTTATTCAGTGATGGGAAATTTAGAGAAGCCTAATGAATTTACTCCATACCAAAATATTTTTTATGAAATTATTCTGATTTTTAAGGATTTCAAATTTTACTAGGTATTCGGAAAATCAATCCTTATTAGAAATGCTAAATTAAGTGAATTTGCCTAAATTGAATAAAAAAAAAGTTTGGTTGAAGTACCCTGATATAAAGAGCCCAACTGTTGGTGAGAATATTGAAAATGCGGGATTGTACGGGATTTACGAGGGCATCTCGTGCCGGACTTACATTTGACATAGTTAATCGACAATGGAAGATTTTTCTATTGTCACCAAATCTACTGTCACCGAAACGGACCGCCGCCAATTAAAACATAATAAATGGTAAAAAGGAAATAACGTTTTAACGAAACACCAAATTATTACGGCTCATTAGATTTCTTTTGTGTATTGTCTAGACGAATACATGTTTAGTCAAAAAATCTAATAAAATTTATGGTTTGTTTTTGTCCGATACGGGTATATCTATCATTAGAGTGGACAGCGGAGTAATATTTTAGGCGATAACCACCTAATATATGTAAAATTAGGAAGATATTAATCATCAATGAATACAGAATATCCCCGGATTGTCTTTACAAGAGAAAAACTTTTTTATTATTGACATTTTGAGAAAAATGCATTCTTCATAAAAAATTTTGCTTGTTCTAAAATGGTTAATCCCGTTTATATTCTTCCAAATTTCCATACCGTTTTAGAGAAAATTAAGAAAAACATGAAAATATGGTTGAAGTCCTAAAAATCAAAACGCGTTTCTATGGTATTATTAATTTGATTTCATTCTTTGATAGATGGTTATTATTAATTTTGATGAATGTCATATTCTTTGCTGTTGTTAAAGTATCATATTTTCCGATAACTATCATCACGCTTTCCGTAGCATTGAACTAAATAAATTTTGTGTTTCTTTAACATTTTAAAACAGCAAAAAATATGACTTTGATTAAAATTCTTTTTATAACAATCTATCCAAGAATGAAAATGAAGGTAGGTATATTACCACAGCCTTTTGATTTTTAGGACTTCAACCATATTTTCTTTTTTTTTCTTAATTTTCTCTAGAACGGTATGGAAATTTGGAAAAGTATAAACGGGATTAAACCATTTTAGGACAAGCAAAAGTTTTTATGAAGAATGCTTTTTTCTCAAAATATCAATAACAAAAAAGTTTTTCCTCGTTTAAAGACAATCCGGGGACATAATGGTAGCATTATCAAATTTAGGTAAAGTTTATCTAGCGAATCAGGGTAGATTTCGACAGACCGCATCCAAAGACCGCATCCAATCCATGAGAGAAAATACAATTTAATTTTAAATTCGAATCACATCAAAAACAAAAACTTGAAAACTTGCGAGATGAATCTCACAACTACAAAAGTTGTAAGATGTCGTGTAAAACCAAATCAGTTTATTTTATTTAGTTTCTACGGAAGCAAATATTCAACAAATTTTGTTATAAATTGTTAGTGTATCAATATTAGATGACTTTATTTCTGTAATAATTATAATGACTTGGCAATTTCACAGCACAATTAAAAGTATAATCATAATTATACGACGCGGAGGCTACAATTAGAACGGTAGTTTATACTGAAATGAAATTTTGTGAGTATATGTAGGTTAATTTAAAGATTTTTTTAAATATAGAGTTCTACAAGGTGTCCCTTAAAGAAGTTACGCATCAAAATTGTGTTTTTTCTAATGGAACACTCTATATATTAAGGACCACATACAAAAAAAACAGGTATTTAAAAAATAACTATTTCATACTTTCTAACTTCAAGAAACTTCACAAATTTATTATTATATTTATTAATATAATTTATGTGCAGGTTGTTCCATTTTGGTTGAAATCATACGGCATCTCTGTTATTAGTAAAGATAGGAGGATGCGGTTTGCACAAACCTGTTTTTTGTCAAACGAAAGATGCTGTTAAGAAAATTTTCACAGCCCTTTTCATTTCTGAGCTTTTTCGAAAATTTTGCGACAGCCCCCGTATCTCCGTTATTGTGGATGATATCGAGAAGGTGAAAACTGATTTTTGTAAAACTTTTTACGTAGAATACAGATGCGTAGTTCGTTTTTCTACGAAAAAAAAATACTTTTGAAAATATGAACTAAAGTTATGTTTTTTTCAAATGGAACACCTTGTATATTATAAATCATATGATCCACCTTGCTATAAGCTTCACATAAATCTATTTTTAGAATTTTAGAATTTAGAATGAGTGGGAGGGGGGTTAATCACTTCGACCTTACAGATCCATTGTGTCCCCCTTTCTTGAATCATAACTCATCATACAGTCCCAGGGCTTTGACAAAAGCCAGTATCTGGGACGGTTTTATAGAGGGTAGTTCTCCATCTCCAATATCAGTCGTACCAAAGTTCATGGCACGAATGGTTGTCGTCTCGGCGCACTCAGCGATGAGGTGTACTGGTGTTTCACCATCTTCCCCACAGAATCTGCATTCGCCGTTTCTTCTTAGTTTCAATCTACTGAGGTGTTCATTGAGGAGACAGTGTCCTGTTAAAAACCCCGTGACAATCCGAAGATTGTTCTTACTCAGACCCAGGAAGATCTGTGAAATCTATAACACTTTATATCTATTTACTGCAATATTTAAAATATATAATTTGTTGTGATAAATCACAAAAAAATCAAAATGGAATTTACCAAAATATAGTCATACTCATATTAAAATTTTACTTGGGACTGACATATTTTATTTTTGAGCTGTTGACCACTGAATCTCTGAATGTATTTTTCTTTTTTTTATATCGGATTTTATTATAACAGGATGGGTTTGCAAATATCTAAAAGCTTGCATTATTAAAGCATTTTCCAGGTATTCGACATTGTTGTAGTTGCCACCGATATATTTAAAAAAAAAAAAAATCAGAATCGAGAACGGACAAATCCGGGAATCAGGGAGGCCATCATATGGGTCCGTTGGTTCCAATTCATTGATTTGAGAAATAATAATTTAACAAAATTCAAATATTTTCAAATTGTGAGAGGAGCCCTATCTTGCTGAAAGTATATTTCCTGCAAATTAGCTAAAGGAATATCTAAAAGTTCCTATACGATAGCTTCCAAGATTTACAAATAGCGGTAGAGAGTTAAGTTTCCCTATATAAAGAATTTATTAGTGGCCCCCAAAATAAAACAAGAAATAGGTAGCAGTATATCTGCTACCTATGCTGTGCCACTGTCCAGCACTGGAATACCGACGCTTTACAACTTTAGGGCAAGGTTTTTTGGAGGGACTAGAGGAAGCAGCAGAAGCCAACATCAGCGACATCGAGAACTTTGCAAAGAGCTGGAAGTGCTTTAACGCAAAGAAAGAATGAGAGGAAGGTTTGGTAAAACAATACAGGGGTATTGCAATGGGCCCAAGGCCTCCGAGTGAGAGATCAAATATGATCCCAAACCCCAGCAACCTAACCTAACCTAACCTAGCAGTATATCTACTTTTAATAATTCTTTAGTTTTTTTATTATCAATGATGGGCCTACTAATAAATATGACCTTTTAATAAAAACTTTTAAATATTGCAGTAAAGAGTGAAAATAAATATAGAGTGACACATATTTTTGAGAGGTTTATGGCAAGCCAGACAATATAATTTATAAATATACAGGGTGGTCCATTTAAGACTCTAGTTTATATCTTTAAAATATTCTTTTCGTAGAATAACAGACTAGTGATGTGTCGGTATTTGAGTAATGCGATTTTGGAGCGGTATTTTTTTGTAACGTCGTGTTGCGTGCGCTCCACAACGAATCATGAATCTGTCACTGAAGAACGACGATCATAATGACGACAAAATTATAAATTATTTATGATTTGCAAATAAATTATTTATAATCGCTCTTGAAGTTAGTTTGAACCGCATAGTTAGTAAGTAACCGCATAGCGACGCGGTTAGCTCCAGCCGTCGCGATTTCATCGGTCGCCAACAGTAGTATCAGGAACTGGTCTGTCCGTAGCGCCGCGCGATCTCGATCGGGACGTGTTCGCTCCAGCTGTCGCGCTTCTAGAGTTGTAGTTCCCTGTCGCGAACAGAAGTAACTGCTGTAACTGGGCTTCGACGCTCGACCTCGGCGACGACCTACTTCGCTCCAGCCGTCGCGCTCCTAGAGTTTTATTTCCGGCGGCGCGGCGGCGACTTACTTCGTTCCAGCAGTCGCTGGAGCGCTTCTAGGGTTCCGTTTTCGCCTGTCGCGATTTGGTCGGTTACTATTGGCGTTGGTGCTCCCATCGCTACGTTACTTTCGAAATACCGATTTTTGGTATGTACTAAGCATGGTATAAAATAGCGTTGTTAGAAAGATGAAACGTAAAAGCAAATAAAATAAAAATGTTATTTGCTTTTACACATTTATATAAGTTTTATTGTTTATATCTATTTTTAAGGTCTAACGATGGCTAGAATTATAGGTAACCAATAAAGAATTTTTTTGACAGTGGTTTAAACTTTGTTCTTGATTTTAACATTAAATATATTAGGTTGCAATATAATATATTTTTGTATTTCTCAGCATCGAAAATTTTAAAAAATATAGGACCATTCTCCATAGGCGTTCTATTAAATTCAAATAAATTAAGTAGTGTATTTTAGTATATGATTGATAATAAATACATGTTAGGTAAATAAATCTTTTTACAAAAATATGAATAAATAAAGAAGAAAATATGATTGAAAAAAAAAACAGAAACTTGTAAAGCCACTCTCAATTGATTAAAAATAAAATCCTAATTAGAGTAATATAATCTAACAAGAAAGAGAATTGCATTTTACTAACATATACGGGAATAACGTAAGAATGATTTTATGATTACCTGACATGAACATTAACATTTTACTTCTAAAATTTCCCACGAGTAAGAAATATATGTAGATAAAAACGCACATCTAAGAAAAATGTAATTATCTTACAAATGTGTTTTTTTTTCTTTAAATTGCAGCGGTTATAACGTGGATCAGAAGAATATAAATCTAAATTATTATCGGAAAAAATAAAAATTCTTCACTCTGAATAGATGACGAATAAAAAGTAATGAATCCCAATAAATGCATGTACATATTTTAAGTCAATCTATTCGTGCTTAAATAATAAAAACAACATCAGTTTAGGGAATAGGGCATATTTTTTTATTTAATAGTTTAATTTCTAAAATTGAAACCTAACGTATTGCCATTGTTATAAATTCTTCTAGTCATCCTGTATTGTTTACAAATTTGTCTATGAAATTGTTTATGAATTTACACGGGCACAGAGATAAGCAAGGTTGGGAGTAGTTGCAGTTTGTGAAAAAAAGTGGTGGAAAAGTCAATAAATCTCAGCAAAATGTATTTTGAGGTGGTAGAATGTAGAAATGAGTGGGAGGTGCGACTTTACAGATCTATCGTCTTCCCTTTATTGAGTTATAACTCATCATAAAGTCCAAGGGCTTTGACAAAAGCCAGTATCTGGGACGGTTTTATAGAGGGTAATTCTCCATCTCCAATATCAGTTGTACCTAAGTTCATGGCACGAATGGTTGTAACAGCTGGTACAATTGTAAGAACCTGACAACTTGGGAGTAGGTAACTAATGCCAGAAATTGATGCCATAAGCCAATGCCATACTAGTAGGAGTAGGTAACTAATGCCATAAGCGAGGACCGCGACACTGTGGAAGTCGGAACCTCGATTGCAAAATAGCGTTATTTTGTCGCGGTATTTTTCTGGAACGGTCGCTATCTCGGTCGCTACTGTAACGCGACTCATGTGGAACCGGTATTCCCATTACTATAACAGACTAGGCTGCTGTATTCTACGAAAAAGTTCTACAGTATACAGTTTTAACCTTCTCAATACCTTTAAAAATAACAGAGATACAGGGGTTTCCCGAATTGCAAAATTTTCAAAAGGCCCTGTAGCTCAGAAACGAAGAGGGCTATGAAAATTTTATTTACGGCATCTTTCATTTGACAAAAAAGTGATATAGGTTTGTGCTTCTATCTTTACTAATAATTTCAACCAAAAATTGCCATAATTTTTTTTATGGCAAATCTACTTAGAAATAAATAAAAAGCATTCAATTAAAAAAACTACGTAATTACAAGAAATTATTATTATCGCAACGAATATTTTTGAAAATGTTTTATAAAGTGTATTGTTATTGCCAGTACATTTTACCAAAAAAAATGGATTAAAAATGTTAAATACAAGACCTGATATGGAGTTTTTGGAGACATTTAAGTAGGTTTTATCTAAAAAAAAACAAAAAATAAGCTTATTAGTGTACATTGTTCAAACGGATTTAAGTGCTATTTTAAGAGGTTCTGTCGAAATTTTCTCGCCATATATGCGTCTAAAGAGTGAAGAGGGAGGTAGGGGTTGGAGTGCAAGGTTGATGTATCAATCTTGATCCGGGGTGAAAAGTAATCCTTTTGGAAAGACGAGGGTCCAACTTCTTGCCGTAACTAATGATACTTTTTAGTGAAGGATGGCGCCACAATGACACCGACTCCTGACTCCTTTCTTCCATTACGCAACGTCCCCGAGTCATATATTTTCCGACACCCATCGATCGACGACTACTATACGACGCCGATATTATACGGGGCAAGGCGATGATTTGACCGATTCCCCGAGCTTCGGTTTATTACATATGCATTAAAATGTATTCAAGAATTTTATATTTTATCAAAATAAAAATATTTTTCAGGCACACAATTTTGGATCGATTAATTTAAATATAAATTATATTTTGAAAACTATAAAAATTTGATTGCTAATAATACTGTTAGTTGAATTGCAATAGAAAATTGAAAATTAATATTTCTAATTATTACGAAAGCAAAAATTTGGCTCATAATATTTGTGAACCAGGCGCGAGACAAGTACTTCAGTGATTCGCGAATTTCTTTACTATTGTGCTCCGATGGATGAAATGAAGCTGTTAATAAAATATTCATGGAACACTTACTTTATTGATCGACATGGTTATAACAAAATAAATAATTATCTAATTTTATTAGTTTAATTTTTTGTTATATTTTTTCAGCCACCAATCGTATAAATAAACTATTTACTACATATAATTAACTTAAATAAGCATAGGCATATTTATAGCAATAAACTATAATATACTTAATTATTGTGAATTCAGTTATAACAGAATTGATGAATTAACGGAATCTAAATTGCCAATAGATATTATTACGGAAATCCAGATCATAAAGTTTTTATGTTGATTTAGATCTTTAGATATAGATGGGCATATAGAACAAACTTAATGATTTAGTCAATAAAATATAATCTGATGACGTTAAAATATTCAAAAAGCTAATGACGGGCAGTAATTTTTATGGACACAAAATTTGTATTTATATAATTTTATAGGTTTTCATAACTTGATAGTCTACGATTTATCATTGTCTGTTCTTTCCTAAACCTTTTAACGGCCATCACACAAAATTATTTAATATTTGAAATAATATTTGTGGACCTACCGTGAGCCGCCGGGCTTTTTATCAGATATCGGCCGTAGTCAGTCATCGCTGCGAGACAGCCATTGTGTCCTCATTACGAAAGGACAACAAAAGGGGACGTGGGGACATCGGTGCCACGAGACTTTGAGAAGTCAGAGGAATAGGAGGAGAGGAAGCGTTGCCGCTAATTGACAAAGTGCTGTTTATTTTAAGGGTTACACATGCACTTTCAATCTATTCGAGTGTGTTTACAGCCAAGAGTGGGGTGTTGCAGCGATTACCTTTGTCAATCTGCGACGTCAGCTCTAACTTACTAAGAGCTTAGTGGGTTTCTTTTCCGATTATTTCTTCTACTGTGCTCCGATGGAAGAAATGAAGCGGTTATATATATATATATATATATATATATATATATATATATATATATATATATATATATATATATATATATATATATATATATATATATATATATTAAAATAAAATATTCTTGCTAGTGTAACAGTTGCCTTATTGATCGACATGGTTATAACTTACAAAATAGATAATTATTTAATTTTAGTGTTTTATTTTTTAGCTACCAATGGTATAAATTACTCTTTACTATATGTATATACTTGACTTAAATAACACAAGTAGCATTTTTAGACACAAAATAGAAACAAAATATCTGCTGAGAAACATTGCAAAACGGTTACGAAACAATGATGGTGTTTGTTCACGACACAAAAGTACTGGAATTAATTCGACACATTTTTGATACATATGTTTCGTAACATAAATCGCTTTTTGTTTCGAATCATTTTACCAATCATTTAACTAAAAATATATTTTTTATCGGTTGAGCTTTTAAACTCATAAGAACGCGTTCTACTTACATTAATTTACATATTTTTATTTTCAGAACATATATAGAAATAAAAATAAAAATCTATATTTCAAACAAAAATATTTTGTAGTAACAAATAATGATATGAGAAGGGGCATTAAAATATAAAACTACATTATTAAATTAAACAATAAATTTGCTTTTGCCAGGTATTTTTTGTGCGAGAAAATCTAAAAACAAAGATTTTAAGACAAAAAAAACATGACGGAGGTCGACATTGTTGATGATTGTTTTCATTTTGAAATCTACACACAGTCAGACTATTTTAGTTTGGTATCTTGTTTCATCACATTTAGAAACAGTGGCTCCTGAAAACGGAAATATCTTGAACACAAATGGCAGAAAATGTTTCGAAACATTTCCTCTAAAGGTTTTGATTCCGCATCGAAACATTTCAGGAAAAGGCTAGGGCCACCATATTGGAACACATATAATAAAGTCATATAAAATATATAGGTTTCGAAAATCTTTCCTATTTGTGGCATACCGTTTCCATGTTGTGTCAAGAAACAAACGCGATCATTAGAAACGTTACCTAAAATGTGTCTAAAAATGCTACTTGGGAAGCCTAGGTAGGAGGTATAAAACTATGAATTGATGAATTAACGGAGTCTAAATTGCAATAGATATTATTACGGAAATAGCAGATCATAAAATTTTATGTTAAAGATTTAGATCTCTAGATATAGATGGGCATATAAAACAAACTTAATGGTTTAGTCAATAAAATATAATCTGACAGCGTTAAAATAATATTGAAAAACTGATGATGGGCAGTAATTTTATGGACACAAAATTTGTATCCATATCATTTTCTAGACATTCATAACTCGATAGTCTACGATTTACATTTGCTTGTTCTTCCCTACACCTTTTAACGACCATTACACAAAATTATCTAATGTTCGAAATAATATTTGTGGACCTACCGCGAGCCGCCGGGCTTTTTATCAGATATCGGCCGTAGTCAGTCATCGCTGCGAGACAGCCATTGTGTCCTCATTACGAAAAGACAACAAAAAGGGACGTGGGGACATCGGGTGCCACGAGAACTTTGAGAAGTCAGAGGAATAGTAGGAGGAGAGGAAGCGTTGCCGCTAATTGACAAAGTGCTGTTTATTTTAAGGGTTACACATGCACTTTCAATCTATTCGAGTGTGTTTACGCCCAAGAGTGGGGCGTGCAGCGATTACCTTTGTCAATCTGCGAAGTCGGCTCTAACTTACTAAGGGCTTAATGCATTTCTTTTCTGATTACTTCTTTACTACTCTACTGCGATGGATGAAATGAAGCTGTTAATAAAATATGATTGGTAGTGTAACAGTTGCTTTCTTGCTTTATTGATCGACATGGTTATAACTTATAAAATAGATAATTATCTAATTTTAGTGTTTTATTTCCAGCCACCAATTGTATAAATAAACTATTTACTACATATGCTTAAGTTAAATAAGCCTAGGTAGAAGGTAATAAACTATAAAATACTTAATTATTGTGAATTGGGTTATAACTGAACTGATGATTTAACGGTACCTAAATTTCAATAGATATTATTACGGAAATACCAGATCATAAAGTTTTTATGTTGAAGATTTAAATCTTTAGACATAGATGGGCATATAAAACAAACTTAATGGTTTAGTCAATAAAATATCATCTGATATGACGTTAAAATATTCAAAAAGTTAATGATGGGCAGTAATTTTTATGGACACAAAATTTGTATCCATATAATTTTTTAGATATCCATAACTCGATAGTCTACGATTTATCTTTGTCTGTTCTTCCCTATACCTTTTAGCGACCATTACACAGAATTATCTAATGTTCGAAATAATATTTGTGAACCTACCGCGAGCCTCCGGCCTTTTTATCAGATATCGGCCGTAGTCAGTGATCGCTGCGAGACAGCCATTGCCCTCAATAGGAAAAGACAAAAAAAGGGGACTTGTGGACATTGGGTGACGCGAACTTCGAGAAGTCAGAGGAATAGTAGGAGAGGAAGGGCTGTCGCTAATTGACAGTGCTGTTTATTTTAAGTGTTACACATGCACTTTCAATCTATTCGAGTGTGTTTACATCTAAGAGTGGGGTGTGCAGCGATTACCTTTGTCAATCCGCGAAGTCGACTCTAACTTAGTAAGGGCTTAATGGATTTCTTTTCCGTTTACTTCTTTACTACTGCGTTTCGATGGATGAAATCAAGCTGTTAATAAAATATTCTTTGGAAGATGTATGTGCTAGAGTTGCTTTCATTATTTGCATTTTTATACAAACAAGGGTGCCCGGTGGCGTAGAGGTACAGGCTCTCGTCTACCAATCTCAAGGTTGTGGGTTCGAATCCTACACCCGGCATTTCATCAGCCGACTATTTTTATCAAAAATAAAAATAGTTTGGGTACCTAGGTCGACTCAGCCTTAAATGAGTACTTGGGATTCACAATCCTGAGGTAATAATAGGCGGTTGAAGCGTAGTGCTAGCCACAGTACCCTCCTTGTATACTGAACGGCTCTAGCATGACAAGCTGTACCTTGCTACTCCCAAGGCGTTGAACGATATATACGGGAGCTATTATTATTATCTATTATTATTATATTATACATACAAAAGATAGGTAATTATATAATTTTATAAACTATTTACTTTTTTTAATTTTCTTTGACTTTTTTATTATATTTTAAATTTTTAAAATCTTGGTTTTAAGACACTAGTTAATAAGACGAAACATTTGTTTATTTGTTTAAACTTTAGTTTAATGACTGACGTTTTGACCAATTTTAATTCGGTCTTCTTCAGAATCTATAATGTACAATACAATTTTAGCACTAACAATGTTTTTACTTTAATATATAATTTTTTCTCCCCACAAACGTAGAACACCATTTTGACTAACAACAACATTTTAAAATTCAAATAGAAATACATTTAGGTCTTTTACAATTTAAAATATAAATAAATCACAATCACGAGTATAAGTCATCGATTAAAATTTGTTCTACAATACTGACACATATATTTTATTCAAATTATTTACATACATTACAAAATAATGTGTAATGTATGTAATTAAACTAAATGTAAACAAAACGCTAACAAAAATAATGTTTTGTTTAATGTAAAACAAAAATAATGTGTGTTAAATGTAAACAAAAATATTGTTTCGTTTTATTAACTATTGACTTAAAATCAAGATTTTAAAAACTTAAAATAAACTATTTACTATAAAAACATAGCTTAAATATAGATTAAATAATATTACATTTGATAGCTTAAATAAATAGACTATAAAAAACTTTAATTATTGTGTATTAAATTAATAAAGAATATAAGAGAATTGAACAATAAAGGAGATCTAAGTTACAAATAATCTTATTACCAAAATACTAGAACATGAATTTTTTAAGTTAAAATATAGATCGAAACTTAGTGGTTTAGTCAATAATATAGAACCTAATCGACAAATTATTCGAAAAGCTTATTATGGACAGTAATATAAATATATAATTTTCTAGGGTTTCATAACTCGATAGGCCCCGATTCACCTTTCTTTGTATTCCCCTAAAATGTTTATCGGCCACCACACGAATTTATCTAATGTTTGAAATAATATTTGTGAACCGCAAACCGCTTGGCTTTTTTATCAGATATCGCCCGTAGTCAGTCAATAATGGTATAAATAAACTATTTACTAAATTAAAAACTAGAAAACGTATAACCAGAATATATAAAATTTGGATCTTGGGATATAGTGGATGTAGGAAGAAAACTTGACGCATATAATTATTAAGCTCAAGGTGTCATATCCAAAAAGCTAATTATTACAACATTGACAAATTTAATATCCATATAATTTTACGTTAATGTTTTCATAACTTTAAAGTACACGATTCACCTATTTTTTTCGTATCGGATTGTGTTTGTTCTCCGCTAAACCTTTTAACCATCATTACACAAATTGACCTATTAGTCGAAATAATGTTTGTGGACGTATCGTGAATCGCCGGGCTTTTTATCAGATAACAGCCGTAGTCAGTCATCGGTACAAGGCAAACATTATGTTGTCATTACGAAAAGACAACAAAAGAGGAATGTGGGGACTTGGGGACACGAGGACTTTGAGAAATCATAGAAATAGTAGGAGAGGAAGCGCTGCCGCTAATTGACTAAGTGCTGTTTGTTTTAAGGGTTATGCACTTTGAATTTATTCGAGTGTGTTTACACCAAAGGGTGGGGTGTTGCTGCTATTACTTTGGTCAATCTCCGACGTTAGCTCTAACTTACTAAGAGCTTAATGGGTTTCTTTTCCGATTACTTCTTTACTAATGCGCTCCAATGGATGAAGTGAAGCTGTTAATAAAAATATTTTAGGAAGGTGTATGTGTAAGAGCTGCTTTATGGATCGACATGATTACAACTTACAAAAGATAGATAATTATATGATTTTTATTATTTTATTTATCAGCCGGCGATAGGACAAATAAACTACCATACTATCGAATAATTTTGACAATGTCAAGCCATAGATGTCATTTACTTCGCACGTACTCTTCTTTATTTTTTAATGGTGCTTACTACCAGTTGGCGTTAAGAAGTTTGTAATTATTTTTATACCGAACTATTTTATTGGTGTAATTTAAAAATTCGAGATAGAAAAGCGATCTTGAAAATAACTGCCAAAGTTATCTATCGATTGCCATTCTCCAGCAGTATGACGCCGTTTTCTATGTTGAAGGGGTTACAATTTAAAAATTTAAAACTTTATCTTTTTGAGACAGCCTGTATACAACAAAATATTTTACGGCCGGCGTACCATAATTTGTGGAAAATTATTTTGTTCGCAGATATTATTCAATATATGTGTTAAAATTACAAAATCAATACAAAATATAAAAAAATTCACAATTATTAGCCCACAGGAAATGGTTAAAGTAATACCCCTTAAGTACTTTTGAAAAAATATATGAGCCTTAGAAGGAAAAATCCTATCAAATCTTGGAAATAATTACCAAAGTTATTATCGTTAAAAATCAGCGGTTTTTTTTCGATCATACGGTATTTACTATATTAACGTAGCTTAAATATACCCATATAAGGGGTAATAAACTGTAAAATACTGAATTACTTTGTATGTGTTATTTAAGTGTAATATAACAAAATTTACGGATCGAAATTTTAGAAGATATTATTTCGAAAAGACTAGACCATAAAGTTTTTATGTTGATGATTTGGATCTTTTGATATAGTGGTCATACAAAACAAACCTAATGACTTATATATAATAGCTCTAAAAGCCTAAAAGACTCATGGCTTGATTGGTTATCTTTCTCCATTTGTTTCTGTCTTTCGCCTTTATTCTCCACCATCCACTCTGATCCTTCTCAAGTCCTCTTCAACATCCTTTTTCCATCTGGTTCTTGGTCTACCCCTCCTTCTCTTTCTACCTATTTCACGTTTCATTATCATGCTAGGAATTCTTGCTTCAGCCATTCTTTCAATGTGTCCCAACCATCTCAGTCTTTGTGCTATTGCTAGTCCCGTTATACTCGGTGCCCGATATAGTTGCTTTAATTCTTCATTTGTTCTTCTGGTCCATATGTTGTTTATCTTCTTTCCTCCAAAAATCTTCCTCAGTATTTTTGTTTCCCAAATCTCTAGCCTCGAACTTTTCATTGCATTGAACGTCCACGTTTCGCATGTATACACACCACTATTGGTCGTATCATTGGCATTGTTCGTATCAAGTGATATTTTCAAAAGTCAATAACTCGAAAATGGTTGACTTGAGGTACATTGTGTGTATTTCGATTTTTCCTTAGAATTGAAGGAAGAACCGAAATGTGGAAATAACATACAGGGGATTTCATTTAAAAAAAAAGAAACTTTGATGTGCGACGATTTATGACCGACCCTGTATGCTTTATTTATTATATATAACCTAAATTGCAAAATTTAAATATTATTAGAAAAATCTTTAACATAAAGTTCATATGTTAAGGATTTGGATCTTTCGATATAGTGGACATAGCAAACAAACTTAATAGTTTACTCAATAAAAAGGATCTGATAAAGCTAAGATATTCCAAAAACTAATTATGGGCAGTAATTTTTATGGACACAAAATTTGCATCCATATAATTCTCTAGGTTTTCATAACTCGTTAGTCTACGAATTACCTTTGTTCATCCCTAAAAGTTTTTAGGCGCGATTCTCACTGTAACGTCCCACCACCTTCACGTCGAGCTGCCGGCCACCACGGTAAATATTCTTAAATGGTCAACAATGAACATATTTACACTACCCGTAACGTTGCCGTCGCGTCGGCGTCGTGGCAACGTCCAACTCCCATTTACTTCATGCTTTCTGTAGAGACGGAGCTGGCGGCACGACGCCGACGCCGACGTGACGGTGACGGTACGTTATAATGAGAATCACGCCTTAAGAGCTATAATAAAAATTATCTAATGTTCGAAATAATATTTGTGGACTTGCCGCGAGGTGCCGCGAGCCGCTAGTCAGTCATTCGCTGCGAAACAGCAATTCTGTCCTCGCAGTTTTAACTAAACAAAACGCAGATTTACTTTCATTTTAATGGGCCGATTTTGATGATTTTTTAAGCAATTTGTAGCTAAATTATTTGATTTTTTAGTATCTATTTATAAATTAAAAATGAAAGTTGCCATCTGTCAATTATACGAGAGGAAACAAAATGTTGATATTTTGGTGAAAATTGGAAACATCCTGTGGAATATATTAATAAAGCAAGGATTTTCAAAATTATTTTATCTTCTAGGTACGTCTTTTCTCGAGAGCCTATATTTTTTGATTCATAGCAATAGCTTTATTTTTATTGGGGATATTCGCTTTTGAATAAGGTAGTAAGGATTTACAGCAATTTTAGCATTGATTTTAGATTCTCATGACCACACTTATAAAATGGTGTTTATTGTTTTTGTAATGTCACTGTCATTGAAAAGTCATATTATAATTGTTTGTTGAGGTTTATTTTAGTAGGTTGGTTATTGACGTTTACTCTAGTAGAGATCGTTTTAATTAATCACGCTGCTTTAATTGATCATGACAGAGATCAACTTTTGGACTTAAAACCATATCTGCTAGAGCAACTGCCTAACAGACAATAATATAATATGATTTTTCAAAGTAGTGGCATTACATATATCATAAATACTATTTTATAGGTTTCTTGACTAGGACCAAAAGCAAGGGCATTGTTTTAATGTAAAAAATACGAAAAAATGGTAGTGTCTGCTACAAAAGCGAATATCTAAAAAAATGAAGCTATTGAGATGTGTCAAAAAACAAGTTATTGAGGAAAGATACATCTAGATGATAGAGTGATTTTTTTTTTCTTTGTTAACGTACTCCACAGGATGTTGCAAAAAACGATGCAAAGTAACTTTCACCAAAATATCAAAATTTTGTTTCCTCTCGTATTATTGAGAGATGGCAACTTTCATTTTTAATTTATAAAGAGATACTAAAACGTCAATTAATTTAAATACAAATTTCTTAAAAAAATCATCAAAATCGGCCCACTAGAACAAAATACACTCAGATGCAAAAAAAAGCAACGGATAAATTTTTGGCTAAATTTAAAGTGTTATATTTTTGTTATCTTTAGCCCTATTTGAATGAAATTTTTAAAAAGCTGTATATAATTATATCAACTTTAATTCGTAAACTCAGTTTTTATAAACTTTAGTATTCGGCATATTATATAGGGTTAATAGAGGGGTTGTTTTTTTACCTTAACTTTAAAACACCCTGTGCAATAATTTCGTGTGTAAATTTTCCTAAAATATAATTTTCCGGTCAGAACCATGTCTCCTGAGCATTTTATTTTTTGGATCATGTATATACATGCCTTGGTTAATTTTTAAGAGCGAAATGAAATTGCCACCAACAATTTGCAATTTTTTCAATTATCATATTGTTATTTTTCAATATGACAAGGCCGCTTTGGTGATCATTGTGAACTATATCCTATTATGAACTGCCCATCATGTTCGACGTTTGGCAAATGCTTGGCAGGATATTTAGAGGTCGCGAAGCAACCAACTTCATTAAATGAACTTCGCTTGGTTCTTAAAGAACAATGGGAAATCATAACGCAATATGATATATGCAATCTCAATGACAGTATGAACGGACGTATACAGACAGTAATAGCAGCTAAAGACGGCAATACAAAGTATTAGTGTATTTTTTACATTTTTTTTCTGTTTGTATACTTAGGTACTACAGATGTTTTCTTTAATATATATCGTTAGTTTTGTTATGGTTATTAATGTCTATTAAAACCCTGGCTGTATCGTTAGTCTTTAACGTTTTTTTATTTATATAGAGTATACAATGCAGTATACTCTCACGACAATAGACATCAAAACCATCTCGTCATATTAAAAAATTACATCAAAAAGTAATATGATAATTGAAAAAATTGCAAATTGATAGTGATCAGTTCATTTCGGTTTTTAAAATTAACCAAACCATGTATTAACATGATTCAAAAAACAAAATTTTCGGGAGTCATGATTCTGACTGTAAAATAATATTTTAGAAAAATTTACACACGAAATTTTTGCACAGGGTGTTTTAAAGTTAGGGTAAAAAAACACCCCTCCATTAACCCTGTATAATATGTCAAATACTAAAATTTATAAAAAACTGGGTTTACGAATTAAAGTTGATCTAATTATGTACAGGTTGCTAAAAAATCATAAAAATAGGACTAAAAATAAGAAATACATAACAGTTTAAATTTGACCAAAAGTTTCTCCGTTGCGTTTTTTATGCATCTGAGTGTATATTAAACTTTAAAATAAATCAAAATTATTTTAAGGTGCCCGTTTTTCGTACCGGTGAGTGTAGTTTCGACGTCTTTGATGACGTGCACGCCAACTTTTATATATTTTTCCATACATTTGTAACGTTTTTAGTTCGTTACATGTATTTTTTTATATATGATATATATGATGTCTGGCGTATCGTCATCGGATTCCGTATCGTTCAGGCCTGATAATTTATTTGGCATGCTTGGCGTAATTTTTACGTTCCCTAGTCGCCAACCCTGTTATCGTTTCACTGCTCTGTGGAGGCGCTGTCAACATCGCTCCAAGGTTTCTCCGTGCTTAACTTCACTTTTTAGTCTGGCCTCTGGCCAGACGCTTTTCTTCAGAGCCCTGCTTAGAGAAATTGCAATTATTTAAATCTTGCTGTATAATTTGAATCAGTTGCTATTTCGAAGCTACAGGTAAAGATGAGATATTATCTTTATTAGATTCGTTTTAAGGTAGAGTTTTGGATGTCCCAACTTAACTTGTATTTGTATTTTGCTGGCACGTTGGCGTCCCTTTTCTTTTGTCCTCCAGAATGTTACATGGAAGAAAGGACAGTTCTTTTGTTTATTATTGAGCCCTCGGAAGTTTTTTGAGGTAGGTTTATTTTGTTTATTAGACCTTGTTTGGTTTTAAACAAGAGTTTCATATTTTTAGGGTCCAAGATACGGGTAGTGTTCCCCTCTACCGTTATCTTATGGACAGTATCCAAGGTTATGGTCCAAGGTGCTGGCATTATCCAAGGTCCTAGTAGTGTTCCAAGGTACGGGTAGTGTCCCCATATTGCCACAGTATGGATGCAGGTAAGCCCCATGCTGCTTCGTTCCCATTTTTAAGCCTAGTTAGTAGTTATGGCTGTATTGATTCATGGTATCCTCATTCTGGCCCCTTTTGTTGTATTGGCCAACAGGATAGCCGAGAGTCAGTACAGAGATATGAGCCCACGTCACGCTACTCTTCTACGGTTCTGGTTTTCAGTCGATTTTCAGTCTTAACTTAATAACGTACATTTTAAATAATATCGTACAGACTATATTTAGTGGTTAGATTATTAAGAACATTTATGTCGATTTAGTAGTTACAATATGATTTAGATTTTAGGTTTCATTACATTACGCCTTGTAATAGTATTACTTTCTATAGATATTATTATTGCGCTATATTAACAGATGAATAACCAGACATAGATTCTAGAATCTACAGGTTGCAACATATCAGATTTAACACCGCATGAAATTTAACAATTTAAATAAAGTATTGCTACCCCTCTTATATTTTCTATAATGTTACACGCATTGTATTTTTTCATAGTCGTTTCATAGAACATATTTAATATTATTTACATATATAGCTTTACTCGACATATAACCATTATAATAATTATTAAAATTGTACAATGCTATTTACCATCAGGATACATCATGAATGAATATAGTCATTAGTTTTAAGTAATAAACAACTGTGTTTTCTTTCTCTGTTCATGCCTGGCGCCCAATATTTATAATTTCGAGTTATTATTGTTAATTAGTTCTTTCCAGTGAAATACCTTATCCACGACTGCTCTACCAACGAAAAGCTGCCGTTCGCAGTGGTAATGTTTTAAAAAAAACGCTACAAGATATTGTTCTTCGTTGTTGAAATGTTTACTAAACAAACCTAGAGACATATTATTTCTACAGAAAATAATGCAGGGAACAAAAAAGTCAGAATATAACTAAAGATAATACTTTTTGAATTTTTGTACTTTTGTAGATAATATAGAAGTATAGAGGTCTTATGGATATTAAATCATATGTTGTTAAAAAGTATACTAAACAAATTTACAAAAAATAATGCAGGGAGCAAAAAAGTCAGAATATAACTAAGAATAATACTTTTTGAATTTGTGCTTTTGCGGATGATATAGAAGTATAGAGGTCTTACGGATATTAAATTAGATATTGTTAAAACATTACTAAACAAACCTACAGAAAATAATGCAGGGAGCAAAAAAGTCAAAATATAACTAAAGTTAATACTTTTTGAATTTGTGCTTTTCCAGATGATATAGAAGTATGGAGGTCTTACGGATATTAAATCAGATGTTAAAAAGTTTGCTAAACAAATCTACAGAAAATAATGCAGGGAACAAAAAAGTCAGAATATAATTAAAGATAATACTTTTTGAATTTATGCTTTTGCAGATGATATAGAAGTATAGAGGTCTTACGGATATTAAATGAGATGTTAAAAATTACTAAACAAATCTACAGAAAATAATGCAGGGAGAAAAAAGTCAGATTATAACTAAAGTTAATACTTTTTGAATTTGTGCTTTTGCAGATGATAGAGAAGTATGGAGGTCTTACCAAACCAAACCAAACTAACGATAATACTTTTTGAGATCTATCAGTATTCATGATTCAGAATTGAAATAAGTCTACTGGAAGTAAATAACAAATTATTGAATTTGTGCTTTTTCAGATGATATAGAAGTATAGGTTCTACGGATATTAAACCAGATGTTAAAAAATTTGCTAAACAAATCTACAGAAAATAATGCAGGGAACAAAAAAGTGAGAATATAACTAAAGATAATACTTTTTGAATTTGAACTTTTGCAGATGATATAGAAGTATAGAGGTCTTACGGATATTAAATCAGATGTTATTAAAAAGTTTACTAAACAAATCTACAGAAAATACTGCAGGGAGCAAAAAAGTCAGAATATAACTAAAGATAATACTTTTTAAATTTGTGCTTTTGCAGATGATATGGAAGTATAGAGGTCTTACGGGTATTAAATCAGATGTTGTTAAAAAATTTACTAAACAAATCTGCAGAAAATACTGCAGGGAACAAAAAATTCAAAATATAACTAACGATAATACTTTGTGAGATCTATCAATATTCATGATTCAGAATTCAATAACATGAAAAAACAACATGAAAAAATTAAATAACAAATTACTGAAGTTGTGCTTTTGCAGATGATATAGAAGTATACAGGTCTTACAGATATTAAATCAGATGTTGTTAAAAAGTTTACTAAAGAAATCTACAGAAAATAATGAAGAGAGTAAAAAAGTCAGAATATAACTAAAGATAATACCCTTATAATACTTTTTGAGATCTATCAATACTTATTATTCAGAATTAAAATAAATGATATCCTCTGGAATTAAATAACAAATTATTGAATTTGTGCTTTTGCAAACGATATAGAAGTAAAGAAGTTTTTGTAGATATTGAATCAAATATTGTTATAAAGTTTACTAAACAAATATACAGACAATAATGCAGGGAGCAAAAAAGTCAGAATATAACTAAATGTAATATTGTTTGAGATCTATCAATATTTATTATTCAGAATTAAAATGAATGGAATCCTGTAGAAGTAAATAACAAATTATTGAACTTGTGCTTTTAATGATATTCAGACGATATACAGTGTGTTTCAAAAAATATGATGTGGCATATCTCGTGGGGAGATTCTCCATGTAAAATTTTTACACAATTAAAATATAATTGACAAAGTATATGCGATACTGTAAAAATTGTGAAATGTCGATTAAATACCTGACTTTTAATTTATAGTAAATTTTAGTACTATACTTTTTATTTTTGTTATTTTATTATAGTTATCAAATTTATTACTGTACTACTAATACTTACATGGTAAAATCGCCATCAAAAAAATACTCCCAAAAACGCTACTAATATATAAGATAATCGTCCACTTAAAAGGTTTACATTCTTCTTCCAAATAATGACCATATTTCCATAAATAGGTGGTAAAATTTGGAAGATCCAACCGATCTAGAAGTTTTAAAAACTGTTTCCTTTTCGACAAAAATATAGATAATTTGATGACAGAAGATATACATGAAATGGTCATGTAAATGCTTTTCGAGAAATTTGCAAAATCGTTTCGATATTGTGCAACTGTAATGGTTAAACAAATTGCAAGAGATAATGTTACGATGTAGGATAAAAAAGTGCGTAGTTGGTATATTAGAGTTGGATTTTTTACGGGCCATACTGCAGTACGAGAAAGAAGAGTTTTTTGTTGGTGTAGCAGTTTAAACATGTTGAGAACAGCTGTACCACTGGTATCTACTGGTAACAGTATATCATTCAAATGTGTTATAAAATTCGTTTTGCTTATTTCAAAACAAGAAAAGTTCTACTAGGTATATTTAATTAATGGTTTAAAACGTCTTGTGACATGCGTACTAATATTCCTAAATAAAATATAGGATATTGCATACTTTATCTTAGTTTGTATATACAGTGTGTTTTATAGATTCTGGCAAAGTTGAACATTATAACATGGATTTAAGTAAATATATTTCCTGAAATGCTGTCGTGTAATAAGTAATTTTCGAAACACATGTAAAATATATAATTTTTTTGTAAGCTCTAAAATTCCGTAACTGGAGAATATTTATATTTTTCAGTAAAGAATTTTACTTATTAATTTTAATTTTGTATTTGATTTGACGAACGCAGTAAAATTATATAAAAATAATTTTTCTGGAATTAAAATTAGAATTTTAAATTTTTTTCGTTTTTTTACGGGATGTTTTTATACGGGATGTTTTTCAAAAGTGGCTCACCCCAATAACTTTTTTATTTTTTCAGATAATAAAACAAAGTTTGGTATGTTAGTATATGACATAAATCGAGATTGATTTACGTATTCAGTTACTTTTGGTCACCTGCCGTTTCACCGGAAATGACTACAAATTTCGATTTTTAATTTTTTTTTTGGTACCCCCGGTATTTTTTTACTTTATTCCATAGAAAATGACATTCTGAATAGAACTCGGAATAGAATGACGTATTATAGGTATGTCAACTTTTGAAATTTTCGATTAAAAAAAATGCATTTGAAATGAGTGCCATTGCTGAGTAAAGCTTCGTTCAGAACCCCGCAATTACTGGAATAAATTAGTGGTTTCATTTAGCGTAGAAGTTTAATTGTTCCTGTTATTTGAATGTAAGCATTCAGAACGTCAAAATTAATGGTAGTCATTTTCAATTAGTAAAAACAGTTAACAAACTTTTGACTTTTCCACTAATTATACTTCAACATTTGCGAAGAATGTCATTTTGGCCCTTGATTATTATCCGTCAAGAGAAATTGTGGTTAGAAATCAAAAGTTTATTGTTTTATAAGCTAAATATTAGGCTTTCTCTATGGATACAACTGGTTATCCAAGCTGTTGCTAGGATATTCTATTTATTTTAATTGTGTTTCTTAGACATTGTGAATGATCGTAAACTAAAAAGTATAAAGTGTAAAGCTTCATTCAGAACCTCCCAATTAGTGGAATAAATTAGTGGTTTCAATTACACTTTATAAGTACTATTTAGCTTACGATCATTCACAATGTCTAAAAAACACAATAATAAATAAAATATCCTAGCAACAGCTTGCGGTAGTCTGTAGTATCCATAGATAAAGCATAATTTAGCTTACAAAACAATAAACTTTTGATTTCTAACCAAAATTTTTCTTGACGGGTAATAATCAAAGGCCAAAATGACATTCCTCGCAAATTTTGAAGCATAATTAGTGGAAAAGTCAAAAGTTTGTTAACTTTTTCCAATAATTTCAAATTTCTACCACTAATTATGATATTCTGAATGCTTATATTAAAAGTAGGTGAACAAACTTCTACGGCTAATTGAAACTACTAATTTATTCCACTGATTTCAAGGTTCTGAATGAAGCTTAATTGAAACTATTAATTTACTCCACTAATTGCGAGCTTCTGAATGAAGCCTAAAAACCATTAATTTTTAACCAAGGATCAAGTTTTAGAAAAATAGATTTGATCGTCTAATCTTTTTCGTCTTTTCCTGGTAGGTTAAAAGATGCCTAAATCGTATTAATAATCATAACTTATTTTTTGGAACGAGAGTGGCTCATATTTGGAAAAAGCATTTTGTACGAATAATTTGGTACCACATAATAATTGGTATATTGAGTCAAATTGTTGTTAGATTTTATGGCCATGGCACTCTAGATTGAACGAGAGTGCCATGACCGAGGCGATAAACACGTCTATGAGTTTTTTTTCGCGAAAAAAACTTTAGGGAATTTTTTTTTAATTTTTAGTTAAAACATAATATTTTCATAATATGGCAACCTAGATGGTAGATTAAATTTACAAGAAAGAAAACCCAGAAAAGATACTGTCAAAAGATACTTTTTTTAAGTCAAAATTTAAGCCAGAAGTATCTTTTTTTTAATTTTCAAAAGTAAAGTGAAAATATGTTTTTTTTATCGAGCTCTACCAGCCCTGAAAATATTTGCACTTATTTAAGACTCATCCTGTATATGGTGCAATTAACCCTACTTTGTATTATTTGTTAAGATATATTATAGTAAAATATGAAAAAAAAATAAACAGCAGCACACCGTTCAAATGAGAACCTATGGTTAGTTCTTGTTGGTCCAACTCCCATACTTTTTACAACTGTATATTATATGTCAATTTTCAAAAACTGACATATAGTAGTCGATACGACAGAAATTCTCAGTTGTTTGCAAGTTTATAGGTTACTGCGACACCGTTGTTTTTTTTCGATCATACCGTCTATTAATATGTGCAATATCATATAAGCATTAATTATATTTTTACCCCTACATTTTACTGCAATATCTCTATCATGTTATTAGACTAATTATATGTTAAGAATCTCGCTGTTTTAGCATCATACTTCTGTTTGCAAAATGTGTCTTAATATCCAGTATATAATTAGCAATCCATGTCGTATTAAATACTAAGTTAAATACATGTTTGATAAAAACTTGTGAGAATATTTGCAAATGAAGGAAATTTTTATGGAGAAATTGTTTCAATAAAGGACATAGTGCCAAAGAAATCAATAAGATAGTTTAAAGAATCTGTTATGAATGTTTTACGATACCAGGGGTGTAGATAGGTGTATGCTATGGGGGTGGTACTATGATTAAGTCGCAAAAAAAATCACCGTCGGAATTTTTTTGTCGAATTAAAACGACGGCGATTTTTTTGTCTTCAAAAAGATATAAAAACATAACACAAAAATTAAAATATAGATTTGTAAATAACATAAACAAAAATGAAACAACGACGTTTATTAGTTAATTTTCTATAAACTATAAATAAAAAACTCTAAACTGTTTTATTTCTCTGTATTTTTACTAATAAAAATACAACGTTTATTAAACTAAGTTTATTAAACTATTAAACATCTGAGAACAATACAAAACAACATTCTGTTAAGCAATATCTAACTTAACTGTCAATCAGGGTTATGTCATATCAAGATGCTACAGATTAAACTTAACATATAATAATCCATAGATACAACATCTCCCTTCTTAAAATAATTGGTAATCTTTAAATTTAACCGGTTTTTAATTTGTCTTTTTGGACGCTCATTTTCTTGATGTACGGACACTATCTCGGATGAACTATCACAGTTTTGATCCGCACTGTCACAACAAGTATTTTGATCAATCACTGAACCACTTTCAGAACTTTTTAAATGGGAACTATTTCTACGTACAATAGCGCCTCTTGAGTCTTTGACAATATAAGACCTAGGTGAGTCAGGAACAGGTTTAACAATCTGACCTGCCTCCCACTCGTTATTATTTTGATTCTGAATCACAACAAATTGGCCTTCATTAAAACTGTTCCGAACTTTACAATTTAAATCATAGTATTTTTTATCTAACTCTCTTTTCCTACAAATCTCATTTTTAATATTAGAATTATTATAACTATTTGGTAACAATTTATTTTCATCAATAGGGATTTTAGTTTTTAAGTTTCGTCCCATTAGCAATTGTGAAGGAGTCAGGTTCAGCCCTACAATAGGAGTAGTGCGATAATTTAGCAAGCTTAACATTAAATCTTGATCTTTACGAAGCATCATTTTTGCTATTCCAACACCTTTCTCTGCAAGTCCATTGGACTTGGGGTAATGAGGACTACTTGTGCATATTTTGAAATTCCATTGCTTGGCAAACTGTCTGCATTCATATGAGTTGTATGGCATGTTATCTGAAATTAACTCATCAGGTATACCATGTATTGAAAATATCTCTTTCAGTGCATTAATCACATCATATGATGTTTTTCCTTTCATTTGTTTAATCTCTAGCCATTTTGAATAATAATCCATGAGAATCAGATAACTTTTGCCTCCATAGTCACATATATCACTAGCAACTTTTTTAAATGGTCTATTAGGTATCTCATGTGGTATCATTGGTTCTTTACAGAGTTTTGGTGAATATCTCTCACAAATTTGACAATTTCTTATTAACTTTTCTATCTCAGCATTCATATTTACCCAATATAACATTTCTTTGGCTCTTTGTTTGGTCTTTGTCATTCCAAAATGTGTTTCATGTAAAAGATCTAACATGTCTTGTATTAATGTTCTTGGAACTATCAATCTGTCCTTTAATAATAATAAGTTATTTGATAATGTTATATCATTTTGATATTGCCAGTATGGTCTTAAAGAATTTGGTATCATCTTAAAATATTTAGGCCATCCATTTTTTATATACTCTATTAACTTACTTAGGTCACTATCATGCTGTATAGCTTTCTCAAATTGAGCTCTTCTCTCCTCAGATATACTAAAATGCTTCTCAATACTATGCACTATCTCTTTCATATCTGGATCATCTTGTACTTCATCTTTAATATATGACCTTGACAACAAATCAGCAATATACATATGTTTACCTGGACAATATTCAAAATTTAGATTATATCTAATTAGTTTCAACTTGAGTCTTTGTAACCTTGGTGATGGTACTTTGCTTAAGTCTTTCTTCATTATTCCCAACAATGGTTTATTATCAGTTATAATTTTGACATCTCTGCCATAAATAAAATGATGAAATTTATTTACAGCAAATACCACAGCAAGCAATTCTTTTTCACACTGTGAATAATTCTTTTCAGCTGCTGTTAGTGGCCTTGAACCATGATATGTTGGTTTGTCCTGCATTAAGCAACAACCCAATCCATCTTTTGACGCATCTGTCTGAATAACTATAGGTTTGTCACTTTGAAATGTCCCTAGTACAAGATCACTAGCTAGTATGTCTTTTAATTTATTTAATACTTCTGTATGTTTTTGATTCCACTGAAAATGTACGTCTTTACGCAATAACTCTCTTATTGGACTTGTTACTTTTTGCAAAATTAGGAATAAATCCTCTCAAATAATTTAACATTCCGAGAACTCTCTGTAACTCTTTCAAGTTAGTCGGATTTTCTATAGCCTGAATTGCCTTTACTCTATCTTTACTCGGTTTCATTCCGTCTTTGCAAAAAACATGTCCAACGTAATTTACTTCGTTTACTTTATACTGTAACTTTGTTTGATTAAATTTTATATTTAGCATTTGTGCTCTTTCTATCACCTTTTTCAGTATAGCGTCATGCTCTTGTTCAGCTGCTATCAACAAATCATCAAAATATATTATAACACCTTCTATATCCCCAAAATTTTCCTCATTTACTTTTTGAAAATACTCAGGAGCATTAGTAAGCCCAAAGGTTAGTCTCAAAAATTTATAGCAACCAAACACTGTACTGAACGTGCACAACTCACTTGATTTGTGATCTAATTCAACTTGATAAAAACCATCCTTGAAATCTAATACAGTAAACCAACTTTTATTACACAATTTTGAACTTATATCCTCTATTGTGGGAATAGTATAAAAATTTCTTTGTATGGCCTTGTTCAAATCCTGAGGATTTAAACATAGCCGTAAACTGCCATTAGATTTCTCAATTATAACAAGATTGCTTACCCAATCTCCTGGACTATCTGTTTTGCTAATTATACCTTTCTGTTCTAGCTCATTCAATGTTTTTCTTAACTCCTCCTTAATTGCTAATGGTACTCTCCTTGCTGGATGTGCTACAGGTTGACAACACTTTTTAAGCTTTATCGAACACTTTTGAGGACATTTACCTACACCAGTAAAAATTGACTTATTATTTTGAATAAACAATTCTTTACTAGACACTACTGAATCTATGCTTTTAATAAAACCTAGCATATTAGAAGTTTTCAAACCTAATATTGGCTCAGACTTAACATCGGCTACTACTAACGTTAATTTTTCTTTTAACTTGTCATTAAAAATATTAACAGTTATCTGGCCAATAGGTTTGATTTTAAACCCCCCATATGCTTCAAGTATGATATTACATGACTCTAATTTCTTATCATTTAAATGACTCTTATATAATTTTAATGGTAAAATGTCTACTTCACTACCTGTATCTATCTTAAATCTAACAATGTTACCTTTAATGTCCACTTCTTTATATAGTGCTTTACAGTTTTGTGTGTTAATAGAATTTACAAAAAATTTATCAACATTTACATTGTCATCACCCTTTTCTTTTGATACCTCCTTAACCTCTTTCTTGACCGGTTTTCTGGTACATGCCTTTGCAAAATGATTGACTAGGCCACACTTAAAACACTTCTGCCCATATGCCTTGCACTGTTTTGGTCCATGCTTCGAGAGACATTTCCTACAATCAAACAAACCTTCATTTTTCTTCAGCTTATTTTCTTTTTCGTATCCTCTTCTCTCTTCTTTTCTAACTCCATATACTTGCTTTTGATCTTTCTGTACTTCATCAGTTTGAAGCTTTGATATTTCAGCAACTCGACATTCGTTTATTGCTTTTTCTAAATTTAAGTCTTCACGAGTCAACAATCTTTCTTGTAGTCTCAAATTTGTGATTCCCAAGACAATCCTGTCTCTTATTAGCGAGTCTTTTTGCTCATTGAACTCGCAGCTTTCCGCTAGTTTCTTCAGATCTGTCACAAATTTGTCGATCCCTTCACCCTCTTCTTGTTTACGTGAGAAGAACATATATCTTTCATATATAACGTTTTTTCGGATTACAATATTTCCCAAACTCGTCTATGACCTTCTGGTATTGTTTCTTTTCAGCTTCATTAAGTGAAAACGTATTGTAGACATTTATCGCCTCTTGACCCATACAATTTAACAACAAAGCTACTTTTACTTCATCTTGTACTTCTTGTTTCCCTTTGGCCAGTAAGAAAATTTCAAAATTTTGTTTAAATAACTTGAAATTTTCGCTTATATTTCCCGTAAACTTCATCTGCTCCGGCAGCCTCACGTCCATTTTTGATTCTTTTTTAAGGTGTTTACCACAGTGACTACCAACTTCCTGAAATATTCTTACAATCCTTGACTTTTTTGGCTTCTTTTCTCGCTGGCTTTTATTTTTCCGCTGCCACCATGTTTTATTTCTCTGTATTTTTACTAATAAAAATACAACGTTTATTAAACTAAGTTTATTAAACTATTAAACATCTGAGAACAATACAAAACAACATTCTGTTAAGCAATATCTAACTTAACTGTCAATCAGGGTTATGTCATATCAAGATGCTACAGATTAAAC
Source organism: Sitophilus oryzae (assembly GCF_002938485.1). Classification (NCBI taxonomy): domain Eukaryota; kingdom Metazoa; phylum Arthropoda; class Insecta; order Coleoptera; family Curculionidae; genus Sitophilus; species Sitophilus oryzae. Next base: position 541,151 of record NW_022146741.1, on the reverse strand, counting down.
TTAACATATAATAATCCATAGATACAACATAAACTATCAAAAAAAAAACTATAAAAACTATAAACTATAAATAAAACTACAAAACAAAATCAAGTTTTCTAGTACGCTGTTTGGAAAACCTATCAATAACAGCATCAACATTTATTTCAATATCTTTATGGGTATTGATTAGAGTTAACCCCACTAATCTGTCCTGGCCAATAAGAACACTTTGTGTGCTTTTAATTAGGTCGAACATATTATAAACGATAAATCAACATAATTAAAAGCATACAAAGTGTTCTTATATGTCGGATATTAATTAAAAAAAATCCTTTCATAGTCAATGACTATTTCAATTCTCGTATCTCGTCAAGCGTCAGGGGGGGTACTGTCCCCCAGTACCCCCCCCCCCCTTATCTACGCCTCTGTACGATACCTATCCTATAATTATTTTAATAATGCCAATATAGATATAGTAGTAAATATCAAATATTTTTTTATAATACAGGGTGGTCCGAATTGTATTGCGGAAACTTCGGCAGCATATTCTGCAGATAAATGTAAGTAAAAAAGTTGGTATAAATGTATGTCCTAAGACGCTTAGTTTCGAAGATACAGGGTGTAGAAGATTCATTTTTATTTCGATTTTTTCCATATAATTTCTGAAGTAACGCCAATATTTGGATGGAAATTGGTGTCTGATTGATGTCTGACTCCTATACTTGGAGAGGGCGCCATATTTTAACGGGTTTGAAGAGTAATAGCTTTTTGTCCGTACCTGTATAACTACTGAGTGAAAAAACATACATTTCTGAGATTTTTTACTCGAAAAATATCTCTGGGTAAAAATCCTTACGAGTTCTCAAGATATTTGAAATCGAAATTGTCAATACCTGTCGTCATTGATATAAATAATTAAAGATGTTGACTAAATAGTTATTAGTCTGAAATCAAAAATTTGAAATGTTTTTGTGCCAAAAGTTCAACAGAAACTGTTTTATCGCCATTTTATCGAAGAAAAATTTATGAGTAATTTAAAAAAAAATTAAAAAGGTCCCAAATTTATCATTTCAGTCAAATAACTATGTAGTTGACATTTTTATTTTTTGTCATTAATGACGTGTATTGGACTATTTCCATTCTAAATATCTTCAGAACGGTTGCTCGTAGAGATTTTTACCAAGATACATTTTTTACGTAAAAAATCACGGAAATGTATATTTTTTCACCCAGTAGTTTTATACAGGTACGGACGAAAAGTTATTATTCTTGAAAGCAGTTAAAACACATGTATGGAGTTATATTGACACCAAACTTCTGAAATTATTTGGAAAAAAATTGAAATAAAAATGAAATTTCTACACACTGTATCTCCGAAAAAAAGCATTTTAGGACATACATTTATATGAACTTTTTTACTTATTTTTATCTGCAGAATATGCTGCCAAAGTTTCCGGAATACAGTTCGGTTCACCCTGTATATTCATGCATTAGAGACGAAATCGACATAACCCCCCATTTTTTACGTTTTGTTTGGCGTTTCAAATGACACATATGAAATTAATTTGAAATTTTCTAGATTTGTTGGGCTTCTCTGAGCTTATTTTATGTTATAGTATAATTTTAATAATCCAGAAAGTCGCTAGTCCGAACACTAGAAAAATCTGGATACTGCCATTTTCGGCCATTTTAAAACATTGGTCTCTGAAATACGATTGTAACAATATTTATCGAAAATCTGGAGTTTTCCAATTTGGAAAAACAGAAACGTTATATTTTGTTTATGAACTGAGTATACAGGGTGTCCCAATATACCGTGGACGTAGAACTACTACGTGTTTTTTTGAAGTGAAAATAAGTTCATTGGGCACAATTTACCTCTATACAAAAATGATTCTTTTGTTCGTTAGAGGGCATCAAACTTTAAAAAGTAAACGCATTTTTTAAGATATTTTAAGAACCGTTATTTCGATTTGAATGAGATTTGGGGTGCCTATGTTTCGCTAAGCGGTTTAATATTATAGACGGAGAGCTGGCTACATAAAAAATCTTATCATCGTTCCATGGCTAATTTTTCTTGTGAAGTATTTTTTTGTATAGCTATTATGAAATAGTCATGTCTGCCAGTGCGATCCCGGGGCTTAAAGCGGGGGCGGCCAATCGAAAGGGTAAAATTTTGACACTAAAATATTATAAGGTACACAAGGAGTTATAATTGCCAAATAGCTTTTATTTATTATTAAAAAACGTGTAAAACTGTTGACAGACATTTTTCTCGTGGCTAAAATGTCGGCAGACAACGCGAAAGAGGCATGAAATTTTGACAAAAAAAACATTGCATACATGCATGTCGATTGGTGGAATGTCATGTTTATTGTTTATTTATTTAAAAAGGCATATGCAAAAAGGCAGGCAAAAAATCGTGGCTCAATCAGCGGTAGACAGTTATCAAAAGCGCGATATTACTATACAGGGTTAATCTTGAATAAAAGCAAATATTTTCAGACCTAGTAGATCTCAATAAAAGAAACATATTTTCTTCCTACCGTTTTCCAAATAAGTCTAAAATAACCGAGTTATTGTAGTTTGAAAATTTAAAAAGAAATTGATTTATTTTTAGCCACCTGATTTTTTCTGTATTTGAATCCATGCTTTTAGTGTGTAGCCATAGACTAAAGCCGTAAGCATGGTAGGTTAATAAATAATTATACCGTGGGTAAATTTGCGGTAAACAGGTATTTTTAAAAAGATTTCTAAAATATACAAGAAAATTTAAACAAAAATGCACGATTCTCTACATCTTTTTTTGCGAAAAAAAACTCATAGACGTATTTCTGGGGTCGAAATATATCAGCCTTAAAAGTATTTGCACTTATTTAAGACTCACATTGTATAAGCGTTTTCAGGAAACGCTCGCAGCGTTATTAATTGAAACATAATACCAGAATACCACAGTTATCTGTGATAATACGTGTTAGTCTACAAAAAATTTACGGTGCAGATATCGACTCAGAGGAAGACTCGTTTGCGAGAGCGAGGATCTGCAGTACGATGAGTCAGATACAAATAGTGAGACAGAATAGTAAATATATGATATCTGTTACTGAGAATAATAAAAATATATATTTATAATATAATCGTATACATGATTTATCTATACTTAAATGGATGAGGCGGCGAGCGTCCCCCTAGAGAATATCGCGCTTTTAATAACTGTCTGCAGCTGATTTAGAAACGATCTTTTTGTCTGCCCTTTTGCATACGGCTTTTACAATAAATAAATATGACATTCCGCCAATCGGCATGCATGTATGCCAGAATTTTTTTTTCATTTTTCAAATTTAATTTTTTAATAATTTTTAAAATTTTATGCCTCTTTCGCGTTGTTTGTCAGCATATTAGCGATAGAAAAATGTCTGCCAACAATTTTCCACGTTTCTTAATAATAAATATAAACTATTTTCGCAATCGTGTATCTTATAATATTTTTAGTGTCAACATTTCACCCTTTCGATTGACCGCCCCCGCTTTAAGCCCCGGGATCGCGCTGGCAGACATGACTATTTCATAATGGCTACACAAAAAGATACTTGACACAAAAAATTAGCCATGTAACGATGATAAGATTTTTATGTAGCCAGCTCTTAGACTATTTGACTCTATTGTTTTAAATTGTGTGCAATTAACTTATTTTGGTTAAAAAATACGTAGTTGTTCTTGGCAATAAGAATTGTTCAAATTTGGCAGGTGCATTCAGCCCCATAAGCAGGCCTTTTAAAAAACCTATTTACAACTTCGCTGTAAAATCAACAAAGGATCGAGCCAATATCTGGACAGTTCAAAATTTGCATGCGATTTTCTATGTTTCCAACGAAGATGCACCACTTGGTAGATGAGTTACAATATATTCTGTTATTTATCTATAATTTATTATTTTTCATCTGGTACAGATTAATTATTTTGTTTATTAGAATTATAAAAGAAAAACGTTAAATAAATTACGCATTTATTTGTACAACATTAAATTAAATAATGAATCGTATATTTACATATCTTTCTTACAATAATAACTAAAATTTACAATAAAAATATACATATATACAAACTTATTAATCTCAGTATAGATCTAACATATTGAAAGCCAACCATTTACCTAAAGTAATACATAATTATAAAATAATAAAACATTCTTCAAGTGAAAAATATATATAAAAACGTTGGGATTATAAGTAACACATACTAAGTATATACCTATTCATACAACATTCATATCCCAAATATGAATCAAATTAAGTTACAAATAATAGTAGGAATTTTAGCTACCGTCCAATTTTTGAAACATGACTATCGATTCAGAATATTTTTTAGGAAAACCAACCCCAAATTAGCATTTAAAAGTGGTGGACTAAGACTACTTTCCAATTTATAGTCTTAAGACAGGGATTGGCTCAATCTCTAGATCATTGCTTAGTTCGTGAGATTATTCACTACTACGCAATAATAAAAAAATCGTATTAGCTTTCATCAGCATATCAATATATGCTGTAAAAGTTAAGTACCAATTAATAATATCTATAATTATAAGAATACTGCTATCATTTTTTACAATCAAAATAATCAAATTAACCTACTAATAGGATTACATTCCAGTCTCTTCACTTAATATTAAGTTGAATACTATATTACTTTTTATTTTCCTTATTGCTGTATTAAAACTGAACAAGAAATATTAAAAAAATAGTATATTGATTTATTGGGAGTAAAAATGACACTTTATGTGGTGAGGCTGTACGAGGCTGTGCCTCGATATACAGCCGAGACACAAAAGGTCATTTTTATTCCGAATATAGAACATGCTATTTTTTTTTCAAAGGCCACAAATAATTTTTTAAACAATTTCAAACGTTCCAAATAATATAAAAATATTTTAAAGTCATACCTTGCATGTAATTATATATTATTATTCCGCTCGTTGAATTTGACACTTTATGTTTAATAATATATTTTCGAACTTTTATGCTTAGACATAAAAGTGTTGTGACATTTATGTCTAAGCCAAGTCTAGGCGTTAAAATTACTTTTTCTACGACTAGTTTAGAAAATGCAGTTTGACACACGGAAAACTCGATCTGAAATTGGCGTTCTGCAAACTGTCGATGTAGTGTGATAAGGATTTAGCGCACGACATGTGTCTTAGTCCACACGACATTTTTAACATTTTAACCTCCAATGTTTAGCTGAAACGCCAAACGTAACGCAGCCATCAGAAAAGTGTCATCATTACATCGCAAATTATTCCACAAAACTGGCAAAAACTGAGTGAGTCTGCCGCTAATTTGTAGTCGTAGAAAAAATAGCGTAAAAAACTCGTTCGAAAAGTTCTTTATACACTCGTTCGATTTGTGGTTCTTGTCTGCGGCTCGAGCCAAGAAATTGTCGAACTCGTGTGCAAAACGTCGTTTTCGAAACTCGTTGTTTAATATACTATTCTTATATTGTCAATCACGTCGCAAAAATTAATACTTTTGTGACGTTTGAAAAAAAATATATTATTTAAACTTCAATTACAAATTCAAGAAAAATGTAATTACGTTATACGGACACTCAAAAAAAGGACTAAGACTTTTTATTACAACCTGAAATTCACACAAGTTTGACACCTAATCAACTGAAGAATAAAGTGGTTGGAGCCTTTGGTGTTACAATAACAAAATAAAACACTAATTCACCACCAAAATACTCCAAAACTATTTACTTTTAATACTGGACTCGGGTTTCGCTAGATAATTAGATAAAAAAAAACTGTTTAAAGTAATTTAACTAATTTTAATTATCTGCTGATGATGCTAACGTAGCTAGCAAAACACGTGTCAAATATTAAAATTGTACTGTGTTGTAACGTAACAATTGTACTTGTTTCTATGGTACTAAAATAGTAGAAACAAATTCTACTATTGTCCCAAATGTAGGTAACAATTTTTTTTCGTGTATTATTTTAAGTAATTACAAATTACTTTCTCGATATTTAAAATAAAAACAATTCTCTAAAGTTCATGTACTATTATTTACAACACCATTAATCAAAATGTAGGTACAATATTTTGTTTTGAATATGTAAAAATGCCAAAATTTGCCATTTTTTAGGGTTCCGTACCCAAAGGGTAAAAACGGGAACCCTATTACTAAAGCGGCCCATACATTATCAAACAAATTGCGCAACACAGGCTGTTGCGCAACGAGTTGCCAATGTTTTGATAAGTTTCAAGAATGTTTGAATTATTTTGTGCAACAGGCGTTTGCGCAGCGCGTTGTGTAGTGTATGTGTGTGTTGCGCTTCGGTGTGCAATATTTTAGTTCTTTCATCCAAATTCTTTGTTTTCTTTTTCGTTTTTTTTGGTATCCTTGACATCATCTAGGGTATATACGATAATAATTGACGCAATGGCAATTGAGGACATGATTGTTTCTCAAACAATGCACAACTTTTAATAAAAAGTTTGATTAAAATTTTACTAAGTGCATGGGTGATACAGTTGTGCAACGGAACGTTGCGCATCGCTTTGTTGCGCAACTTGTTTGATAGTATATGGGCCGCTAAATCAGTTGTGCAACGCAACGTTGCGCATCGCATCGCTTGCGCAATTTCTTTGATAATGTATGTTTGTTTGATAATGTATGGCCCGCTTAAGACTTCGCTGCCCGTCCGTCCATCTGTCACAAAGGTCTATCTTATGAACCGTTATAGCTAGACAGTTGAATTTTTTACAGATAATGTATCTATGTTGCTGCTATAAGAACAAATACTAAAAACAGAATTAAATAAATGTTTATAAATAAAAAAGTACTTTCACTAAACATTATCTTTTAAGTAAGAATTTTACATAGAATCTTTCAAGTCCTCGGTGGCCGCGTTGTTAAAGCGTTAGGACTTTACGCTGCTATGACGTTGGAGTGGTAGTAAGGCAGGTTCCAATCCTAGTCAAGGCGACTTTTTTTAATCGTTTTTTTTTATTTTTACATATTTTTACATATTTATTTTTACTTTTTACATATTTATTATTTTTCATTTTTTTAATTACTTATACGCGCATTCAAAATTTCAGCTAAATCGGAAAAAAAGTTTATAATAATATAGTGTCTAATGTTGTATAGATAATGAATGGTACGGAACCCTTCGTGCGCGAGTCCGACTCGCACTTGACCCATTTTTCGTTGGCGTCAATTTTTTCACTGATCGTTGGCTTCATTCGTTGGCTCCTTCGAATATGGGTAAGAAAGAAAGGTAAAATGTTGTCAGAAAGTGATAGTGATGTAGAATGATTGAGGGGGGGGGGTTAATCACTGCGACCTTAAAGATCGATTGTGTCCCCCTTCATCGAGTTATAACTCAACATATAGTCTATAACTCATCATATATGGGGATTTTCCTGTTGTAGGGGGACAGGGTATTTCCCATCCTCCTCTGACAACAGTTGTTCTTCCTCCGAAGGTACACATACATCCTTCCACGGTTGGGGCTTAGCCCTCCGTGCTCTTCACAGTGGAGGAGCTTGTCTCCGGCTGAGGTACCCGTGAGGTGGGGGCTGGAGGATCTGTCTCCATTATGCCTACCTCTTTAACGTCTCTTCTTAGACCTGATACCAGTGTTGTAGCGAAACTATAATAGATGATATATCCCCATTTCTCTATTGCCTCCTTGGATTTGAGGTCAATTCCTATTGTGAAGACCTAACAATGACCCTCCTCCCTCGAGTTGATGACTCGCCAACTCGATGTCCTTACATTGTAGTTCTGAGTCTGGAAAAGTCTCAGCAAGTAGGTGGTGTTTTCCCCTGGCTCCTCGGCAGAAAGACCGTGATGGTCGCCCTTTTTGGGATATTTTCTCCCTTCACTGCAACAAGTCCCGGATCCTGCCAATCATTTGAAAAGGGGTAGTTACTTTGTTATTTTAAATGGAACATGGAGTATATTATTACATTTTTGGAAATTGCTTTCGTGTCTCATATTTTTTTTATTATACTAACCTGTACCTTTTTGACATAAAAAATAAAATATATGTAAAATTGACAAAAACGTGATCTTGAATAAGCATTGGTAAAATCATGAATTGAAAATTTTTAAAGTTGAAATTTGGGATAAAGAAAGTCGGTATATTCGATCTATCTAAACCAACTGATTGGATATTACACAGGAAGAAGAAAAAAATACTTGTTTTCGTTTATTATAAAATTGCTCAAATTTCTGTTATTTATTCAACCCTATGTATATTTTTTAAAAAACCAAAAGACTAACAAAATTGCCTCTCAACAATACATCACGTTCCTATATCTACCTTTCGTTTTTTTAAGTTGAGCTATTTAAAAATTAATAATTTTGTTATTATAGTTTCATTTCAAGAATTTCCTTACCATGACAATATTTTTAGCAAGAAATTTAGCAAGTCTAATGTCCACATAAGGTTTGAATGTTTATTATAGTAACGAATTTCTTTAAACAAAATAATTATAATAGAATGATTATTGTTGAAATCTACAATAATAAATCATGACAATATTTTTAGCAAGAAATTTAGCAAGTCTAATGTCCACATAAAGTGTGTGCCACATAATTGTGTGCACCTCGGCCTTTTTATCTTTTTTGTCCCCACCTGAAATTTGCGGCCGAGGCGTAGCCAAGGCCAATTTTCATATTCAGAAAAAAAATCAGTTTTAGATTATAGAATTCAGTTTCAACAAAAAAAATTCATATTCGGCCAAAAAAAGATCAACTTTACGGCATTGGTGCACAAATAACTATTTTGATCTTTCTGTTTGATACCCAATCGGTTGGTTTAGACAGATTATGTCGAGTGACGATTATGACGAGTTTCGTTAAGCTATAAACCAAATTTCAGCTTTCAAATTGCCGAATTTATGATTTAACTAACGCTTATTCAAGATCATGTTTTTGGCAATTTTACACATATTTTTACGTTAGTATAGGAGAACAATATTATAGGATATGAAAGTGGTTTCGAAAAATGTAATAATATAACAGGTGTTCCATTTAAATTAACAAAGATGCTATCACACTTATTATGAAGCGGCAACGCTGAAAATCTCTCTATATGCATAAATCCAAATTTAAAAAAAATCACCGATTCTCCATAAACGTCTAACGTACCAGGGCCGTGAATCACCCTACAGTCATCACGGAGACCATTTTAATGTCGTTTTTTTCTCGGTCTTCCAATCATTCGTTTGCTTTATTTTAGGAATATCTTAAGACAACTTATCTAGCAACCTAACTATATATGATTACTATAAGGTAATGTAACGGCACTGACTGTACTTTTGCTTTTCTTCAGTTTCATCTTCTCTTTGATCAGATTCAGTTTTGAAGATTCGCGATGTATCGGCACCGGAGGCGTCCTAACCTTCTCGGTAAACACTCTGTCCTTTTCCATTTGCACCACCGAATACAGATCGAACTTGAAATCGCTGGACACCATCATGGGACTCTTCAGCACGGAGGCCGAGTTTCTCACCAGAGTGGACTCTTTGGTCTGGTTTTCGTCGGGAGTGTCCAAGTAGAATTTTGGCACGGAATTTTGCCGGATGATGGGCAGTTCTTTTGGAAAATCTGAAACGTAAATTTATAAGTTATTAGAACATTGCTAATGTAAGGAAAATAAATATAGAATTTTACAGTATAAGAACCGGTTTATTAAGTTATTTGAAGATATATATTTATATAATAAGATCACAGTAAAGTATGTTCAACGAGTCAAGAAAGATACGGAAGACGACATCCAAAAAATGACAGAAAATACAATTCATGTATGTGTTGGAGAGAGATGCGGAATTCCAGCCTATGTCCGAAATAATTAGACATATGGCTTTTATAATTAAATATACCTACCTATATCCACAAAGTTACGCGGAAAAGTTTTGATTGCATTGGTTTCGACTTCTATGCGGAGGGTATTAATCTTTTGTTGTTATATTATACCAAAAAAAGATTAACCGCCTCCACAAAGAAGATATAAAGATATATTTATAACCACGAAGTTGCACGCATCTGGCAAGTTTAGTATCGGCAAATCGCCATATGTCTAATTATTTCGGACATATTCGGTATCTGCCTCCAACCTATGCAATAAACAGTATGATACAATTGCAGAGATATAAAAGGGATATTTCCACTTCCATTTCTCTGCATAATTGTCACTATCATGTCCTTTTTGACAGTAGCATGCAGGTAGCGAGGCTGCTGAGTCAAATATATCAGTGTATATTTTATACAAGTATCTAGCAAAATAAAAACACTAAATCACCACAATACACCAAAACACTTTTACTTTTACACTGGACGCGCGTTTCGCTAACCATGTTAGCATCATCAGCAGATGATTATAAACTAAACTCAACAACTCAAGTATCTATACGATTTTATTTATTAACAATAAATCTTTACCTATCTTTAAGGATAAACTTTTTGACATCCTTCGTTCCCTTAATGACTTCTTCCTTAATGTCACTTCTTCTTCTTCTGGGACGATCAAATTGACAGATTTTGATTTGGGCTCTCCTTCGTCACTTGAACTGGATGACGTCTTGTCAGGAATGTTGTGAAAACTGACGGATTTTTTAATTGGAAATTTTTCATTGAGTTTCGACTTCTGAAAAAATGTTAAATTTTTTTATTAGATAAAAGATTAATACATAGTAATCCAGTGATCTGAATAATCCCTTTATCAGGATTGTTGTTTCAGATTTTATTGATATGAATATAAAATCATTAATATATTTGACGTATTATGACGTAGAACGATTTTTAGTTGTTTATTTAAATTAAAAATCATAACGCAATAATTGGGAGATTAAAAGCAAAGCACCGATAGGGATGAATTACAAGATTAAGTAAAAAGATTTATGAAAATTTCGACGTCATATATCTAATCTCACACACTTATTGATGTTTTTTAGTTCTGTGGGAGTCATCGGTATCAACCATACATAAATACATAGATAAATAAAAAGTATTATTTCGTTATCAGTTAGTGAAAACTCATATGAAAAGAGTGCAGTTCGTTCCAGATTTAGTTAATTTGTAAGTATGTATACTAAAGCTTCATTGAGAACCTCGCAATTAGTAGAATAAATTAGTGGTTTCAATTACACCTTATATTTTTTAGTTTACGATCATTCACAATGTCTAAAAAACAATTAAAATTATTAGAATGTCCTAGTAACAGCTTGCGGTAATCAGTTGTATCCATAGAGAGAACCTATTATTTAGCTTATAAAACAATCAAATCTTGATATCTACCCACAATTTCTCTTGACGGATAGTAAATGAAAGGTAAAAGTGACATTTCTCGCAAATTTTGAAGTATAATTGTTACGGTTATATATTTTAAAGGGCTAAAGGGCTAAAGATATATCAATTAAAATAAATATAAGAAAATTAACTCCCCTTTAAAATATATAACCGTAACATAATTAGTAGAAAAGCTAAAAGTTTGTTAATTTTTTCTACTAACTGAAAATGTCTCTCACTCTTCCCGGTTTGGTTTGCTTAGCTTTAAGCTTCATTCAGAACCTTGCAATTAGTGCAATAAATTAATGGTTTCAATTAGCGTAGAAGTTTGTTCCTTTAATTTCAATGTAAGCATTCAGAACGTCAAAATTAGTGCTAGTCTTTTTCAATTAGTAGAAAAAATTAACAAACTTTTAACTTTTCCACTAACTATACATCAAAATTTGCGAAAAATGTCATTTTGGCTTTTGATTATCATCCTTCAAGAGAAATTGTGGTTAAAAATCAAAAGTTGATTGTTTAATAAGTTAAATATTAGGCTCCCTCTCTATGGATACAAGTGATACAACTGACTACCGCCAACTGTTGCTATTTTATTAATTTTAATTGCGTTTTTAGACATTGTGAATGATCGTAAACTAAAAAGTATAAAGTGTAATTGAAACGACAAGTGCGAGGTTCTGAATGAAGCTTAATATAGAAATATTTTTAATTTTATCGTAGTATGTTCTCTAGTAGTATATTCGCTAATTTTGCATGAAAGGGGGGGGGGCTATTAATAATGGTAAATCTTAAAAAAATATCATATATTATACAAAATATACAGATAATTTTAGAAAAAAAATAAAATTCTTGAATTTCTGTTTCAGTTATATTGTGTAGGCTTGGTGCATTTCAGCAGATTTTAAAAATTTCGGCAACAGCGCTCGGTACGGCAAAAATCAGAACTTTCCAGCTCTGTATATCACCGATCACGCTGTCTTGATTACAGTTTTTGTTGATAGCGGTGAGATAATATTAAAATCGTGGCTTTGTCATAACATATTTAAGTATTTTAGTTTTTATACTAGTGCAGTTATTGAACCTATAAAATTCTCAGGTACGAAGATTGTGTGATTTAACACTGTTTTGGGTGGTAAAAATTGAGTGAAAAGGAAAATGACAATAAAATTACTAAAACACTATAAAGGGCTCGAACTCACTGACGACCAGGTCGCAACGACCTGGCCGTCGGCTGGCCGGATGCATTGCGTTTATAGCTGCGGTCAGATGAACGACCAGTTTCAACAGAGTGGTCAGATCTAACGATTTTTTACGTTTTACGAATTAGAAAATATTGTTTCAGAAATGTTAAAATATCCGAGTTAACTAAAAAGCGAAGAAGCGAAGTTTCATGAGCTTATTAAATGTTCTAATATTAAATAATGCATTTAAAATATTCTTGGATTTTTCGTTAATAAATACTGGTGTGGTAAATGGAGTAAGTAAAATCTCCAACCCCGACTAAGTAAAATTCGTTAATAAATACTGGTGTGGTAAATGAAGCAAATAAAATCTCCAACCCCGTTATTTCCATGTTTTTCAAATCCGCGATGCCTGCTATTCCATCAGTCGTTTCATAACAGAATATTCTAGATCCTACGTCTATGTAATTTAATATGTGTAGAGTGAGACATGTAACTCGTGAGATTTTCATCAATAAAGGACAAAAACAGTATTGTTCCTAAAGGTGCGTCCAGACTTGAGCATTTTAGCCCGAAGGAACCGAGCGCGCACGTACCAGCAGAACAAATAGGCCGAACAAAAAGCATTGTGTACGCGCGACCGACAAAAAGGGAGATATTCTGTTTCTTTTTTCTACTGATATGGACTTCTACTGATCTCTTATCGACTTTAGAAGTAAACATATTAGGGCCATCGTAAAAAAAGGTCGTCAGACACTGGCTCTAAAAATAAGCAAGTAGAAAGTTGAGCTTCCAGTTATTTCAATGTTTACAATATAAATTCCTCTTTTTTATTGTTACTGAGAATCTACAACAGTAATTACTTCTATTTTTATGAATGTTTAAGTTACTTTTACTCTTATTTTTTTTAAAAAATAATGTAGCTATGTAGAAATATAGTCTAATCGACCCTGTTTGAAAAACGTTAAATATAATATTTAAAATACAGTTGTCCTCCTTGTACATGTATACAATACAATTACAAAAACTAATTTAATAAAAAAAAACAAGTGGTTGTAGAAAAACTTTAAATATAATTTTTTTAATTTTTTAACATCGAAACTCAAAGGTATAATAACAAGTATCATACCAACCATAAATAGAGTAGGTATGTCATATAAAAATGTTTTGAGTTTTTACTAGAATCGACCCTTGATAAAAAACTAAAAAAAGGGATTAGATTTAAGTTTACCTTTGATCCAGTCTGTATACTATTTCTTTGGATTTTCTGCACGTGTGCAAAAACTACATTAAAACACTATATCTTATAGAAAATAAAATATTGTACCTTGAATTTGAGGGATTTCATCTGAAAAATTATTAATTTGGAAGAAAACCGACAACAAGCGGCAGAAAATAATAATATTTCCGTGCAGTCTTCTGGTCGCAACAACCAACGGACAGCCAGGACGTTAGTGTGCGCTATACCGCTATATCATTTGAATTAATGGTTTTATAGGTAGCTGCGGCCTGGCCGGTGCGACCTGGTCGTCAGTGTGTTCGAGCCCTTAATAAAATAATAAAATTGCCGAAAAAATGTCAACATAAAAAAGAGCATAATTGGGTGGTTTTTAGGTACAACAAAACTTCTCACCTTTATCACGTCAATGATCAAAAGCAAAAATGGACTCAGGCAGTTCGACGAAACGAGTGAGTAAACAAAGTGCCCGTTACATATCAAAATTTCGTTATAGTACAGATAGCCTTAGTTAAAAACTAGTAAAAACGACGATCGCTACCGTAGTTGAAGCAGCCGGCATGTTATTACTAATTTAAAAAAAATATTAGCTTAAATAATAAATTATAATACACGTTAGACCTTCTAAATATATCAAAAGATATATATTTTTAATTTTTACAACTTGCACTTACTAATACTTTTCACATAATATTATTACAAATTTTTCGTGTACTCGCCGCAATTTAAACTCATGTATTTGATTGGTCGGCTGTTTACGGTATTCTCCGATGGTGGCAGCATCATCGGTGGAGAATGCACCAAGCCTATACAAATCTTTTTATAAATTTACTAGATATTATTAAAAAAACAAAATAACATAAGCATAAATATTAGTAAAGAAAAAAAAAAAAGGATTAGAGAATAAAAAAGAAGATAACAGATTTTTTAAACGCTCAAGTTGGTTTTATGTCAATGATCTGATAAAACCTGTAGATCATCACGTAGAATATATAACGTATGATCAAAGAAAAAAACGTTTTTATAACATAAAAATGTACAAAATCTCTGTATAAAAATTTATTTTATTTGAAAAAAATAATTATTAAATGAATGACAATTACCAATACAAATGCTGTTACTTGTGCTTCTGTATGGCATTTGACAATTTTTTGTATTGTTTTTATAATATGCAATAATATTAATAAAAATATATTTCTCATATCAGGATTTATTTATTTTTAATTAAAAGTGTAAAAAACAATTTTCTAGCTCTATTTAATTTGAAAACAATAATTATATTTGAAGATTAAATAAAATAATTGAAAAATTTTAATAGCCTTAGAAATAAAATGGTGTAAAAACGTATTGTACAAAACATGTTATGCAAAATATCTAATATTAAACGGTTTTACGAGAAATTTTCAATGCTAGATATAAAAAAGGTTGGCCAACATTTGCAGTGCTAGTTACAAAAACAAAATCCCTAGTTTCAGGACACTTAAATTAATCCACTTTAGATAAATTAATACAGTGTGATTTTGTATTGACCAGCTAATTTTATTAGCACATATCTGCGATTTAATCTATTCAACAATTTTATATATTTTTTTGTGGATATTGCTAATAACGTAGATATTTTTATACGTCTAGAATATAAGCGTTTAATGGTAGATACTTTATTACCTCTATTATGTTTTTTTATTCAGGAAAAGCATAATAAAAAGTATAATATAAGCTTATTGTCTTATTTAATATTCAGAAAAATAAAGTAATATAAAATGATATTAACAATTTTTAGATGTCAATTTCATATATTTTCTTTAATTCCAACAGATGTAAGTGTCTATAAAAATAGAACTTTATAATTTAATTTACTAGATACTGTGTATGTTATTATTTAGATTTTTTAGAAGATATATTTTTTTAACAATACAATTTTTTTACATTTTTTGAAAAATTAATAAATTGTTTTTTTTTGCTAATTATTATTTTTTTTGTGTAGGTAAATCTACTAGATTCGACAGGAATAAAGCACAGAAATATAAAAAGTATACCTTTCTAATATACCTTACTATAGAAAATTATAGTACACCAGAGAATGTTACAGAATTATCTAATTAAAACAATGTTATCTTGTATGAAACTTAACTAGCAATAACTCTGTATAATATAAAAAATATTTTCTATTTTCTTATTATTTATAAAGTGTTTTAGATAAGAGTGGAAATTTAATTATTTATATTTATAGTAATGAAAAAATAATAGTAGCTATAGTAATTTTTTTTCTCAATTTTTATATTATTATTATATACAGGGTGCTACAAATTCGAGGTACGAGCATTGGTATCTCGGTAACCGTAATAGATACGAACATGGTTAACTTGGGGCAAAGTTGCATATTCGAATGTTCACCAAAATGCCATCAAAAGAGATTTAAAAATTTCAAGGATTGCTGATTTTTTTGGAAAAAAACTGATTTTTTTGAAAATCAATTTTATTTTTTCCTGTCGATACTTTTTAGACAATCAAAAAATTAATTGCACATTCTCATAGCCACTTTATTAGAGCTATCTGACAGTATTATTAGATTTTCAAATTAGCTGATAATTTGTGAGATACAGAGGCCAACTTATTTTTTTTTTAAATACGGACCTGCATTTTTTATTTCAGATTTTGAAAGAACTCAGTCTTCTGAATACAATGATATGCCACATTTTATACATTTTTTATTTTGGATACCTACAGCAACAAAACTATTTAATTATTATTTAAAATAATAAGCCCGACTCTGGTTTCTTAAATTATTTAATCTGATTATATTCATCGCAGCAATAATGATCAGGGCTAATTAACAGTGAATAAGGAAAATCGAGTCAATTGGAAGATTCAAATAAATAATATCCACATCAGAAATTTAAAGATATTATTTTTAACTCTTTTTATTGTGAATTGGAAATCTCTGTGTGCGATCTAATAATATGCATATATTAATCGTAGTTATTATAAATAAATCAACTTCTACAAATTAGTTTCTAATGTTCTACATGTTCGAAAGGGCTGCCACCCTCCCTATTGCACAAATTTATTTTTCGCTTAATTTTATTTATAGCTCTTTGAACTTTTTTCTGATACTTCCGAATGCATTTTGTACTCTTTATGTTAATGTTGAGATGAATTAATTTAACTTTTTTACAAATGACGTCAAATAATGTAGCACCTTAGCGATAGGTCCAGGAACCTCGCTGGACATTATACTGCTCTACCATTTCCAATCCATCTTCCGGAAAATGATTTGATTGTTTATTTTATATTATATTTATATTAATTATTTTATATTATTTTATTGCATTTGATTTTCCGTATTCAATGTTTCCCCCACGCCATTCTCAAGTTTGAAAGCTTATCAATATTGTAACGATGAAAAGATTAAATATTTAAAAAAAAACAGAGCCGGACTTGAAATTAGTTTAAATAAATTGTGTTCAAATGTCAAAACAAAAAAAAATATTAAGTGTGGCATGTCATTGTACTCAGGAGACTGAGTTCTTTCAAAATCTGAAATAAAAAATGAGGTCCGTAATTAAAAAAATTAAGTTAGCCTTTGTATCTCAAAAATTATCAACTAATTTGAAAATATAAAAATACTATCAGATAGCCCTAATAAAGTGGCTATGAGAATGTGTAATTAGTTTTTTGATTTTCTAAAATGTAACGACAGGAAAAAATAGAATTGATTTTCAAAAAAATCAGTTTTTTCCAAAAAACTCAGCAATCTTTGAAATTTTTAAAAATTTTTTGTTGGCGTCTTGGTGGACACCCCAAAGCGCAACTTTGTCTCAATTTAACCATGTTCGTATCTATTACGGTTAACGAGATACCAATGCTCGTACCTCGAATTTGTAGTATGTATACTGTACTGCATCGAAAAAAAACATCTTCCAGTTAGCTTGGAAATGACGATCAATGACATTCTCCATATAATTCAACATATAAAATGACAGCGAACTTCATATCATAGCCATCGCTGACCTCGTCTTTTTTTCGATCATATTGTATTAATTACATATTTTTCGTTTTTAACAGTTGTGTTCCTATTTTTCACTGCTTGTGAATTAAATTTTATTTTTAATTTTGTTATAAATAAATATAATTCTATTAAACAATCCTTGTTTGTACCCAACATTACAAATAAAAAAACTCCTATACATTAAATAAAATAAAGTATATGATAGGTAGGTATATATTTTAAATTCTATAAATAGGTATAATTTTATAAAATTAGTTATTACATGTAAGTTAATCATTTTATAGACTTGGTGCATTTTCCGCCGGTGCCGTGAAGAATATCGTAAACAACCGGCATATACAAATACTCGGGTTTAAATTAATATATACCTAATTATATATAAAATTATTATATAATTATCCTAACGGTGTTAGGAAGTATAATTTGTAAAAATTCTAAAAAGAAAAAGTAAATATTTTGGTATCTTCAGAAGGTCTAACTTGTATTATAATTTATTATAATAAAACTTTTTAAATGAGTTCAACTACGGTAGCTAGCATAGTTTTACACAGATTTTGCTAGCTGAGACATAACTGGGGCTATTCCGGTTATAACAATTTTTTTTAAAGTACATAATTATAATTTTAGAAGATATTCATAAAAAAAATTAAGCACTACTTGATTAAAGCCAGTATACCATTAACATTACAAATTATAATTTATCCTCTTATAGTATATGCCTATTTAATTTTTTGATTATGGAATAGGCACTTTGTTTACTCACTTGCTTCGTCGAACTGTTTGAATCCATTTTTGCTTTTGATCAAATCGGTGTGAGAAGTTGTGAAGCTATACAATGTTGTTTCGGGAGAATTGAATGCCCGGGAAAGTTGAGTTATTGAATGTTATTGCACCCAACAACTACGTAAATACGCCCTCCTTTACGTGTTAACATTTTTTCGGCAATTTTATTAACATTTGGAATTGTCACAACACAAAGCGATGCCGAGTTCGGGTTGGTTTTCACTTAATTTTTACTCGTACTTGTGTGTTTTATAGTTTCAATAACTGCACTATTAAAAACTAAAATACTTAAATATTATGGCCACGATTTTAATTTTATTTCAATGCTATCAACATCGGAACTGCGTGAAATACAGAGCCGAAAGCTTCTGATTTCTGCCGTATAGAGCGCTGCGGTCGGAATTTTTAAAATCAACTGAAATGCACCAAGCCTATACCCTATTTATATCAGAATCATTATATGACAAGTATGTATATAATATTTTAAAAAGAAGTTAATTAGAATTATATTATATTTTGTAATCATTATTCTTTAACTGCGCCTATTAGCAGAATACAATATGAGGTATAATAAAAGTTTTCACACTTACATACATGCTTTATTTAGTGAGCTCAATTTCTCTTTACACCAATATAAATATCACAATATATAGATAGGTACACAACAATAATGATAAATAGATAAAGAACACTGTACTTATAGTAGTTCCAGTTAACGAAAACATTTTCTCTAAATATTACAATAAACTTTTTGAGACCACATATTAACAGTTCTGGGGAGAATGATAGACAGATGCTCATATTCATTAAATTAAAAAATGCATTTGGTCCTCTATCAAAACTAAATCTAAATGTATGTATTTACGAGTATAGTTTCAATCATACATCACAAAAATGGAATAAAATATTCTTTGTTAGAACAGTACTAAAATTTTCAACATTTTTTTAGCTATTGGAACCAACAATACATAAAATTATAATTAATTGTTATCTCTAGATATTACAATTGTATTTTGAGACCACAAATGAATAGTTTTTAAGAGAATGATAGACTCATATTCTTATTAATTAAATTACCAAATCTTAAAAGCATTTTTTCCCTTTCTAAAATAATTTTAAATGTATGTATTTGCAGTTTCAGTCATACTTTACTACAATGAAGAAATATTTTTTTTGTCAGAGCAATGTGTTATACGTATTTTCCAACAGTTATAGCTATTATGGAACCATAAAATTTTGATTACTTGTATACAAAACCAAGGTTCTTAGTAAACTGTATTTTCCATTCAGGAGGACAATTCGAAAAGCAGCAAATCTTTGACAAAAAATAGAACATCTCAAATGAAGGGCCCAGGGTTCCACATGATAAACGCCATTTTACTAATTTTACAGGAGAGTACTGGACTGGAAATTGGGGAGTACTGGAGTACTGGACGTATTCTATATTTCTACTACCATCATAGGATTTAACAGCTTATTGCCCTGCAGAGTTTATATATACATTTTGTAGGGACCACTTACACCTACTATAATAATGTAAAATTCTAATATTAAGAAATTGACGCTTATCAAGTGTTTCCCCTGAACCCTTCAGATAGTATTGGGGTATTGCAAACATTGTTTTCCCAGATGTGTATTTGAGACCATTGTGAGAATTTTTTTGTCCAAAGTCAGAATTACTGAAGTAATTTTAATTACTCAAAGTAATTTTAAAACTTTGAAACACTGATATCTTAAAAACTGCAAGTACGATTTAAAATTGTGTTAAAAGACTATAATCAGAGAAAGCAACGAACTTTTTAAATGACGACACAAGGCGGGTTTGCATTAAAAGAACAGTAGAAAGCAATCTTCTGAGGTTTGAGGGAGGACGAGTCAAACTGTACCTCTTTATTGTTTTCCCCCTCGTTCCTCTCCTTTATATTCGTTTGAGATATCCCCGGTAGTACTTTATGTGTAAGAGATATTCTGGATTGAAAATAAAAGAATTTCGGACTTCCTTGTCTTTATTTATTTTTTTGATTAACACAACGTTTCAGTCATAAAAATTAATGACCGTTATCAAGTGTAAACTAAACTAATTCCTAAAACAACTGAGCTTTTTGTACTACTGAAAAGTTGGGTGCAGTCAACCGCGAGGTTGTCAATTTAGAATGCCTGCATTGAAGCGTTTTATCAGTGGTTGCCATATCGTAGATATTTCGGTACTCGGGTTGGCTAAAATGTTATTATTGTTTGCTATAAACAATTTACGCTTTTTCCAATGAAGTTCCCTGTGGAGAATCCCACCTTCCGATCACTTAATGATAGGCGCACACTGACCAGAGCCGCACACGCCGCATCGACCGAAGAAAAATATTGTTTACGTTTATTTCAATGAAGATGCGCACACTAGCCAGAGCCGCACGAATCGCATCGACGAAAATGCGGCCAGCATTGTTGGGCCAGAATGATTTTCGGTAAATGCGGCTAGTGCTGCTGACGTCACACGCAATTCCTTCCACTCTACGTAGGTAGCCGAAGAGGAGATTAGAGGTATGCGCACACTGACCAGCGCCAGCGCCGCACTCGCCGCACTCTCCGCACGCGCCGCACGCGCCGCTCGAGCGCACTTTTTTTTCTTGTCGCGCACACTGACCCGTACCGAACGCGCCGCACGCGCCGAATTACTTGCTATTTTGTTTCTTTCTACCCCTACTATACCAACTTTACCAATCGAATTTCTCATCAGTCGCTTCTGGGGTCCTGTCTGCGGTAATAAGCGTGTTTTTTTAATATTTCTCGACAATGAATGACAACGAACAAGAAATAATTATGAGCTCCTTGCTAATAGGAGAAGAAGAAATCACGAGAAAGAATCGAAAGTTATAGGTTCACAATATTTGTAAATATCCACATTTCCATATTTAATTGAGCATGAACTAAATTTTTTTTAATATTTAAATATGAGCCATGAAAAATTTGCGAACTTTCTTAGCATATTGATTTTCTAATCTCCTCTTCCGCTACCTACGCAGAGTGGAAGGAATTGCGTGTGACGCCAGCAGCACTAGCCGCACTCGAAAATCATTCTAGCCCAACAATGCTGGCCGCATTTTCGTCGAAGCGATTCGTGCGGCTTTGGCTAGTGTGCGCACCTTCATTGAAAGAAACATAAACAATATTTTTTTTCGGTCCATGCGGCGCGTGCGGCTCTGGTCAGTGTGCGCTTACCTTTAGAGGACATTTAATCTCTCCAATATACGACTTACCGAATTCAGAAGGTACCTGGTAGATACACTCTTTCTCTTGTTTCAGTGAGTCCGGCCTTGTATTTCCTTCTGATCGAAACGTTATGTTAATCAAAATAAATAAAGATGATGGAAGTCCGAAATTCTTTTATTTTTAATACTGAATTATTGTCTACCGAATTAAAAAAAACATATTCTGGATTGCTCTTGACTTTTTAAACGTCCACCCTATACATTTTTCAGTAACTACAGAATTAGAATTATTGGAGGTAAAATAGATTGGCCAATGATAAAGTATATTCCTACGTTTAAAAGTGGAAGTTATATAGTTATCTTTATTTAACTAACATCGTCGATTAGAATCCTTATAATACATTACTTACGTTTATTTAATATAGTCTATTAACTTACATAAAATTGCAAAGATCACATACACACGAACCATAGCGACAAATAATGAAAACCAAAAGCTAGTAGGTAGAACTTACTTTGTCGCTCAAAAGTTTTTCGTGAGTTTCACTCTCGGTACCATCCGTTTCACTCACGGTTTTACTATCACTAACCGGTTCGGAGATAAATGGTACCGCTCCATTGATATAATCCGAACCGAGGTTCTTGGAGTTCTGCTTCGGCCATTTCAGTCTTCTGGGTTGATCCACCACTATTTGTGGTTCTGGATCCTTCTTCCTTTCTGGCAAAGGGTCGATTGTTACAATCGCACGCCCAGCTGAAAGAAAGAATTGAAACTATAATATTTGTACTCAATAAATACATTTAAAAATATGATTCTAAAAATTTTCTAATTTAATAAGCGAAGCAACATAGAAGAAGAAGAAGAAGAAGAAGAAGAAGAAGAAGAAGAAGAAGAAGAAGAAGAAGAAGAAGAAGAAGAAGAAGAAGAAGAAGAAGAAGAAGAAGAAGAAGAAGAAGAAGAAGAAGAAGAAGAAGAAGAAGAAGAAGAAGAAGAAGAAGAAGAAGAAGAAGAAGAAGAAGAAGAAGAAGAAGAAGAAGAAGAAGAAGAAGAAGAAGAAGAAGAAGAAGAAGAAGAAGAAGAAGAAGAAGAAGAAGAAGAAGAAGAAGAAGAAGAAGAAGAAACATCTACATAACCATTTACAATTATTATTATTGTAAAGTATACCCAAATAATAGATATTTCAAATTAGCAGATAATAATGATATGAGTTATCGGAAAAATTTTTGTCTCTTACAATAATATGTAAGTACGAAAATATATAATATTGAGTACGAAATGTTTGAAGTATGCCTGCGTATATATTCGTAAATGTATAACATACCAAGCACCTGGTTTGTGATATACGATATTTCTGTAAACCTGTCTAAAACAATGATTTATAGCTGACGATAACATATGAAATAAATCAAACAAGTTTGTAAATTTAAAAATACAAGCTAGTCTATACTACCCGACTAAACTTACGCAATGTCTTAAAATTTGTTGATATACCGTATTATAAAAAAGGGCGTCAAAGACTGCAGGTGAATGACAATTGATGATAATTTTGGCGAGGTCAATTTCTAGACGTCATTTACAAAAAATACAGCTTGTCAAATATTAACACTAATTATAGAAAGATTAAAAAAAGGTAGAATATTTCCGGAGAAAAATCTATTTCCAAAAAAAAATTTCTTGAATTTTAATCAACAACAATTAAAAATGACTTTTACTCAATATAAAAATAAATTACAACCTATTTAAGGCCATCTGGCAGTAAGAGCTATTGTCCCCAGCCGTTCTTGATGCCGTTTTTTTATCGTATGGTATAATATTTTGAAAGAATATGAATTATTACTTTATATACTATTTTTATAAAAAAAAATAACACAAAAATTATCTTGCTTTTACTTCCCAAGAATATTGTTAGATAGAGCAGTGTATCTACTTAGTTTTTCAAAGGAAATTTATAACATGTGATAATACAAAATAATTCAAAAAGTCTGTAAAGTAAGTATACCTCAATTAATCCAGTTGGTTAGGATAAAAATAAGAAAAATAAATTAAATATTAACTTGCTAATGTAGTACCTAGTATATACCGGGTGCGTCTCAAAAGTGGCTCGCCTCTTTTCACCAAACCAAACTATAACTTTAATATTTTTTTATATAAAAAAACGAGATTTGGTACGTTAGTATATAACATAACTTTGGATTGATTGATGTATTCTATTGTTCCTGATCACTTTAGGAAGTGAGGAAATGACTACAAATTTTGATTTTTAAATGGCACCATCGGTATTTTTTTTTACTTCATTCGATAGAAAATCACGCTCTGTGAATAGAATGATATATCATATAACTTTTGACATATTCGCTTAAAAAACATAGTGTTTTAAGTTTCAATCAAGAGTGTGGTAAAAACAATAATTTTTAATGAAGGAGCCTTGGAAAAATATCTTTGATCGTCTAATGTTTTTAGTGTCTTGTCTTGGCTGGTTAAAATATATCCGAATTTGAAAAACGCATTTTTTACGAATAATTTGCTATCACACACTTAGTATTTCGTGTTAAATTGTCGTTACGAACCGCATGTTACAATTTCAAATAAACCATCTGCCAATATGTCATTCTATTCAGAGTATTCAGAGTGTTATTTTATTTTCTATCGGATAAATTAAAAAAATACCGAAGTGCCATTTAAAAATCAAAAGTTGTAGTCATTTCAGGTTAAACAGGAAGTGACCAGGAACAATGGAATATGTCAATCAATCCTAATTTATATCATATACTAACATACCAAGTGAGTCACTTTTGAGCCCGTACCTTGTATTAATAGGAAAGTACAAATATTAGCACAAACTCAATTTACTGCGTATAAAGCTCTGAGTATTTTATCTAAATGATTTTAGAATTATTTAATTTAACTTAGATTAGATTTTACTTTGGAAATTATCAAAATTTAACATTGAAGTATACAGTAAGTATGTCCCCGGAGCGGGCCCGGAGTATCTTTACAAGAGGAATAACTTTTGTGTTATTGACATTTTGAAAAAAATGCATTCTTCATAAAAAAAATTGCTTGTTCTAAAATGGTTAATCCCATTTATACGTTTCCAAGTTTCAATACCGGTTTCAATACCAACAAAAAGAAGACATGAAATTATTGTTGAAGTTCTAAAAATCCAAAAGATGTTTCTATTATACAGGGTGAGTCTTAAATAAATGCAAATATTTTCAGGGATGATAGATCTCGATAAAAAAACATACTTTCCCTTTACATTTTTTCCAATAAGTTCAAAATAACCGAGATATTGCACTAATATCAACTAAAATTTAAAAAAAAAAATTTCTCTTAAATTTCAAGAACCACTGCACTGGACCTTTCTTTGGGTTTCTTTCTTCAAAATTTAATTTACTAGAACTCAAAAAGTAAGAAAATTAAGTTAACTTTTATCCACAAATTGTTAGTGGTCGGTTAGCCGTAATGTAATAAAAAGATCTGTCAGGCATAAATTAACTATGACACATTATTTTATAGCTATTTATGTAACTAGTACCTAAAATGATGTTTTTTAGGACGAATCATTACTGTTTGCGGACGAGGCGTTAGCCGAGTCCGAAATAGTAGATGAGTCCTAAAAAACATAATTTAGGTACGTGTTACATACACTATTTTTTGTCATACGCTTTTTACAGTTTTTTAGAACGCATATTTGCAAATTTTCCATATTTGAAATTATAATGTTTGAAAAAGTTGGCTTATAAATTCATATCTTAGTAACGAGTTTGTTTATTTCATCGCATTTTGACATGTCATTCGAAATTTGTCACAAAATCACACAAATTCATCAACAATTTTAAAATGTTCCAAAATCCCGAACATATTGCTAATAAGGCCAAAGAAATCGTGTTGGATTTACTTCCTGTGAAGTCTCGTGCCATTTACCAGAAAGAATATGATGTTTTTAATGAATGGAAAGACAAAAATGGCGTATTCGTTGTAAATGAAGATGTATTGCTAAATTATTTCCACGAAAAAGTAAGTACCTAGGTACCTATTTAAAGAGGCTTTTAAATTAAAATATTCTTAAATTACAGTCACAAACATTCAAACCATCGTCAATTTGGTCGAAATATTCCATGCTGAGAGCAGTGTTAAGTGTTAAAGAAGATATTTATATTGACAAATTTCCAAAACTTATTGCTTTTTGAAGAGGAATTCGGTTGGTTACGAGCCTAAAAAGTCTAAGGTTTTGTCCATAAAAGAGATCGGTGATTTTTGGCCACGGCTAGTGATGAAACTTATTTACTTACTAAGGTAAGTTTGCGATAATGATTTTTAAAATATATAGATGGTTTCTTATTCCATTGTATTTGATTTTTAGGTAGCTCTTGTCATTGGCCTTTGTGGAGCATGTAGAAGAGAAGAATTGTACTCTCTACGAGTGCAAGACATCATAGAAAAAGACAACAGCTGCCTTTTAGTTACCCTTGCGGATACAAAAACTAATATCAAAAGAGTGTTTCCGGTGGTGAACGAAGGGAACGTTGTCAATCCAGTTGAGTTGTATAGAAAATATGCTTGTCTTAGGCCAAAAAATGTACCACATGATTATGTCTTCATCTCTTATCGTAAAGGAAAATGCACCGTGCAACGAGTCGGCATTCATTCATTTGGGAAGATGCCATCGATTGTAGCAGCATTTTTAAAGTTGTCGAACCCAAACGAATATACAGGTCATTGTTTCCGACGTAGTTCTGCTACTCTTGCTGCAGATGCAGATGTGGATTTTACATCGCTGAAACGCCTAGGAGGTTGGAGGTAAAAATTTTAATATTTTCCGATCTTGTTCTAAACAACAATAATTATTTAGGTCGTCCACAGTGGCCGAAGGTTACATAGAAGAATCTATTGAGAAAAAGAAGAAAGTTTGCAAACTGCTAATGGGGGAAAAGAAAATCGCGACCACTTCCACGGATGTATTACCAAGTACATCATCGTTCGCATTTACTCCACCTCATCAGAAAGTAAATTTACCTGCCAATGGAGGAGTCGTTTCGATTGCAGATGCAAGTTTTCAAAATGCACAAAATTGTTCATTTCATTTTTATTTTTCCAAATAACTTAGCTTTTGATATTGTTAGTATTTAATAATTTAAAAATCAAATACAATGGAATAAGAAACCATCTATATATTTTAAAAATCATTATCGCAAACTTACCTTAGTAAGTAAATAAGTTTCATCACTAGCCGTGGCCAAAAAATCACCGATCTCTTTTATGGACAAAACCTTAGACTTTTTAGGCTCGTAACCAACCGAATTCCTCTTCAAAAAAGCAAAAGTTTTGGAAATTTGTCAATATAAATATCTTCTTTAACACTTAACACTGCTCTCAGCATGGAATATTTCGACCAAATTGACGATGGTTTGAATGTTTGTGACTGTAATTTAAGAATATTTTAATTTAAAAGCCTCTTTTAAATAGGTACCTAGGTACTTACTTTAAACAAATAACTTAGCTTTTGATATTGTTAGTATTTAATAATTTAATTATAAATATATGTATAATTTTATGTGATTTTGTGACAAATTTCGAATGACAAAATAAAACAACCAAATAACGAATTTAGACATTTTAGTCCATAAAGGTTGCCATGACGACCTTTACGGCCTAGGCCGAAAAAGAAACATTTTACGGACTGAAATGAGTCCGTAAAATAGCTGTTTTTGGGAGCGTATGACAAAAAATCTATTTTTAGGATGTCTTTTAGTTATAATGAAAACTGTAATCAGAAAACTATAAAACGAGGAGTGTCTCTCTATTGGAATTACATGTACATTTTTTGGAAGTCGCTGGCAGTCATTGTCAGTCTTACGGCAAGCGGATTATACATGGCAGTCATAGGTAGTCTTCTTCGTAGTCTTGGCACTCATAATTATCATCAAGCATATTTAAAAATAAAGTTATACAATATTTGTTAAATAGAAACCACGCTGTATGATTATATGCATTATATGTATGTTTTTCTCTGCTGCTTACTACTGTATTAATCTATAAAAATATAATCAATTTGTAAATTTCATAATTTACAAATTGTTTAATTTTACAAATTTCAATTTGTTATTTTCTTTTTGTTTAGTATAATAATATAATCAATTTGTATAGGGTGGTCGAAATTGGTCTGTTTTAACAGGGAAAACCTCTTTTCTGACTAGATAGAGCAAAACCGACATAGATGTCATGGGCTCGATTTCTGAGATACGAATGATGGCGTAAACCACCTGTTGATATTTTCACTGCTGACTGAGATACGGGGTCTTTTTTAATTTTTAACCATTTGGAAAATTGCCATAACTTTTGTATTTCGCGGAATAATAAAATACTGTAAAAACGTTCTTAAGGCACTTTTTTAAGCACAATCCAGTGGCATAGTCAGTTTTTTCTATACTTACTTTTTTTGTCAGAAATAATAAAAAATATAATTTTTTAAATGGAAATCATAGTTGGCTATGAACATAAAAAAATGCTGGCGTTTAACCCTTTTCAACGATATAAAGTTATGTGTATTTATTTCTAAAGATGAGAGAAATATTACGTGTGTTTTTTATCTTTGTGTCGAAGCGGGCCTTGATTTTGTGTTGACCTATAGTTGCTTAATTATTTTTTATCACAATTTAATATTCTATATTATCATTTATCTGCATAATTAAAGAATTTTGAAAAGGTAAATCAACATTCTATAGTAGTACCTATTACCATTTACAATTGAAACGCCAGGGTTACAACTGCACTATTGAATGGAGAATTTAGAGAGAATTGGATTGGAAAAAAGGGCCTCATATCTTGGCCCCCATATCTAGGCCCTCTAGGTTCTGTAATTTAACTCCTTTCAACTTTTTTATGGGGGAAATTAAAAGACCTTATCTATAAGGGAAGAACCACTGGGACGAGAGAAGAATTGCAGAAGATATTATATAGGCAAGCTTTTGGACTTATTACACTAGTTCGCCTAATAAATCGTTGTGCGTAAACATCTTTGATGATTTTTTTTAGAAACCTATATTCGCCACACAAAAAATACGTTTTTTTAGTTTTGTTCTTTGTTTATTGTTTCGATTTTAATTATAATTACTAATACTAATATAGAAAGTTAATTTACCTTTCCAAAAGTCTTTAATTATGCAGATAAATAATAATATTGAATATTAAATTGTGATAAAAAATAATTAGGCACATAGGTCAACACAAAATCAAGGCCCGCTTCGATATAGAGATAAAAAATCTAATATTTCTCTCATTCTTAGAAATAGATACCCCTAACTTTATATTATTGAAAAGGGTTAAATGCCAGCATTTTTTTAAGTTCACAGCCAACTATGATTTCCATTTAAAAAATTATATTTTTCATTATTTGTGACAAAAAGAGCAAACATAGGAAAAAACTGACTATGCCACTGGATTGTGCTTAAAAAAGTGCCTTAAGAACGTTTTTACAGAATTTTATTATTCCGTAAAATAAAAAAGTTATGAACAATTTTCAAAATGGTAAAAAATTCAAGTGGTAGAATACTCTCTAGCTAAACTTGTCCCAATATCATTCGTTTCAATTTTTGAAATAAGTGAATAAAGACGTATACCACCTCTAAAAATATTTCCACTCATTTAAGACTCACCCTGTATAGTTAGATAAGTAATTTATATAAGTTTAATTAACGTCATATTCTTTGCTGTTTTAAAATGTCAAAGAAGCACAAAATTTAGAGTTTTAATGCTATGGAAAGGGTAATAATAGTTATCGGAAAATGTGATAATTTAACAGCAAAAAATATGACGTTAATCAAAATGAATAATAACTACCTATCAAAGAATAGAATCGAAATTATATTACCATAAAAAAAATGTCTATACCTATGTTGCGGATTCATCTCCAAAAAAATTCTATATGGATATTTAGCCACTGCAAGAAAACCTACAAAATGAAATAGTTATTTTTTGTAAACACCGCTGCGTTAATCCAATGGTAATTATATTACCATAGAAACGCCGTTGGATTTTTAGGACTTTCGAAAAAGGAAAAAATCCCACAACATCCAGAACAAGCAAACATTTTTATGAAGAATGCATTTTTCTCAAAATGTCAATACCGAAAAAGTTTTTCCTCTTGTAAGAACAATCCAGGGACATACTGTATATACAAAATATGCTGGTTTAAATCAAATAAAAATATATAGGGATATTTTATACTTTTACTTAAAATAAGCAAATTTGCAGCTACTTGACTAACCCAAAATGCCAGAAGTAGTAATGCCCTTAACACAATCAGACTTGTATGAAATTAAGATTCTAAATAACTTTAAATCAATAGGTTCTTTTAAGAACTAATTTATTTGAGCCTACATTATAAATTTTATTTCTTTACATATTTTATTCTAGCACACAACGATGTTTTAAATAATTTTACGTATCCCTCCCCTTAAGCTTTCTTGGACTGTGCAAAAATAGACAAAACACGTAATTCAATAAAGCAACAAAAATTCAATATCACAACTGCATTTTAACTGCTTTCCCTTTTTATTACTTTATTATCTTACCTATCACAGATACGCTATCGTAGAAAGCCATGTTGTCAAACATGTTGTTGTTTTTTTCGTTTGACTTTTTTACGGGCTCTTCGTACGTAGCTATACTTTCGTCGAAGCAGAATTTTTCTTCGATTAGGTTCCAGTAACATGTTTCTAGGCAGCTGAAAAGAAAAAGAAACATTTTCTATTACAATTTTTCATAAATACAGGGTGGCTCATTCGCCTCGGTTGATTATACGAAAACGGAAAGATTTAGAAACAAAATATTTTATGGGTATGTGTAGAGAGACAATGTACATAATTTAAAATTATTTTGAAATGTACAGGTTGTGTCAGAACTAAGATCCATACCAAAATTATATTTTTTCTTATGGAACACCCGGTATTTTCTTTCATTTTTGGATTCTTGGACATAACATAAGGCATTTATTATAAGGGTTTAATATGTCTAAAAGCTTTGGTTTTTGAGATATTTAAAGATATTTAAATATGCATGCTATAGTAAAAATTAATATATAAATTAATAATATAAAAATATTAAATCATTATCAAATGTAATTTATTGTGCTGTCTGCACTAACTTCGTTGTAGTACCTACTCGTGTTCCCGAAATGTATTTTTTTTTTTAATTTTAAACTGGTTCGAATGAGGCAAATGTATAACGTTTAGAAAATACAATTTGACATTGACAAAATTATAAGTTGACTTGAGGTACGTTGGAATTTACCTGGTTTTGCATTGTTACCTGTTTTGGTAACAATTGTACACTTTTAATTTAAAAATAGATGCGGTCTTTCTTAAATTACTTAAAATCGGCTTGTCCAAAATTGTTCAAATTTGGCATGTGTATTCAGCATACGCAGACGTTTAAAAAACCTAGTTACAACTTTACTGTAAAATTAATAGGGGAGTCAATATTTGGACAGCTCAAAATTTACATGGGATTTCCTTCATCAATAGCTAACCTGAATGGTAAAAGTTTCGAACAAAAATATATAGGTATTTTAATGTGTACAAAAAGGAATTATTGTACTTTAAGTGTAGATTTTTGAAAATCTCATAAAATTTTAATGACATTTATATACAGAGTGAGTTTTCAACGGTATTCTGTATGGGTATCTTGGGAATTACTGGAGCTGGAGAGTTGGTCAAATGGGGAAAGAATTGGAGTTTTCTGAGGAAGAACATAATTTATCGCTTACTAGATATTTGAAAAAAAAAACAAATTTTGGCGATTCTAAAAATTCTCCCAAATTGCATTATAATCTATTTTAGACAAAAAAAACTGGATAAAAGTTGTAGAAAATCATATCCTTAATGAGACTGTGGCGTCCGTTTTTTCTAAAACTTGTCATTTTTGACATATGCCACAAACGTATGTTTTTTATTAAATGGAAACTATAGTTGGCCATGGTTTCATAACAAGTGTAATTTTTAAAGCTTTCCAGCAATATAAGCGATAATATGTTTTTCAAGTCTTATATTTTTTGACTGGTTTCATTTAGTTGGCATGGTAATCTTATTATTCTATTATCATTTATAACTTGTAAAAAGACAGACTATTTTATTAAACTGTTCCTTAAAATTTACATTAAACAAATTAAAACTTAAAAAACTAATATCACTACGTGCACTTATTTAAGAAATGTTAAAAAATCCGCCATTGTTTTGGATATATAAAATACATCATTTTTAAACTGAACTACAAGCTTTTCTCACAGAGCGGCGGTCGACATTTATTAGTAAACTTCTCCCCTATCGTCTCTTCGAGTGAATTCATAAGCTCTCCTTGTTGTTGTAAACCTTGTTGTTAAGCGCACCGCATAAAAAAATCTAAAACGGATAGGTTAGGTGACCGAGGAGGTCAACGCAATTAGTCCACCTCTTTCTATCCCTGGGTTTGCATAATTATGATAAAATAATTTGAACATTTATATATTTATGAGGGGGGCCTCATATTTTTAATTGAAATCTTGTTGTCTAAAATAGATTATAATGGAATAATTAGAGAGCATTTTTAAAATAGCCGAAATTTGGTTTTTAGAAATATCCGATGCCACCAAGTTTTTCAAAAATTCGAAAGGTGCATCTGTTTGTCTTCACAAAACTACAATTCTATCCCCATTTAACCGACTCTCTAGCTCTAGTAGTTTCCAAGAGATCCATAGAGAACAACGTAGAAAACTCACCATATTTGAACATAGATATATTTGAAAATTCGTGCCTTTAAAGCATGTCTAATAAGAGAAAAGACGATTTCGAGACAGACAGCATCCTAAAATGACAGGAACAAAGAATGCATCATAAAAAAAATAATTTTAAACATCCGCAACTTAGATAAAACTGCATTAAACGATTTATGGTACAAAAAATACATATCTTCGTCCCATCAAATTACAGTTAACATGACTTCACTGCACAATAACATTCACTAAGAGTTCAATCAACTACAGTAGTGGTTATCCAACCAAACCACATATAATGAGCAAAAAGAAATCCAAACTAGTGGGAGTGGAAAAGCACATGAAAACGTCTCGTTCCAATGCTAACACAAAGGCTGTCAACGCAATTGTGAATGCAGGTGAACAGGCAGACTCTAAACAGCAACATTATAAATTTAAGTGTATATGATATTATAACAATATTACCAACTTAAAGCGGAACTCAAGAACTTGGAAGACTTCATTCGTAACCTGGAATGAGAATTCTCCACTGGTCTAAAACACTCGAAAAAGTTTTTGAGAACTTTTGACCGATTTAAGCAAGAATCCTTGATTTAAGTAATAAAAATTTTCGGATTTTCACAAGGTTTCTAACAGGACACTGGTCTTCTCAACAAACACCTCAGTAGATAGAAGCTTAGAAACACGATTCTATTGGGAAAATGGGGAAACACCTTCTTACTGAGTGCGCCGAGACGACAATCGTTCGTGTCAAAGACTTTGGTACGCCTGACGTCGGAGATGAAGAGCTGGCTTCTGTAGCCCCGTCTCAGATACTGGTTTTTGTCAAAGCCCTGAGACTCTATGCCGGGGAACACACAATAGATCGCGGTGATTAACCTTCCTCCTAAACATTCTACATTCTACAACATTATAAATTTAAGTGTATATGAATATGATATTATAACATTATTACTGTTCAAGTTTTTTTAGTTGCAACCTAGGTGTTTTAAAGCAATTTGTAAAATCAATTTTGAAGAGAAGTCAAAATACTTTAATCTTGAACCAGCACTACAGCTAGGATTGTTGAGAAAAAAAATATAAAAAACTTAATTTTGTTTGCTCTTATTTTGTATAAAAGTATTGTTAAAAAATATATTTATTTAGAGTTATAAACAAAAAAAGAAACGCAAAAATTTCAGAATTTTTTGCAATTTGCCGTCACGAAATTTTGTTAGCAAACATAAAATTCAGTTTCAGCACCCAAAAAACATAAAGAACAAAATAAAAATCGGAACTACCCTAAAACTTCCTCACCAAAAATACAATTTGATTTGTTTTGATAGATTATATAATATTATAATCAAAATTACTTTAAACAATTAACTCTATAACCTGAATCTAAAGTAATTAATATATAGTTTTAAACATACCATTTCCAAGAAAACTGTTGTTTTTCGTATACCTTTGTAGTAGCCATTTTTGTTGTATATTATATTCTATTTAAATATTTAACTTTTCCAAATCAACTGTGAAATTAAGATGACCTCACATTAGATATTAACAATAATTTATAAAAAAATTCGGCCATATCCTAATGATAGTTAACGGAAACTGCAGAATAAAATCATTGATAAATAAATATCTAGACATGTTCTGGATGATCTTCATAATTTGAGAATGAATGTTAATTTAATTATCAGGAAAGGTAAAAAGTGTGAAATTCAGGTACAGAATTCTTATTATGATGTTATATCGATCAGTTTAATATCGTATAGCGGCAAGAAATTGTCTTGATTTGCAAATAAAAACATTTTTAAAAGTTTTGCTGTGATATACAGGGTCTGGCAATAGTGCGTCGGGGATCTGTAGCTCCTAGAATAAAAAACTTGGGAATTTTGTTTAAGTGCAAGCCTAAGGTATGTACTAAAATGTATTTGAGGAAAATATTTTAACTTCTATAGTGTGGCTCAAAAAAGTATGAGTGGATCGTAATGATTTATTTCTAAAATGGAACACCCAGTATATTATTGCATTTTTGGCTTCCTTTCAGATCACTTTACATAACCCTAAAATACGGGTAAATATATTTCATTAGTTTTAAAGATATTAATAAATAAATAAAAAACATATATTTTTCAGCCTTTCTTAAAAAAATTATTAAAAATACCTGTCCTGAAATCAAAACTATATTAGGTATTTACTTTAGATAGTCTGTAATTACTTTGCTATAAATATTGTAATCGTAAACCATACAGGATGTTCAAAATTCTACGCCAAACTTTTTAAAATATAAAGTAATTTTGCTTCGTTTTTTTAAATGGAACCTGTATATTATTTTTTTAATAGACGGAGAATTAATAACTCAACATTTTTTGTATTTAGAGTATTTCAAATTTTTTATTAGTTTCAAGATATTCCTGGTTTTATATTTCATATGGCATTTTCTACAGTAAATGTTTATCAAAACCATCCCTATGATTTTTCTCGCGTATTTTACCGTTGAAAGAGCCATATGAAATAATACTGCGTGTATCTGCGCAACAATTAAAAATTTTGAAATACTTGAAATACAAAAAATGTTCCTTTCTTAACTCTCCATCTAAAAGAAAAATAATATACAGGGTGTCCCATTAAAAAAAACAAATAAAAATTATTTTATATTTTAGAAAGTTCGGCGTAGAATTTTGAACACCCTGTATGATTTAAGATTACGAAATGTATAACAAAGTAAGTATACAGGGTGGTCCGAACTGTATTCTGGAAACTTCTGCAGCAAATTCCTCAGATTAAAATAAGTAAAAAAGTTCTTATAAATGTATTTTGTAAAATGCATAGTTTCGGAGATACAGGGTGTAGAAGTTTCATTTTTATTTCGATTTTTGCCAAATAATTTATGAAGTAACGTCAATATTTGGATCAAAATTGGTGTCTGGGAGTTTTTTGACATGAGAAATTTGATTTTTATGTCAATATGACTCGTACTTGTAGAGGGCACAACCTACATATTTTATAACTGGCTTGAAAAGTAATAATTTTTCGTCCATACCTGTAGAAAACTACAGACTAAAAAATATACATTTACGATTTTTTTACATAAAAAAGGTCTCTTGGTAAAAATCGCTACGAGTAATGGTTCTCAAGATATTTGGAATTAAAATTATCAATACCTGCCACCATTGACATAAATTAAATATATTGACTAAATAGTATTATACTGAAATCATAAATTTGAAACTTTTTGTGCCAAAAGTTCAACAGAAACTGTTTAATCATAACTTTTTCGCAGAAAAAATTATGATTAATTTAAGAAAATAAAAATTTATTATTTCAGTCAAATAACTATACTCAACGTGTGTGCTTATTTTTTGTCAATAATGACATGTATTGACTACTTCCATTTTAAATATCTTGAGAACGGTTGCTCGTAGCGATTTTTACCAAGAGACATTTTTTACGTAGAAAGTCATGGAAATGTATATTTTTTCAGTCAGTAGTTTTATACAGGTGCGGACGAAAGGTTATTACTCTTCAAAACAGTTAAAACACATGTAGGTGGCGCCCTCTACAAATAGGAGTCATTTTGACATCAAAATTAAATTTCTCGTGTCACGAGACCCCCAGACACCAATTTTCATCCAAATATTGACGTTACTTCATAAATTATTTGAAAAAAATCGAAATTAAAATGAAACTTCTACACCCTGTATCTCCGAAGCTAAGCATTTTCGGACATACATTTATACGATTTTTTTTTAAATTATTTTTATCTACAGAATATGTTACCGAAGTTTCCGGAATACAGTTCGGACCACCCTGTATACTTTAAAGTGAGTATAGACTTTAAAGTAAATACATGGTAAATACCTAATATAGTTTTGATTTCCAGACAGTTTTTGTATTTGTAGCAATTTTTTTAAGGAAGGTTGAAAAATATATAATTTTTTATTTATTTGTTAATATCTCTGAAATTATCGAAATACAGGGTGGTCCGAACTGTATTCCGGAAACTTCGGCAGCATATTCTGCAGATTAAAATAAGTAAAAAAGTTCGTATAAATGTATGTCCTGAAATGCTTAGTTTCGGAGATAAAGGGTGCAGAAGTTTCATTTTTATTTCGAATTTTTCCAAATAATTTAAGAAGTAACGTCAATATTTGGATGAAAATTGGTATCTGGGAGTTTTTGGACATGAGAAGCTTGATTTTCATGTCAATATGACTCCTACTTGTAGAGGGCTACCACCTGCACATGCTTTAACTGGTTTGAAGAGTAATAACTTTTCCTCCATACCTGTATAAAACTACTGAGTAAAAAAATATACATTTACAACTTTTTTTACCTATAAAACGTCTTGGTAAAAATCGCTACGAGTAATGATTCTCGAGATATTTGAAATTGAATTTATCAATACCTGTCATCATTGACAAATTAAACATGTTGATCAAATAGTTCTTAGACTGAAATCTTAAATTTGAAATCTTTTTGTGCCAAAAGTTCAACAGAAACTGTTTAATCATAACTTTTTCGCAGAAAAATTTATGATTAATTTAAAAAAATAAAAATTTATACTATTCAACGTGTGCTTATTTTTTGCCAATACCGACATGTATTGACTATTTCCATTTTAAATATCTTAAGAACGGTTGCTCGTAGCGATTTTTATTTTATCACAACCAAGAGACATTTTTTACGTAAAAAGTCATGGAAATGTATATTTTTTCAGTCAGTAGTTTTATGCAGGTACCGTCGAAAAGTTATTATTACTCTTCAAAACAGTCAAACATATGTAGGTGGCGCCCCTTACAAATAGGAGTCATTTTGACATCAAAATCAAATTTCTCGTGTCACAAAACTCCAAGACACCAATTTTCATCAAAATATTGACGTTACTTCAGAAATTATTTAGAAAAAATCGAAATAAAAATGAAACTTCTACACCCTGTAGCTCCGAAACTAACTATTTTAGAACATACATTTATACGAACTTTTTTACTTAGTTTTATCTGCAGAATATGCTGCCGAAGTTTCCGGAATACAGTTCGGACTACCCTGTATATTTACTCATATCTTCGGATTATATAAAGTGATCTGAAAAGAAGTCAAAAATGCAATAATATACAGGTTGTTCTATTTAAAAAAATCATCGCGATCAACTCATTCTTTTTTGAGCCCCTCCGGTAGAGGTTAACATATTTTTCTGAAATACATCCTAGTATGTACTTTAAGTTTGCACTTAAACAAAATTCCCGCTTTCTTTAAAGTTTATTATTCTAGGAGCTACAGACTACAGAGATGCGCGATGCACTATAGCCGGACCCTGTACAGCTATTGTAACTATTACTCAAATTTACAGTGCCGTTTTTTAAATGGAGCTAATTTAAATAATTTTTACATCTTTACTCACTATGCGCTGATTCGTCGATTTGGGGCGTCCACGCATCCGACGACAAATCAACGCATTGACGAATCACATCGACAAACCGTATCAACGGATAATGCATATGGGAATTAATAAATATACAAGGTTATTCACCTCATACAACATGGACTATTGAAGGCACACGATTAGATTTATGAAAATGTGAGTGATGGGATCGTTGGAAGACTGCTACAATTTAAAATTATTTTCAAAAGATACAGCGCAGCGTGTCAAATAATAAAATATGTATTTTTTTTAAATGGAACACCCTGTGTATTATTACATTTTTATTTTCTACGATTAAAATAAAGGTAAATATAATTTAGGTTTACCGCACTTTATTCTTATCGTTTTTGAAATATTTACGTTTATGTGAAAATAAAGTAACAATTTTAATGCTTCATTTCTCTAGGCGTATTTAAGTTTAGTTTTTAAAACCAAATATTTTACTGAAGTGTTTCTATTTACTAAATTTTCTGGTGCAATAATAAAAATAATACTGCCTTATACAGAGTACAGAGTGTCTAAAAATTTATTTTAAATAATTACTAGCTTTAGATGGCATTACTTGTTTAACTTAAAACTTTTAACTTGTTTAATTTAAATAGATTCTCTCACTTTCAAGTCTATCAAATTGTATTATACCATTTTTTACCTATCTCTCAAATTTTTCGTAGAAAATGCCTTTTTTATAATTTAGACGTCATTTATTGATATACCCATGGAACATTGACATTTTAGATTTTTTAAAGCAACAAATGTACAAAATGTACAGGTGCTAAAAACGATAATATTACTAGCCTATTTGTTTACAAAAAAAACTCTTTAAATCTTTGTAAAAGAGTCTACCAATTAAATATACTACCATTACTTCCGCCCAAATATTAATTAATATTAATTACTTACTTTGTGTTGGTTAATAAATTATTCTAAATAAATGTGGATATGAATCAGAAATTAACATAATAATAAGTTATCAATGTGAAAGTCTGTGTTGTTATAAATAGGCATTCGTCAAAAAATGAAATAAAAGTTATAGGTGTACATTTTTACCGCACTGTCTAATAGCACAGTAAAAAAATCAGTTTTTTTAGTATTTGGAGTAAATAACCCTGGTCAATAGCCCTATATATTTAGTGGCGGCTTGTCCACCTAACAGGGCTCACCCTATTAAGTATATAATTGAGTGCATGATGATATTTTTATGTTACACTTTAAACCAAATAATCACATCATTTTAGTGATGAATGAGACTGGTCTTGATTTTGTACTCGCACAAAAAGCAAGAATACGACTAGCGTTAGATCTGCAAGATCATCGCCAAGACCGACCAATGCAAGACCAAAACCTATCAAGATTGTTGCGGTCTTTTTATATATATGCATGCGGGTGTTATTACGACTAGTGTCGTTTCCCGCTCCTCGACTTCCATAAATTCCGGTCCCACCAGTCGCCATTTCTCAGTTGTCTTTCAAGCATGGCTTCTTGAACATCATTCTGCCATGTTCTTGCTGGTCTTCCACGTTTTCTTCTCTCTACTGGGATCCAGTTCCATACGCTCTTGGGTATTCTTAAATCATCCATTCTTTGAAGGTGGCCAAACCATAGTAATCGCTTGGATTCTATGGTATCCAAGATAGTACCATTTACTTGCATTTCCTCTCTTATACAAACATTTCTTACATGATCTAGGCGACATGTTCTGTTACTATGCCTCCAATAGTCCATTTCAAGTGCAAGTAATCTATCCTTGTTTTTCCTTGTGAGTTCCCACGTCTCCGATCCGTAGGTACAAACAGATTCAAAGATAGAGTTGTACATCATCTGTTTCGTTCTTCTTGAAATTCTATCGCTCCAAAGAAGAGAGTTCAGTTCCCTAATTATTCTTCTTCCCTGTCCAATTTTATTAGATATATCCTCATTGCTTTTGCCATCTGAGGAAAGAGTTACTCCAAGGTATTTAAATTTGGAGCAGTGTTTTATTGTTTTGCCCATACCAATATCCAAATCACTATGATCGTCGTTTCCTACAGACATGTATTCGGTCTTTTTCATATTTACAATCAATCCAAATTGTTCCAACTCTTTCTCAAGCACCCTCAGCATGTAGCTAGCATCATCTCGATCTCCCGTTATCAAAACTTGGTTATCGGCGAAGGGAAGAGTATAGAGCATAGAGTCCCCGATTGGTAGACCCATTCCACCACATCTTCTTTTCCATTTTTTAGAGCCTCCTCGACATATATCTTAGAGTAGAGGGGCTAAAGAACATCCTTATCTGAGTCCCTTGGAAACAATAAATTCCTCAGAAGCTTTTCCGCCCATTTTAATGTAGCTTTTACTTCCATAATAAAATTTTTTGACTGCGGTAATATAGACTTCATTGATACGATTTTTTTCCATTGCTGGCCATAGCTTGTTCAATGGCACGGTATCATAGGCCTTTTGCAAGTCAATAAATACTAAATGTACTTCTCGCCCTCGCTTGACTCTTTTTTCGATCAAATTTTTTAGTGCAAAAACTCCATCTGTGCAGGATCTGCCGACTCTAAACCCATTCTGCTCCTCCGACTCGTCAAATTCTCTTTCCATTCGAAGTTTCAATATTCGCCCATATACTCTAGCTACCGTGCTTAAAACACTAATGCCCCTGTAGTTATTGCAGTCTCTACGGTCCCCTTTTTGGAAAATGGATAAAATTGCTGCTTTTTTCCATTCTGACGGAGGGTCAGCACCCTGGAGACATTTATCAAATATCATTGTTAGCAATTCAATGAGAATTGAAGGACCTGCCTTAATAAGTTCAATATTGATACCTCCAGGTCCGGGTGCTTTGCCATTTTTGACTTTTTCTACCGCATCTAACACTTCTTTTATCGTTATATTTGATACATCACTGGAATTGTTTGTGGTGCATTCTGTACTGGTTTTGGCATACTCTGGTCTGTCTTCAGTGAGGAGGTTCTTATAGTGCTGTACCCATTGGGGCATGCTGATTATACTTATACCACTTTTATCAGCATTGTTGGATCTAAGAGATTTTATAGACTTCCAAGCTTCGTTCGCTCTTGTATTTCCCATGCTTTGATCTATGTTATCACACACTTTACACCAGTACTCATTTTGAGCTTTTTTTTTATTTCTTGTGTCACTAAGCGCCTCTTAGCTTGATACCCAGTTCGATCTTCTTGGGTCCTAGTTTGCAGCCACTTCTGATACGCTTGCTTTTTCTGGTCTACGAGTATCTTGTGTTCTTCGTTCCACCAAGGGCAGTTTCTTCGTCTTTGTGACCGATTTTATTCCCAGTGCTTCGAATGCTCCTTCATGAATTTTTAAACTTATTGCGGTATACATTTGTTCTGGAGTTCCATTCTGGATGCGTGCTAGTTTAGCTGAAAGACGCATTTGGTAAAGAAATCTCGTTGAGTCGTTCGCTAAACTTTCAATATTATATTTTGCTGGCTGTTCTGTTTGATGTTTTTCTTGTATGGTGTCTTTTGCGGTACTGCTAGGTCTGTATGTTAAGTAGACTTTTGAACAAAGAAGAAAGTGGTCAGAGCCACATTCTGCTCCTCTCTTGACCCTAGTGTCAGATACTTTTAATTTTGATTTCTGTTTTACGATAACGTAGTCTATTATGGAATTTTGGTTCTGAGATGGGCGTGTCCAGGTATATTTATGGATGTCTTTGTGTTTAAAGTAACCGTTTGTAATTCTTAGCTGAAATTGATGACATAGTTCAATCAGTCTTTGTCCATTATCGTTCACGGCATTTTCACCGTATTGTCCAATTACAGGATTATCATCCTGGCAGCCAATTCTGCCATTTAGGTCACCTAATAAAATTATCTCCTTCCGTTGTCCTATACTTCCCAGCGAGTTGGCCAGGTTGTCATAAAATCGTGATTTTTTAGCGGCATCCGCGTCGTCATTTGGGCTATATACGGCTACTATAACCAAATCATGTCCTTTAATTTCAAGTTCGAGCAGTAATATCCTATCATTTACTTGAGTCCAAGATTTTATATTGGATTTGAATTTTTTCCTTATGGCAATACTTACTTCACTGCTTGCTCTTTCCGCTTTTGGCACTCCACTATAGATATGTATGTACCAATTTCTTTCTTCTGATCCTTCACCTTTCTTTTTTGTTTCCGTAAGAGCTATTATATCCAAGTTAGACTTTTCGATCTCTTTAAAACCTTCTAATGTTTTATTGGACAGGCTTTGCATGTTCCATGTTCCTATTCTCAAGGTCCGTTTTCTCGCCAAGTGTCGTCGTCTATTTTCATCCGGTTTTTCTCTGTCGAAGATTTTTGCGATAAGGTCTTTTTGACAGATAATGGAGTGCAGGTCCATCGATCAAACCCCCATACTTGGAGGACCAGGTAATTTTCTGTAGGGGTTTTCTTCCCTTAGATGGTTGTCTTTCAGGACTTAAGAGACCAATCTTCCCTTCCTATTTATATAAACCTTAAAAAAAAACCCTTGCGGTCTTTTTTCAAGTCCAAGAATTTTACCATGTTTTAGGCTTCCTGAGTCGAGCGGCGGTCAAGCAACCGTGTAGACGTAGGAAACTTTTCTTTAACATCAAATGAACCAAACAGTAATTAGCTTGCCAAGAGTTTTTTCCAAGTGACTCCTCTAATAAATCTTATTTGACTGGCCTATAGTGGGAGTTTCTCTAGAATTAGTA
Source organism: Sitophilus oryzae (assembly GCF_002938485.1). NCBI lineage: Eukaryota > Metazoa > Arthropoda > Insecta > Coleoptera > Curculionidae > Sitophilus > Sitophilus oryzae. Next base: position 498,604 of record NW_022146741.1, on the reverse strand, counting down.
GTAATCTAAACTGATATAAATAAATTTATTTTGCATAGTGTTTTATTTAGATAATTCAAATTAGGCGAACAAAACAAAATACTCCTACTCTAGATGCCAGCTCACCAAGGAATAATGAGAAAGCAAATGATCTAGTTAGAAAATGAGCGAACACTCCCACTAACTGGACCAAAACCGTTCTGCTTTCCAATTGGAAACTAACTAAAAGCGGAACTCAAGAACTTGAAAAACTTCATCCGTAACTTGGAATGGGAATCCTGCAACGGTCTAAGACACTCGAAAAAGTTTCTGAGGACTTAAAAAAACAAAGATTTTCCTTGTTTCAAGTAAGAACAATCTTCGGATTGTCACGGGATTTTTTTTTTCACGGGATTTTTTTCATACCAAATCAAACAGGACACTGTCTCCTCAATGAACACTCAGTAGATTGAAGCTAAGAAAAAATGGCGAATGCAGATTCTATGGGCAAAAGGGGGACCAGAACAAACAAGAACAAACACCAGAACACCTCAGCACAGAGTGCGCCGTGACGACAACCATTCGTGCCATAAACTTTGGTACGACTGATATTGGAGATTGAGAATTACCCTCTGTAAAACCGCTCCAGATACAGGCTTTTGTCAAGCTCTGGGACTGTGATGATGTGTTTTAACGCCTAAAGAAAGGGGGACATAATAGATCTGTAAGGTCGCGGTGACTAACCCCTCTCACTCCCAGTCTACATTCTACATTCTACATTCTATATACTACATTCTACATTCTACGTTCTAGTTCAACTTGCTGTGAATTTCAAATTAAATATGTAGAATGTGACTAACATTGGAAGTGGCAACATTGCATTCTCTGCTCATGCACCGTGAAGATTTTACAGAATGAACAGTGGCACTCAAAACTTTGAGTCAACACTATTTTTCATGAAAATTTTCATGGACGTGTTTCCGGGATCGAACTATACTACCACTTAAAATACTTGCACTTATTTCTGACACACCCTGTGTAGAAAATGCCTCTAGTAGAGATATACTAAAAAAAGTGCAAGACTTGCGCTAAACCAAAATCAAGACTGAACCCTACGGACAAAGACTATTTATTAGAACAAAGGCTATTTATTACAGGACATAGATTATCTATTACAGCAAGACCAAAACCAAAGGAGTCGTGATCTTGGTTTTGCATTTGCTCATCACTAGTGATTTTTAACAGGACAGAGTTTTTGTACTAAAAATTTTCAATATTTTTTTCTTGTGAAGTACCCACTCTCCTTCAGAACTCGCAAGCATCAGTCACTGAATATGTTACCTCGTGTTCATAAAAAATGATAACAATTAGGCTCAAAAAAGTCTTATTCATGTAAATTGTTTTTTACATATTAAGAAATATTTTACCGCACATATACAAACTGCGATTTAGCTTTTACAAATTGTGATTATCATTGATAATTCTCAGACTATTATTAGTGGTTTTTCCGGTATCCTCTAAATTTCTGTAACCTTGGCTAACAACGATATTAAATTTAAATTAGATTTAGTCATCAGAATATAAAGAAACATACATTATATGATATTAATCTGAAATTTGGGAGAATAAAAAAAATGAAGAATATCTAAAAAAAAATGTGGAACAAGGTGTATACAAAATTCATGCGATTATAAGAAATTCTCTATTGGTAAAACACTTAAATCTTTAAATAAATGTTGGAATTCAAGAAAATAAATATGATTTATAAGAGGATTTTTTGAAAATCCAGAATTTGACAAGATTCATGTAACACAGGCCATAAAGTGGACATTACAATGCAAAAACTAAATGTAATGGAAAAACCATTAAGGTTTATAGAAAAATAAAAAAAGTTTTTCAATAAAAATAAATATATTGCTTATCTGCAGATTTTAGTAATGTAAAAAACATAAATCTTAGTAAAAATACTTATCTTATATACAGGGGTGGCGCCTCTCATACGCCGCGGAAGCTCCAAGGAGAACGGTAGCTTATATCAAAATTATATTTTGGCAGCATATTAGGACAGGTTAACTGAAAGTATTTTATAAAAATATATAGAATTATACAGGGTGTCCCCAAAAAGAGTTACACATCAGAGTTGTGTTTTTTCTAATGGAACACCCCATATATTAATTGATTTTCAGATTCTAGGAAAAAAATAAAGGTGAGTTTTATTAAAGAAGTATATACCTAAAATCTAAGGATATTGACATATTCCACATTTTGCGAAAATGAAGAGTCAATTTTAAATTTCGATAACAACATTGTATGTTAAACCAAATTGAAATTTGACCCGAAAAGTTATACAGGGTGAGACAAAATTAATATGGAACATTAGTCACTTTAAAAAGCAAGTTTCTCCTTTATTTTAAATAGAACACCCAGTATATTTTTCCGGTGTTCAATGGGAAATTTATAAATCTTCAAAATATTATTAAGGTTGCCTATACCCCTCAGACAAAGACTTTCCCAAATATTTTAATTTTTATGATTTTGCGTCAGTAAATCTTTATTATTTGAAAAAATCTAGGTGGCTGTGTGATATACCTTTTGTTAATTTAACAAAAATTAAAAATTGTAGAGTAAAATACTCAACGGTAATAAAAAGATACATGTTTAATACATATTTTTGTTATTACAGAATTAAAACTAGATATAAACCTATAATTCGTCTCATTGCTGCCAAAAGTCACTAACTAACATTTTTCCGAATAACCAAATTCAATCACTAACTATGTTTTGAAGCGGAGAATCGATTGCAAAAGTCATTAAGTACGATTTCTGGCTATTTATGTTTTATTTTAACACCGAATAGTTACTAACTATAACATCTTTATGCAATGCAATTCATCTTTAGACGCATTTCTTAACGTTAAAATGCTTAACATTTCTCGAAAGTAATAAAAAGTAAATTAGTGACTTTTGGCAGCAATGGAACGAATTAATTATGCGACAAAAATTAGCTAGATGAAATCAAAGGCTCAAAATGCTTCCTTTCCTGTTAGCTGCATAAAATGATTGTCTTTTCAAAAGGATCTTTTCATTTTAAAAGGCATATGTGGAGTTCTACCTTGAAAAGCAGTTACAATAATTTCTCTCATTTTGTCGACAATAGTTGGTCGAGTTCTGTAAACACTGTCTTTAACATATCCCCATAAAAAAAACCCGACTAATATATAGATAAAATCAGAAGCATTTAAGTAGGTATTCATTTAAGTGCATTCACCAACTAATAGAATCATATCAATTCTTTCTGATGTAGGATAGGTTTGCATTTTCGGAAAATTTCTGAGAATTTTTTTTGTTTTAACTGACACAAAATGATAACTAGTTGTTAAAGTTGGACTAATTAGACAGCTATGTTGAATTAACGTCAGACATATCAGAGCCACCGAGATTTTATTAAATAATAAAGATCTACTCACATAAAATCATGAAAATGAAAATATCTAGGAAAATCTTTGTTTGAGGGGTATGCAACCTTAATAGTATTTTAAAGAGACGTGAATTCTCCATTGAATGTCGGAATTATATACTGGGTGTTCCATTTAAAATAAGAAAGTAACATGCTTTTAAAGGTGGCCAATGTACAATATTAATTTTGTCTCACCCTGTGTAACTTTTTGCACCAAGTTTTAATTCAATTTAAAGTACAATAGTTAATTTAACTACATATTAGGCTATACCGGGTAAATTCCAATTTAGGTAGCTTTTATTTAAAAATTGCTCTTTATTTCTAGAAAATGTTAAATATGTCAAAAACTCTACATTTTAGTCAGATACTTATATACTCTTATAAATCTCAACTTTATTTTTCTCCCAGAATTCGAAAATCAATTAATATATAGGGTGTTCTATTACAAAAAACACATCTTTGATACGTCACTTTTTTTGGGGACACCCTGTAGAACTCTCAATATTTTAAAAAAGTGCTCTGAATTAACCTACATATGCTCACAACATTTCATTTCAATACAAACTGTCGTTCTCCTTGGAGCCTCCGCGGCGTATGACAGGCGCCACCCTGTACAGACATTTTAAGCTTTTTACCCTATTAGTATGAATAAAAAGATTAAGTAAGTAGCATAATATCAAAAAACTTAGGACTTAGCCTTTAAACAAGGGTCTTAGGTTAGGGACCTAATTTTTGGTGTTTTATTTTACATTGTCAATAAAATTTAGTAGTTATTAAAATTGATATAAAAATATAGATTTCTAATAACAAGTATCAGATTCCATACTGAAGCACTCAAACGTATTCAAAATGTATCTTGATTAATATTTGAATCAAAAGTATCTTAATTATATTTGACAAGTTGTAAATAATAAAGAAAATGCAAGAAAATATATATAATTATATATTATTATTATTAGTTATTTTTAAATAAATTTCGTAAATGATTGGTTTACTACACGTAACGTATGTTAGGTATACCATCCTGGACACTTTATCTCCGTGGTCTCTATGGTCTAGCGGACCCCAAGCATTATTTAAACTTCTGTAAAAATTTTAAGTTTAACATTTAGGCCTCGCCGCTCCATTTACCTTTAAGTTCGTGTACCCATATGCATCTGTTAAAGGCGCAATTGTTTTTATTAAGTATTGTTCCTGCGGGGGGTAAAGTGTAATTGGGGTTCGTGTAGCACCACCACGCCAAGAATGTTTCATTATTAGGATGGTGTGTAGTCCAAAAAGTGTGTTAGTTAGGACGCTAATTTTGAGAAAACAGTAAGTGAGTGGTTTTATGAGACTTAGTGATTGACAAAACATTGATTTTTCTCCGAAGAGTAACCATAGCTATTCTGAATCTCTTACTTGTCAATTTACTAATCAATACCAGAAATGAAAGAGATATGGTATGTCAATGGAGAAATGACAGAAAATAAAAATCTCATGAATAAAATGTGCATGATCCATGTGCGGCAACTGCAGATGCGATGTTAGCATGTACTGTATTTGAAAAAGTTATGTATGTACATTCAAAGTTTGCAGTTTTGTTGAAAATAATTTATGTTTATTACTTTAGCTTCACATTTCAGTTGTTTGTACTTTCAATAATACGAGAAAATCATAAAATATATATGTTTTTAATATTTATGGGTTTCCTCGCCCACAAGTTATATTTCTGCTGTCAAAAATTCCTAAAAAATGCTTTTAGGAATTTACTTTATTTTTGTGTCCGTTCTTATTAATTTATTGAAACTGATTGAGAAATTGTTTGTTCACAAGTTTGAATATATTGTCAACAGTGTTAAAATAACAAACTTTTTACAAAATCTCATCACCATTTAATTTTAACTGAGAAAAAAATGGGGTCCATCGGGCCCCAGAACGCCATAAGCGGTACAAAAATTCACTACGCCAGTTGAGGGTTAAAATCGACTTGTCTAAAATTGTTCAAAGTTAGCAAGTGTATTCAGCAAAAGCAGAACTTTAAAAAGCGTATGTAAGATTTAGCTGTTAAATTAATACTGGAGCCAAATAATATTTATTATGTTAAATACAGATCAGAGATGCAAATCCACATAAAATAAAAATAAAATTTTCATAATCTAAACAAGTTTAACCTTTAACCAGAGTATAATTTTAGCCGTTCATCCAAATTTCATATATTCTTAAAGGCAGAGAAACGATATACATATTTCTATTCTATTTCTAAAAGAAGTGCTTTTTTGTTATGTTTGTAAATAGACATATTTCTTCCAGCTATATGTTTCGAGAAATTAAAGATTGTATGAATTAATCTTAATGTCAACTGTCATCTTTCAATTTATAGCTACGAGGAAAAGTTAACATCCCAAGTTTATTTTATTCTTTGTGTAAATATATTTCTGAATATGTTAGTATTTTTAGATTATTTATTTTTTAAATATCTTGTTTATATTTATTTAATTTAACTTTTTGTATAATAATACTGTTTAATATACTAAAAAATCGAATAATGACAATTTTAATATAATATACCTATATGATTTTTTTCATGCCTTATATGACGAGATAAACAAGATTAAACACAATCAATAATAATTGCAATAATCACTGCTGTTTATCTACCTTAATAATAATATCATAATCTACCGTAATAATAATAAATAAATAAATAAACCAATGATATCTGATTGCATACTAGTAAACAAATGCATATATTTTGAAAAAACTTTTAGATATTAATAATTTACTGAGTACACTAATTTTTTTAAAAATCATATTTAAATCAATTTAATATTCGTGGTATACAGAGTGGTTCGAATTGTACTTAGGAAAAATCGGCAAAAATAAATAAATACCGATAAAAATAAATAAATAAAAATTCGTTCGTATAAATTTAGTTTAAAATGCCTTGTTTCGGAGACACAGAGTGTTAAAGTTTTATTTTTATTTCGATTTTTTCCAAATAATTTTTAAACTAACGTCGATATTTGGATGAAAATTGGTGTCTGACAGTTTTTTGACATGAGAAGTTTGATTTCGGTATCAGCATCACTTCTACTTGTAGGGGACTCCACCTACATATTTTCATTATTTTCTATCTGCTTTGAAGAGTAATACCACAAACTAAATTAACATGTTGTCTGTGGTAATACCTTTTCATCTGTATCTGTAAACTAAATAAAACTAGTGCAAAATATACATATCCGCCGCTTTTTGCGTAAAAAAGCTCTCCTAGTAAAAATTACTAAATTAAAAAGCTCTCCTAGTAAAGCTACGAGTAGTAGATTTTGAGATATTTGGAATAGAAATAATCAATACATGTCATCATTAACAATAACTGAACATGTTCACTAGATATTTATATGACTAAAATTAGACTGAAATTAGAAATCTGAAACTTTTTGTGCCAAAAGCTTTTCATCCAGTGTTAAAATGAATGTTTACAATGTGTTTCTGAAACAAAATTTCCCGCGAAGACGGTCAAAATTTCCTGTTTTTTTCTAAATGTTCCCACGACCCACGAGTTCTCAAATGCAATATAAAAAATGTCTATACCTATGTGGCGGATTCATCTCTCCAAAAAATCCTATATGGGTATTTCGCCACTGCAAGAAAATCTACAAAATAAAATAGTTATTTTATGTAAACACTTCTGCGTTAATCCCAAACGGAAACTACTTGTCAGAAGTTAGGTTTACACATATACAAATTTGCCTAACGAACAAAAAAATGCTTAACGTTTCGGAAAGTTTATATCTTTACTCAGCATATAAGAGACCATACCATCACGTGGTATACTGATGCTTCCAAAACCAAAGCAGGGACAGGGATAGGAGTATTTGGGCCGAAAACTAAATACTCCGAACCAATGGGCACCTACCCCAGTATCCTTCATGCAGAAATTTACGCTTTCGAAAGATGCGTACAATTTATCTTAGATAGGAACTATCGAAAACAGGACATTGCCATCCTATCCGATAGTCAAGCAGCACTTAACGCGATCAACTCAGTAACCATCAATTCGAAGTTGGTCAAAGAATGCCTAGAGAAGCTCAACAAATTAGGCAAAGAAAATAAAGTCCTCCTATTCTGGGTGCCTGCTCACCAAGGGATAGAAGGCAATGAAAAAGCAAATGATCTAGCTAGAAAAGGAGCGAACACTCCACTAACTGGACCAGAACCGTTCTGTTTTCCAAACGGGAACCAACTGAAAGCGGAACTGAAGAATCGGGAAGACTCCATCCGTAACTTGGAATGGGTGTCCTCCAACGGTCTAAGACACTCCAAAAAGTTCCTCAGAACTTACGACCGAGAAAAATCAAAGGTTTTCCTTGATTTAAGTAAAAACAATCTTCGGATTGTCACGGGGTTTCTAACAGGACACTGTCTCCTCAACGAACACCTCAGTAGGGTGAAGCTGAGAAACAACGGCGAATGCAGATTTTGTGGAGAAAATGGGGGAAACACCAGAACACCTTATCACTGAGTGCACCGAGACGACGACCATTCGTGCCATGAACTTTGGTACGTCTGATGTCGAGGATGGAGAGCTGGCCTCTGTGCAGCCGTCTCAGATACTGGCTTTTGTAAAAGCCCTGAGACTGTATGATGAGTTATAACTTGTTATAACTCAAGAAAGGGGAACACAATAGATCTATAAGGTCGCGGTGATTAACTCCCCTCCTAAACATTCTACATTCTATATTCTACAATCTACATTCTACATTCTACATTCTACATTCTACATTCTACATTCTACATTCTACATTCTACATTCTACATTCTACATTCTACATTCTACATTCTACATTCTACATTCTACATTCTACATTCTACATTCTACATTCTACATTCTACATTCTACATTCTACATTCTACATTCTACATTCTACATTCTACATTCTACATTCTACATTCTACATTCTACATTCTACATTCTACATTCTACATTCTACATTCTACATTCTACATTCTACATTCTACCTTCTACATTCTACATTCTACATTCTACATTCTACATTCTACATTCTACATTCTACATTCTACATTCTACATTCTACACTCTACATCTCTTTCCATCGTCGGAAGCAAAAAAATACAAAAATAAAGAAAAAAAACTATTTAAGATATTTAAATTTAACTATTCGAAATCACTTTAGCTTTTTAAAACAGATACGTCTACAAAAAAGCGTTGACGTTCTATATTTTTTTGTAGACTTTCTTACAGTGGCGAAATACCCATATAGGATTTTTTGGAGATATCCAATTTAGTGTTGTCAACAGAATACAGAATACAGATATTATGTTTTTACAGCTGGGATTGGAATCTTTGGTGTTACAACAGTAAAATAAAACACTATTCACCACAATACACCAAAACACTTTACTTCTTGCAGTGAACACGCGTTTCGCTAACCATGTTAGCATCATCAGTGGATGATTAAAAGTAGTAAAGTTTTTTGGTGAATTGTGCTGAGTTAGTGCTTTATTTTGCTATTATATAGGTCTCGTCTCCATAAATAAGTACAATGTAGTACCCTTTTCTGCGTACTGCGACCACACATTTTAAAGCCTAAACAAACAAATTTCAACATGCCCCTCGCTTCCCTGCTCCCTTACCTCATTATATGCCCTTGCATCATTTCTTATTCAGTCTTTTTTTGTGTGCGGTACGACCCACATCGAATGTCGCGTAAAAGATATCGATCGCGCTCTCGCTCCGAAGAGCGGAGTGTTTTTAGATTATCTTAAACGGATGGATAAGCGATTAAAGTTATTAGAAAATAAAAGAAAAAGATTAGTGACAAGTTCGGAAGAGGAAAGTGTAACAAGTTTTGAGAGGCAGGCGAATAGTAGTGATTATTCGCAAGATTCTGAGGACGAGATTAGAAGCAGTGTTAAAGTAAAGGTAAAAATAAAAAGTAAAAAAAAACAAGTAAAGGTAAATAAACATATAACATATACATATACAATACCTGAATAGTAGGGTGAAATTTCTTCTAAGCTTGGGTTTCTTCTAAGGTATTGTGGGTGAATACCTTAGTGAATGCTTATATTATCTAGATTTTTCCACTTATCCTTATATTACACTAATATGGCAGAGTACGTTGGAGGTTACTCTAGCTTGGTTTATAGGACATTAAATTTATTCACGTTAATTGTAGCGGAGTACAGTGGTGGTTTGGTTTACTCTAGCTTGGTGTGTAGGTATTGTTGGTGAATACTTCAGTGAATGCTTATATTACCTACTTTTTTCCCACTTATTACATTAATACAGCAGAGTACGTTGGTGGTTACTCTAGCTTGGCATATATGTATTATTGATGAATACTTATCGCATGGCTGTCTTATTACACTAATATGGCAGAGTACGTTGGTGGTTACTCTAGCTTAGTTTATAGGACATTAAATTTATTCACGTTAATTGTAGCGGAGTACAGTGGTGGTTACTCTAGCTTGGTGTGTAGGTATTGTTGGTGAATACCTCAGTGAATGCTTATATTACCTAGTTTTTCCCACTTATTACATTAATACAGCAGAGTACGTTGGTGGTTACTCTAGCTTGGTATATATGTATTATTGGTGAATACTTATCGCATGGCTATCTTATTACAATAATATGGCAGAGTACGTTGGTGGTTACTCTAGCTTGGTTTATAGGACATTAAATTTATTCACTTTAATTGTAGCGGAGTACAGTGGTGGTTACTCTAGCTTGGTGTGTAGGTATTGTTGGCGAATACCTCAGTGAATGCTTATATTACCTAGTTTTTTCCCACTTATTACATTAATACAGTTGAAAACCACTCTATTGGAAAACCACTCTAACGGAATCCCCTTTGGCTATAGGCTATAGGCCAAGTAATGGCAAAAATTTTAGAGGAAAAAGGAGAGGGGGGAGAAAGGAATATAAAGCATTATATAGAGACCCTAAACGACACAGAACGTTTTATAACTGGTGTTATCCATTCCGAGTCAATATCGAGGAGGGAACTAGTGTCTTTGGATTTAAATAAAAATTGGAAAACCACTCTAACGGAATCCCCTTTGGATACCTGGTTGTTTGGTGAGGATTTGGAAGGAAGATTAAAGGCGGCCAAAGAGTTGTCCGCCTTTAACTGTCATCCAGTCAGTTAAAGACTGTCAGAAGTACTCCAGGAAGAATCGTATCAAATGCAGCCAGATCTCGGTCCACGCCGCATTTAAACTTCAAAAGTCTGCCTCAACATCAGCAGGGAGGGAAACGGGACAGACTCAATGTTCGAGAAACTTCCTACAACCGCCCACGTCAAAGGCGGACCTGGAACCGAATACAACACTTCGGCGTAAGGTCGCGTTCTCAGGGAAGATGTATAGGGATAATAGATGTATTATGGCATGGTTGCAAGGTTTTAAAATTCCGTTTGTGACGAGACCATCACATAACATAATCTCAGGTAGACATAAATGGTCGGTGCAACAACATAAGACAATTGAGGGCAACGTTCGGAGATTGCTTAGTATAGGGGCTATTTCTAAGGCACAGCCATGTAAAAATCAGTTTATTACAGAGATATTCACGTTTCAGTTGTTTATTTAGATGATTTTTAATTACTAGGAGATTCTTATGATGCATGTTTAGCAAATGTATTAGAAACAATTGGACTACTCGAATATGGGGTTTATTGTAAACTATAAAAAGAGTATTATCTCCACAAAAAATTGTGACGTTTTTGGGGTTTAAATTAAACTCTATGGATATGACTATTTCTGTTCAAGAGGAAAAAATCACAAAAATAATTTTGCATTTAAAAAAGTTTTTAAGATGGAAGAAATGCACTACAAGGGAGTTTGTAAGGCTAACAGGGAAGTTGATATCCATATGTCCAGCCATAAGTACGGTTATTTATATACCAAATTGTTTCGAGAGAGAAAAAAATTTAGCGTTAAAGAGTAATAAAGGAAATTATAACGGAACTATGAAAATTTCTAAGAAGTTATGTGTTGATACCGATTGGTGGATTCGAAACATACCTATTAGCAAAAACTTATTATCATATAGTAAATACTCTATGGAAATATTCTCTGACGCATCAGATATTGGATGGGGTGTTTGTTGCAATAACATAAGTTCTCAAGGTCTCTGGCCTACCTACGAATGAGAAGAACACATAAATTTTAGGGAGTTACAAGCTGTTTATTTTGGCTTGAAAGGCTTTGCTAATGACTTATCTAACGTTTCTAGCTTGTGCAAGGTAGACAGTGTTGTCTACCCTATATGCCAGTGCAGTAGTGTTACTGCACTGGCATATACCTATATTACATAGAACATAATGTGTTCAATTTCCAAGTTAAACAATATCCCTCGAATAATTTGGCAATGGTGTGAGGAAAGGAGATTATTTATCGTAGCCTCTTATATTAGATCTCAAGAGAATAAGGAAGCTGACAGGGCTTCCAGGGAATTTAAGGTCGAGACAGAATGGAGTTTAGCGAGCTGGGCATTTGGGAAATTGGTCACTATAAGTGGGGTTTACCGGAAATAGATTTGTTTGCTACGCATATAAATGCTAAATGCAAGAAATACATATCGTGGCACAGGGACCCAGATATGTACGCCATTGATGCCTTTACAACAAACTGGGAAACATTTTATTTTTTGCTTTCCCTCCATTTTCAATGGTCCCAAAGGCTCTGCAAAAAGAAAAAAAATTATTTCTGATCAGGCAGAAGGTATAATGGTTGTACCCAACTGGGTTTCGCAACCTTGGTATTCGGTTTTAAGGGCGATGTTAATAGATGAGCCGATTATTTTTTTAAATTAATAAATATTTACTTCTTTTAGCGGATCTCCCCACCCGTTAGCCAACATCTTTCTCTGACGGGAGGTCCGGCTATCAGGCAAGCCTTGCTCTTAGGGAATGTTCCAGAAGAAGCGCTGGAAATTTGCATGTCTTCAATAACAAGTAACACCTTAAAACAGTCTAACTCAGGGCTTAAATAATGGTGGGAATTTTGTAGCGTTAAGAACTTAGATCCCTTCTCGGTTTCGGGTTCCAACGTTCTAATATTTTGACTCAACTCTTTAACGAAGGCGCATCTTTTAGCTCATTAAGTTCTTATAGAGCAGCCATAGCACAGATAGCGGGCCCAGACCTCTTACAAGATTTTCGTATGCAAAGGTTTTTTAAGGGAATATATATGTTGAGACCTAATAAGCCCAAGTCCGAAAATACCTGGGATCCTACGTACGTAGTACTTAATTATTTAAAAATAAAAAATAATTATGAGTTAACCTTGGAGGGGCTTACGCATAAATTAGTGACATTACTGGCCTTAGCATCGGGTCAACGTTTACAAACACTATCGCTTATTGATATAAGGGAAATTTTTCGGAAGTTAGGGGAAATACATATAAAAATTAGCGCAAGATTAAAAACATTCGGTAGAAATAAGCCGCAACCCTTTTTACGCTTACCTTATTTCAAGAAAGACGCTAATTTATGCGTAGCTAGCACGTTAGTAGAGTATCTAAAACGAACAGAGAGCATTAGAGGAAGTATAACTTCTGTTTTCGTAACAATCAAGAAACCGCATAAGAAAACATCCACTCAAACCTTGGGGAGCTGGATTAAAATTGTCCTAAATAAGAGTAGGATTGATACGGATCATTTTACCGCTCATAGTACACGGCATGCTGTAACTTCAGCAGCTGCCAGGAAAGGGTTAAATTTTGATACCATCAGACTCGCTGCTGGTTGGTCTAAAAAATTCTAGAATGTTCGCTACTGTTTACAATAGATCCTTGATGGATAATGAGAATAGTTTTGCTGAGAAATTAATCTTTATATATTTTCAATATAGAAATGGGAGAAAAGATTATGTTGTTGTTATTACTTTAAAATCTACATTGTACTTATTTATGGAGACGAGACCTATATAATCACAAGATTAAACGAACTTACCTGAAGTGAAGTTCAATCTTGATTATATGAAGGTCTCGTCGAAATAAATAAGTTCCCTCCCACCCTCAACCTCAATTTACAACAACATAATAAGTATCTTTAAATTGACTAAATAAGAAATGATGCAAGGGCATATTATGAGGTAAGGGAGCAGGGAAGCGAGGGGCATGTTGAAATTTGTTTGTTTAGGCTTTAAAATGTGTGGTCGCAGTACGCAGAAAAGGGTACTACATTGTACTTATTTATTTCGACGAGACCTTCATATAATCAAGATTGAACTTCACTTCAGGTAAGTTCGTTTAATCTTGTGATTATATGTTTCTTAATTGAAAATCGAAAAAAAAAATCTAAATAAATTTCAAAATAAACATTTCAAATCATAGGCATGTTCCTGGGATCGAATTATCGAATATCGAGAGAAGAGGGGTACAAAAATAATGTCTGATGCCAACCGAAAATGTGTATTTAGTTGCGATAATCCTAGTTTAAATTTCCGAAACTATTTTTTTAAATTTTTAATTATTTTTTTAAAACTATTTTTCATGGATAATACACGAATTTGGAATTTCCCAAGAATATGGTCTTTTGGGCTAAAATTTCCTTTTTCGCTCTGGATCTTAAAATTTTCCACGAATCGGGAAATTTTCCACGAGTTGGCAACGCTGTTTATCATAATTTTTCTCTCCATAATAATTTTTAAATTCCCAAATTTATCATATTAGCCAAGTAACTATATCTAGTAAACATGTTTATTTTTTCACAACAATTACATTTATTGATAATTTATTTTCCAAATATCCTGAGAAAGGTTAGGCGTAGGCTGTATTTTTTTACTCAGTAGTTTTATACAGGTAAAACTTATTAAAAAATATTTGGATGTTTTATACAGGTAAAAATACTGAGTAAAATATATAGCCTACGGCTAACTTTTCTCAAGGTATTTGAAAAGTAAATTATCAATACATGTAATTATTATGAAAAAAATAAACATGTTGACTAGATATAGTTACTTGGCTAATATGATAAATTTGGGAACTTAAAAATTATTATGGATAGATTTTATACAGGTAAAACTACTGAGTAAAAAAATATAGCCTATGGCTAACTTTTCTCAAGATATTTGGGAAGTAAATTATCAATACATATAATTATTGTGAAAAAATAAACATGTTGACTAGATATAGTTTCTTGGCTAATATGATAAATTTGGAAACTTAAAAATTATTATGGATAGATCTTATACAGGTAAAACTACTCAGTAAAAAAATATAGCCTACGGCTAACCTTTATCAAGATATTTGGAAAGTAAATTATCGATAGATGTAATTATTGTGAAAAATAAACATGTTGACTAGATATAGTTACTTGGCTAATATGATAAATTTGGGAACTTAAAAATTATTAAGGAGAGAAAAATCATGATGAACAGTGATGCCAACTCGTGGAAAATTTCCCGATTTGTGGGAAATTTTGAGGTCCAGAGTTCCAGAGGGAAAAAGGAAATTTTAACAGACGAAAAGTTATTACTCTTTAAACCAGTTGAAAAATATGTAGGTGGCGCCTCCTATAAGTAGGAGTCATTGACATTGAAATCCCCCAAATTTCTCATATCAAAAAACACCCAAAAACAATTTTCATCAAAATATTTACGTTAGTTCAGAAATTATTTGGAAAAAATCAAAATAAAAGTGAAACTGTATCTTCTAAAGGAAGCATTTTAGGCTATACATTTATACGAATTTTTTAATTAATTAATAAAGTTTCCCGAATAAAATTCGGACCACCCTGTATATGTTTATACCGTTAATTTCAAGATTGAAAACCTTGTTTGAATTGAAAACACAATAAAATTTTCAAACAGACTTGATGTAAAATCTAATTTTATCTTCATAAACTTAAAAATGTGATTTGAAAACCAATATTAACGCTTTTTAAATAAAATATTCGATTCCTAAATTAAAAAAAAAACATAGGTACCGTAAACCGGGGCTACTTCGGACAGCACGGGTAAATTCGGACAACGGGTCCTTGAAAGAGAAAAAAATTGATGGTGTAGCGAAATCATCAAAGCGGCCGCTTGTGGCCTGGAACAGAACTTCACTTCAGGTAAGTTCGTTTAATCTTGTGATTATATGTTTCTTAATTGAAAATCGAAAAAAAAAATCTAAATAAATTTCAAAATAAACATTTCAAATCATAGGCATGTTCCTGGGATCGAATTATCGAATATCGAGAGAAGAGGGGTACAAAAATAATGTCTGATGCCAACCGAAAATGTGTATTTAGTTGCGATAATCCTAGTTTAAATTTCCGAAACTATTCGAAGTGTCTAGCCCCAGCAGGCAATTATTAAGCTTGACCAATCAGGTTGGTTAGCGTGGTTATTTGGAGGGTGTTAATTCATTTGTGTTTGGTCAAAAACTCTAACGTGATTGGTCGGGCTTAATAGTTGCCTGCTAGTGCTAGACACAAGTGACTGAAACGTGTTTAAAACAGTTGTCCTCAGACGTTTCTTAAGTACCGAGTGTTTTTCGGGCCTGGCGTATTTTTTACGTCAATTTTTCTAAGTATGCAATTTTTGTTGTTTTTTTAAAGTGGAAAAAGTAACTGGCGAACAACTAAACCTATTATTCATAAAGTCGTACTTTTTCCAGTATCCAGTAGGTATATTATCTGAAAATGTTTTATGTAATTTGAAGATTTTTAATCATTCAGTTTTTTTTTCAGATGGTCGTAAGCAAAAAAATCATATTTTGAAGGATAACTTCGGACATGGTTCGAAGTTACAAAAAGCAACTGGGGAGTCGCCCCTACCAAAATTATTCACCAGAGAGGTTACAGCAAGCAGTAGCAGATGTCAAAGCCAAGCGAAAAACCTTAAGAGCGACGGCTGAGTATTATAGGATTCCCAAATCCACAATTGGGGATAAAGTTAAGGGGATTCGCATGATAATAATCCAGGACGGCAACCAGTGCTGAGTATCGAGAAAGAGGCAAAGTTTTTGACTGATATTTTTAGAACTAATCAATCTTTTTTAATAAAAATGTCTTAAATAATGTTTGAAGTTATTAATTTTTTGAGTTTTTATTAAAAAATAAACTTGATTTTTTTTAAAACTTATATTTTTGTCCGAAGTTTCCTTTTAACTGGTATAACATCAAATTTACACATTTTTAAAGGCATGTCCGAAGTCCAAGAAATATTGGTTGAATTTGAACACACTTAGTTCAAGAAACTTACAAAAAACCTCAAAAACTGTCCGAAGTAGGCCCGTTTTACGGTATTCGTTTTTTTAATAATTTTTTTATTTAAAAATTGAAATTCGGATTAATAAACGAAAATTAAATATTTTAAAGATCCACATTTTTTAACTAAATTTGATACGAAAACACTCACCTTTGACAACATTTGCACATTTTGATTGGATGAAATGCGATGAGTACTAGCTGATACCGCCCATCGGAGCGAAGACAATAGAAACCGTCACTTTTTTAGTAGTTTCCTAGATTCCCGACTTTTATCGCCTGATAAGATAATAATAATTTAATCGACGCAATCACACTTTTTTACAAACACTGTCACATCGAATTACGACCGAACATCGACAACAAAATTGGATTAAACGCGCTGAGCACCATTGTCGATGATTTATTGTACACGAGTTTTTTTGATAAGGCTGTTTTCGAATTGGCGGGCGTCTGCACGATTTAAAAATATCACATCACCAGCACGTCCGTCACGACAATTTTAGCGAAAGGATATTTTAGGAACGATTCCAGTTGTCTTTTTGCATTCTCTTCGTGTTTCTTTTAATGTCATCGGACAGGGGCTTGAACCACGCCAGGCTGAATGCTATTTGATCGTGTCTGAAAAAGAAAGAATTTTAAGAAAATTAATCGGTTTATCTTATCAGGATTGTTATACGTAATATTTTTAAAACGACACCATTAAAGCAACTGATTAAAATAAGTAGGTGGTATGTTATACAAATAATGTAAAAGTCACACTCTGATATTGTTACAATTTACAGGGTGTGAACGTATATTTGAGCTAATATGAGTCCAAAATTTGTAATATATTTAGATCAATCAGTGTCCTAAACTTTGTCGGTTTTTATGTTGATTGTTATTTTAGTTTTTAAATAGTAAAAAGCAAATTAATATATGCATAAAAATCGGTTTTAATCGCCGGATTTTTTAATTTTATCCCGGGCTTTTTCGAGACAAACTTTCCTACTGAATCCCGGGATTGACATCTATTTGCCAAAGCAAAAAAAAAAGCCGAAAATGAGAACGAACTATTTTATTTTCCCAAATAAAAAAACGAGATTTGGTATGTTAGTATATGACATAAAATAGGATTTTTGACGGATTCAACTCTTTTCGGCCACTTCCTATTTCACCGGAAATGACTACAGCTTTTGATTTTTAAATAGCACCCTCGGGATTTTTTTTTTCTTCATTCGATAGAAAATGACACTTTTACTAGACTGAATAGAATGACATCATATGTCAACTTTTGACATTTTCGTTTAAAAAAAATCGTATTTTAAATTTCAATCTAGAGTGCGCCATGGCTGTGTTAAAAACACTAGTTTTTAATCAAGGAGCCTTGGAAAAATAAATTTGATCGTCTAATATTTTTAAGAGATAGGTACTCGAAAGGTATTTTTAATCATATGTCATTTTTTTTTTAAATGGAACGAGGGTGACTTATTAGCATATGAATACGTCAATCAATCTTAATTTATTTCATATACTAACATACCTACCACATCTTGTTTTTTTATCTGAAAAAATAAAAAAAGTTATAGGGGTGAGCTACTTTTAAGACGCACCCGGTATATATATATTTTTTAAAAATTTTAATAATTAATAGCATTTACTCGTATTATTGACTACGTAAAACAAAACCAACAAATTATTGAGTCTACTCTACAGTATATATGTTTACACGTTACACTTTTAAAAAATAAGTAGAAAGGAAGGATACATTTGATGGATATGTTCTTTCCTTTATCTTTTTATTCAAACATAGGGTCGCAAATGTATGGAAACGGTCGATTATTACTTAGGTAAAATATACAAGGTACCGCAAAAAGTTTAATACAAAAATTATAGCGTTTTTGAATGTCTATTGGCTAGTATTAAATTTATGTATACAGGATCGGTCATAAAGTCGTGGCACATCAAAGTTCCATTTTTTAAATAGAATCCCTGTATATTATTACATATTTCAATTCTTCCTTCAATTCTAAACAAAAATCGAAATCACACAATGTACCTCAAACCAACCGTTACCGAGTTATTGACTTTTGAATAACTTAAACAATTTGATTTAATTAATATCGATATAATATTCAGTTTCATTTAATGATGTCATTCTGCCAAAACTGTGATACTGTTGTGATGAGTTTTTAAGTACCTATTAGCTACTAGTAAATTTAAGTATACAGGGTCGGTCATAAAGTTGTGGCACATCAAACTATTTTTTTAAATGAAACCCCCTGTATATTATTGCATATCTTAATTCTTCCTCAATTTTAAGCAATAATCGTAATACACAATGTACATAAATTGAGGAATTGAAAGGTTAAACTTAAATTTTGTAATTTCCAGGCTCGATATAATCTCATTTTATATATCTATAAATGCTAACTTGAGAACTAATAAATATCAAATATTATTAAGTATCACAGTTTCGGCAGAATAGCATCGTTAAATAAAACTGAACATATCGAAATTAATTAAATCAAATTGTTTAAGTGATATTTTCAAAAGTCAATAACTCGGAAACGATTGGCTTGAAGTACATTGTGTGTATTTCGATTTCTGTTTAGAATTGAAGGAAGATTCTATTTTTTATAAATTAATAAGAAGATTTCTATTTAAAAAAAATAAAACTGTAATGTGCCATGACTTTATGACCGACCCTGTATACATGAATTTATTAATATAACTTTTGTATTTAACTTTTTGCGGTACCTTCTATATTTTACCTAATAATCGACCGTTTCCATACATAACAGCGACCCTGTATTTTAACTTTTAACCTAATAATGTGTGTTTAATTACCATTATTTACCTATGGAGAGAATAATTATTAATTCTCATCAGTCAAATGAGATAAACAAAAGCGATTTTTTATAAGAGTAAAAAACGTTTTTTGTTAATAAACCTAGATATAATACGGTAAGGTAAACTCTAATCAATCCCAGATATAATTTTGCTCAGGTAATTGCAAAAATTGTTCCGAAAGCCAAATACTACATATTAATAGCTTCATTATGAATATAATAACCATGAAAGTCTCAAATCGAGCGGAAATGTAAAATTATACATTCACGTATCAATTCAATGTTGTCACGTAAGAAGTACAATGGAGAATATGCCCAGTTATATTTATATTGATTAATGATTTAAGAATATCTGCTAATCAGTGCGGAGGACAATTAATTGAATTGCATAATAAGATATTCATTACAATATCTATTAAAACAATATGTGGTTTGATATTTGATTATGCGTTTCCGTATTAAAATTTTCAAATCAGTATACAAGGTGGTCCGAATTGTGTTCGGGAAACTTTTGCAGATAAAAATAAATTCATATAAATTTATTTAGTTCGTTTCGAAGATACAGTGTGTAGAACTTTCAATTTTAATTTTAATTTTTTCCAAGTATTATCCGATATTTGGATAAAATTTATGTTTGAGTGTTTTTTGACATATGAGAAATTTGATTTCTATGTCAATATGACTCCTACTATAGGGTACACCACCTATATGTTTTTTAAATGATTTTAAGGGTAATAACTTTTCGTCCGTACCTGTATAAAACCTACTGAGTGAAAAACTATACATTTTCGTCATTTTTTACGTAAGAAAGGCCTCTTGGTAAAAATCGCTACGACCAACCATTCTCAAGATATTTAGAATGGAAATAGTCAATACGTGTCATTATTGACCAAAAATAAACATGTTGAATAAATAATTATTTGACTAAAATGATAAATTTGGGAACTTTTTTATTCAATAATTAATCATAAACTTTTCTTAAATAACTGCAACTATTTTTCGAGGTAGTAGGTATATTTCTTATATTACAGTTGAGGGTTGGAACCTTTGGTGCTACACAGCAAAATAAAACACTAAATCACCACAATACACCATAAAACTTTTACTTTTACACTGGACGCGCGTTTCGCTAACCATGTTAGCATCATCAGCAGATGATTATAAACTTTTTTTAGTTTTAAAGTATAAGTTAGTATTGTGGTGATTTAGTGTTTTATTTTATTTTGAGGTATATTTCTACCCCAGAAACACGATATTGAATTTTTTCCGCGAATTTTTTTTTTGAGAATTTGGAATGTTTTGAAAACGTTGTTAACATGGTAAAAGTGCGTGAATAAAATTCTATACATTTTTTTCAGAATATATACAGGTTTTTCTGAGATAACTATATAGTGGCTATAAAAAGTAAAGTTATATTTTTTAAACTTTGGGATAGGCTTTTTTGATTTTTATTTTACTTTCTGGGGGTTCAATTTTAAAGCGGCGAAACCTTAAAACCCCTACATTTAAAGTTTCTTACTACCCTTTGATAAGTCTACAGGTACTGCACTAAATATCTCTGAAAACTCTGTACCTACTTCTTATACCTACCAGTCTTTGTTTGAGATTAAACCATAACAAAGAAGAACATATTTTTTATAGATGGATAAACACAATCTTTACCTTGGCAAAAATCAATTAAAACGTTCTGCGCAATTAAGACAATTGAAACTGATTAATTTCACGTTATTAACGAATAATTAATCTAAATTAATTTCATTATTGTTTTATTTATCTTGGCGATTAATTGTTGTTGCATGATAAAACAATCCGATTTAGAAAACTTACATACTTACTAAACTTTACCGTACTTTAATAATTTTACATTATTAATATTAATCTGGCTAAAAGAATTCACTTATAAAACTTTAAAATTGTCAAAAGCCATATTTATATTGTTTGTTTTAACTAAAAAAGTGTTCTCTCTATTATTTAAGACAAGAAATGCCATAACTACCTTTCCAGCATGAGCACTCCTTGCTGCGTTAAATGTCAAATGAGTGATCGTGAGCTGAACGACCTATCTATACAATTTAATTTTTAAGCTCACGGTAATGGATATCTATTAGTATTAGCTTTACATTATTCCATTCGAAATATAATAAGAAAACCAATATCTCCAAGTTAATTCAACATTTACCTAGATGCAGCATTGGAACAATGGAGACGAAAATGTAGTGGAATGGGCATACCGGCATACCACTCGAAAATAAACAATATATACCACAGAATGAGAAAAGAAATGCTACCAAAGAATATCAATGGCTCTGCGAAAAAAAAAATTGAAAATTCGAAATTTTTTTAAAAATTTTTTGGAAATTTTTTAAGTTTTTAGTTAAAAACATAATTTTTTACTTTTTAGACTACTTAAAAAACACCCTGTATAATTATTGTCACAGTAGTAAAAAAAATATTTTCTATCTTAATTAAAGTTGCCTCTCATCTATCACGGAAGCATATTAATTACATAATAACCGATTATAAATTACAGCTTAACGTGCTCTTATTAATTATATTGTAACAAGATCACATATTTCCTTGGTGGAATTATCTATCGCATGTTTTCTTATTAGCCTATATCTATATAACTATTATACCAACAGTCCCATTATATACATTTCTGATTCCTTTTTCTATATTACCTATTAGATATTATTTATATCGAAACAGCAGAACTATCTAGGTATACATATATCAATGTAATATGTAATATATGTTGTGTAAAATAGATTCCCTACATATTTTTAACAATGTAATTTATATTTCTTGACCTCTCTTTCAAACTAAAAAAAAATATTCCAACTGCTTAAGTTGCAGTGGAGAACTAGAGTTTTTTTCATTTTGATATAACACCAAAGGTTTCAATCCAAACTTTAATACATCTATTATATCTGTTCGTCTATTTATTCATTAAGTTAAATTATATTTATTAGAATTTTTAAATTTTCTTTAAATTCTTTATTAAGCAGAAAAAAAATCGTAAGCGTTTGGGGAGGCTCGAAAGGAGGCTCCACAATTAGGTTTTTTGGCAAGTTTCGCGACTTTATTGTCGCTTCTTCAGGCACCAAAACATATATTAATCCAAATGCCTACAAACATTCATGGCGATTCCAACGGCCAATACTGCCAACACCACGTATTGGCACTTTGTTTACTCATTTGTTTAGTCGAGCTGCTTAAATCAATTTTTGCCTTTGATCAAATCGGTGTAACAAGTTGTGAAGCTGTAAAATGTTGTTTCGCGAGAGTTGAATATCCGGGAAAGTTGAGTTATTGAATGTTAATGCACCCAACAACCAAGTAATTACGCCCACCTTTACGTGTTAATATTTTTTCGAGAATTTTATTAACCTTTGAATTGTCACAACACAAAGCGTCGCCCAGTTCGGGTTTAATTTTTCATTCGCTTAATTTTTACTACCCGAAACAGTCTGTTTTGTCGTTTCAATAATTGCAGTATTAAAAACTAAAATACTTATATTATGACTCAGCCACGATTTTAATGTTATTTCAATGCGATCAACATCGGAACTGCGTGAAATACGGAGCGAAAACTTCTAATTTTTGCCGTATCGAGCGTTGCGGTCGGAATTTTTAAAGTCAACTGAAATGCACCTAGCCTATGAAATTATTACATATAATTATGTTTAGGTATGAAAAATTGATCGTTTAAAATAATATAAAATATGCATATCATAAATATAGTATAGGTATTACCGCTTTTTACTAACCACACAATCTCTTCTAAATGTTAAATAATGTGCTCATCACCACTTTTAAATGTTTAAAATTGAATAAATATTAGTTTAATTAGAAATTAAAAGTATTTGATTAAATAAGCACATGAAAGCGTATATCTAAATTTCACCAACAAACACGCAACTTCAACACGATCAGTTATATTAGAAAACTAACTTCGCGTTTCAGTTTAAAATAGTAGTATTATATTTCATATATTGAAGTTAATCTAATAATAATTCTAATCGTTTTAATGATTTTACATAATATTTTATTAAATCCTGATAAAACCAAAAGGGACCTTATTTAACCCGTATGGAATTTAATTTGTTCAAATTATAAAAAAGATATTACAGTCATCTTACAAAGACGCTAAATATAAAAAAAGTTATCTATTTGTATCTATACCGGGTGTGTCTCAAAATTGGCTCACCCTTATCACTTCATTTTTTCAGATAAAAAAACGAGATTTGGTATGTGAGTATATGACGTAAATTAGGATTGATTGACGTAAATTGACATAAAAGTTGACTTAGGATACGTCATTCTATTCAAGGTCCTTTTCTATCAAATAAAATAGAAATACACCGAGGGTGCCATTTAAAAATCAAAAGTTGTAGTCATTTCCGGTGAAACAGGAAGTGACCAAAAACAATTGAATACGTCAATCAATCCTAATTTATATCATATACCTACTTATGTCAACATACCAAATCTGTTTTTTTTATCAGATAAAATAAAAAAGTTATACGGGTGAGCCACTTTTCAGACGCACCCAGTATATCAGCAGCCTTATTTAACCCGTATGGAAATCAATTTCATTTGTTCAAATTGTGAAAAAGATATTACAATCATCTTACAGTCATGACAGTCATCTTACTACCTATATTGTAATAAAACGAAATTACTTCAAGCTGCCAGACAACTAGTTTAAAATAACTAGAATCCTTGTAACAAATCCTTTTGTCGTATATTAACTCATTATTCATACTGTTACTAGCACTAATCAAGAGAGAACCTTGTTCGATTTTTAAAGTAAGTATATTGCAAGTATAAACTGCAATAGCAATAGCAAGAGTAAAGAAGTATTGCAAGAATAAATTTTCATTATAAATTAGGTCAATTTTCACTAGTAATACCACTAGAGGTTAAATTATTTCCGGAATTTTTTTCGAGCTCATGAATATTTTGAAAATTATCGTCGAAGACGAGGGATAATTTTCTAAAAATATTCATGTGCGAGAAAAAAATTTCGGATTTAATTTGACCTCGTGTGGTATTCGATAAGAAAATCCCACACCAAATTGTGTTTGAAAATCAAATAATTAAAATGTATTTTTTTATTTTTGGTCGACTTTATTATTTAGTTACTATGGCAACTAAGCGACACCCAAACCTAAAAACCATCTAAAAACTATTTCAGTTTTGAAGCTGTCAAGCGGCACGACTTAAAAAAAATGTTTCCCTTCGGTCAAGAAAGCAAAGAAAATATTCGCCAGTAGATTAAGCAGTTGAAACCCGCGAATACTAGGAAATCGAAGTCAAGCGTATGGAAGCAGTTTACAAACTTTTACGCAGAAAAATCGTATGATTTCGACAGAGTGGATATACCTGTGGAAGAACTGGCGCTTATTCTTGAAGAATATGGGTTCAAATTGAATATTTTCATCTAAACTACCCAAAATTCAAAGTGTTAAATGGAAAAAAGGTGAATAAAATAATGTCTTAATATTATATATATTTCATTAGACATAGACATTTAATTCAGTCCATTCCAAGTCCTACATTTTCGCCATTAAGAAGAAAGGAGGTGTCCAAAGAATATTGAAAACATCTCAGCTTTGTAATTGAAATGTATCAAAATTATCATGTAAACAAATAAAAACCAGACTCTCAAAAAGATATTCTGCCATTATAAACGTCAAAAAATTTCCAGTATAATTCGCTGTTGGGTGCCTACCATGGTACAAAGAAAACAAGGTATGATCGATAGCGGCTCCAATTTCGTTAAGTTTGCGCATACCACCTGTGACGTCATACGCCATACAAAAAAAATATCCGTATTGTTCAATTGCCACTAATAAAAAAAGACCTAAAATAGGGAAGAATTAGGACATAACCCCAAAAGTTATGTCAAATCATGGAGCTTGACATTTGAAAAATTATTTTCACATTTTTTGTGTCATCTGTTTGACAATTTGAAATTGGCGCGCGGAGCTTGCCGACCAATGGTACCGTTTATCACTTGTGACGTAGTGACCAACCTGCGCAATATCATACCTTGTATTCTTTGTATCATGGGTGCCTACCATGGTACAAAGAATACAAGGTATGATCGATAGCGGCTCCAATTTCGTTCAGTTCGCGCATACCACCTGTGACGTCACTAGGAAAATGAGGAATAAATAAAAAATAAAGAAAGTTGACAGGAGATCTGCATTTTTTGGGGTTATGGTTAAGAATTGTTTATTTTTAAGACTTTTTAGTTCGTTTAATTTAATAATTACTAAAACCAGAAGTTCCAAAAAAATATATTTAAAAATAATAATTATCTATTAACATGGATTTGGACTTTGGACCAAAATAGGTAAGAATACTAAATTTATTTCTATATTTGGTACCTATAAAATTTTTTATTAGGTTTTTAGTTTGCGATGTTTATGGTAAATAATTTTCATGTTAATTGCCTCTGATTTCACATAAGGACAGAGATGAGGATATAATATATGGAAAAGTAACCACAAGAGGAATTGTTACATCATTTAAAAAATGTTGGGAATTTTATTGTTTCCCATCGAAAAGTAGAAAATGCCAATTCAGATAAATGTATTGTAATTGTGATAGAAGTAATTCCAAGGGTGAAGTTTATTATAATTAGTGGAAGTAATTCCAAGGGTGAAGTTTATTATAATTAGTGACCTCTGCTTCTTTTTATATGTAGATGTTTCAGGTTTTGAGAATAAATCGGTTGAACGAAACCCAAAATTTAGAGAAAGTATTTGCATACCCAGAATATGCCCATCAAGGATTATATAGCTCAAATTTCCTTTAATGGTAGGCAATTATTCAATGCAAATTAACTTTTTAAGTGACTGAAATATTAAATAGTTTACAATATGGTATATCATTAAAAATATATTACTTTTAGGTACAATTAGGGCCCGATACATTTCAAAAAGTAGAATATTATTTTATATTAAATGAGGTATTGTACCAACAATTAATTTATATTAATACCGGAGATTAAAAAATAACAGAATAAATAGTTCTTTTTTTATACTACAAAAATAAACTATAGAATACAACAGTATTTAAAAAAATAAATAAAAAGTTATGTCCCGGCCGAGATTCGAACTCCGGTCTCGCTTCCTAGCCCGACTCCTTACGCACTGCTCCACAGTAACTTGCTTAGCGATAATTCAATGACGGTATATAAACAAAAAAACAGGTTTATAACAATATCTTGACGATTTGAACTGGCGCGCGGAACGTGCTGACCAATAGCGCCTGTTATCACCTGTGACGTAGCGACCAACCTGCGCAATATCAATATCCTTGTATTCTTTGTACCATGGGTGCCTACAAGGAGAAAATTTTCACTAAAATTGATCCGTTGCCATGGTGATTTGTCAAAAAACACGTTTTGATTGGTTAAAAATTACAGGTGTGGAATTTTCATTAAAATTGAAGTGCAAAGATCAAAAATCTGCAGTATAGCTCTAGTAACCAATTTTTATTTTCCATATAAATATTAACATGTTTGCCACTAAGTGGCTTACATATTATGAGACACAGCCAGTAGATACATCTACATATATACCGAGTGGTGCATCGTCTTTGGTAACAGGAAATCCTATGCAAATTTTGAACTATCAAAATATTGGCTCTCCTGTTGATTTTACAGCAAAGTCATAAATAAGTTCTTTATAGGTCTGCGTATGCTGAATACACATACCAACTTTGGACAAGCCGATTTTAAGTAATTTAAGAAAAACTGCATCTATTTTTAAATTAAAACTAAACAGGTATTAGTTGTAGTAATTAAAGTTGTCATCCTATTATTTTATCAATGTCAAATTATATTGCCTTAAACGTTTAGGTTTTGTATATTTCGAACAAGTGTTAAATTACAAAAATGCATTTCAGGCACACTAACCTTATGTACTATAAAATAACATTGCAGAGAGCACAACAAATTGCATTTAACAGTACATTCATTCGACTGACAACTTAAGGTATGTTGACAATTGCCTGGTTTTGCAATGTTACTTGTTCAGTTTTAATTTAAAAGCATTTTTTCTTAAATTACATAAAATCGGCTTGTCCAGAATTGTCCAAATTTGGAATGTGTATTCAGCATACTCAGACCTTTAACAAACCTACATACGGCTTCGCTATAAAATCAACAGGAAAGCCAATATTTGGATAGTTCAAATTTGCATGGGATTTCCTATTTGCAACACCACCGATGTACTACTTTACCCGGTATACATAGTTTTAATGTGGTACATAACAGGTGTTTCTCTTTTTGCTGTATAATTCAATTGGGTGCAAATGACTTAATGCAAGTAATCTAATAGCAGATTTTCTCGTTTAACTGATCATAGATTATAGCCAAAAATTCTTGTTTCAAGATTTCATGAAGAAAAAGAAGAAATATTGAATACAGTATTAATTTCAATTTTTTGTAGCATTTATTTTATTTTATTTATCAAATATGCATATTATTTATGAAATATGCTACGTTAACTACCTAGCATATTTGATGTTACATTGCGTTTGTACAAGGTGGGCCAAATTGGACACTTTTAACGCACGTTTAACGGGAAACGCTCTTTTTTAAGGAGATAGACGGAAACTAATATCAGTGTCTGGAGCTCAATTTTTATCGAAAACTGATAAAAAAAATATATAAAATATCTGTTACAGTTTTGGAGTTACGGCATGTGTTCCAAAAATGTGCATTTTTAACAAATCGTTTCCAAGGCACTTTTTTACGTAGAATTTAACGGTTTAGGCATATTTTTTTAAATTAACAATTTAAGAGTTATCAGCAGTAAAATTATTTTTTTATTTAGGACACTTGTATATTTTTAATTAATTGAAAATAACTTAAAATTACCTTTCCAAAAATATAGCACACTTGATATTTTGTTATAGTCCCCTTCGTCGCAGTCAACTAGTAGGTTTTGGACCCCTTATTGATGATCTGCCCCTAATGGAACTCGAAAACATATTTTTCCAGCGAGACGAGAACCTCCTTACAACGCTAAATTTATCAGCAATTTTTTGCAGCCAATTTCGAGAATAGTTGAATAGCTAATCAAGGTCTCAGCCGTTGGCCGTTGAGGCCGCCGGACTTAGCACCTCTGGATTTTTATCTCTGCGGAAGACCAAAGACTCTTATCTTTAAATTTCCCGTATAGTCTAGACAAGAATTAGAAGTACTTAGCGGTTATGCAAGGGTATCTTTCACCCTCACTGAGTTAATGAATTCCACGGGAAATGTTCAGAAACGGCCCCGTTTGTGACGGTCGACATTTCGAACACCTCCTGTAGCAAAATTTCATGTCTTAGTTTGCTATTTATTATTGCTGTAATAACAGTAATAATAAATATCTAATAAGATATAGTTTAAATGTGTTGTTAAATATAGTTTAAATTATGAAATTCTGCATCTCTCATTGCAAATATTATTTTCGTTTTAATTGCTGCTTGTAGCTATAGTACCGTATGATCGAATAAAAACGATCGTCAACGATGGCTATGAAATGAAGATCGCTGTCATTTTATATGTAAAATTATATGGGAAATGTCACCGATCGTCATTTTCAAGCCAACTGGGCGCCGTTTTTTTTCGATCATACGGTATTTTTCTACATTACGGCCGACGCGACACCTTTTGTTCAAAGCCTACTTATTCAAAGTGGGCAAATTTTTAAAAACCCTGTATCTCGAAAAGGACTCCAGCAAAATACCAAGTATGCTATAATTTTAAATTATTTTCAATTAATTAAAAATATAGAGGGTGTCCCGTGTAAAAAAGAAAAATTTCTGTTCCATAGCAAAAAGTTACTTACAGCGATTTGTTAAAAATGCATTTTTGAAAAACACCCCGTAACTCCGAAACGGTAACAGATATCGACGTGCGGTGTATTTTATGCGGTACCATCATGTTTTTGATAAAAATTGGGCTCTAGATATCGATATTCGTTTTCGTCTATCTCATAAAGAAAAAATCTCTTTCCCTTTAAAAGTGTTCAATTTGGCCCACCCTGTACATCTTAGGTATAATTTAAGGGTTTTATTATTTTTTTTTTGAAGGTTTTGTCGATTTATATTATTTATCTGAGAGTAATCACTAACTAGTTACTATTAAATTACTTATCATGAGATATATTCAGTTGGTATAAAAGTAGAAGGTAGTTTAAAATTTTTTATTAAACTATACATACCTACCTAATATTTCCTTCAGTACAAGGGCAAGCATTTGTAGTATTAAAAATAAACTAAATATATACATTTTATCGTTATAAGAAAAATGTTTATCGTACAAGGTAAACTGTATTTTAACATTTAAAAATAACCATTGCAATAAACGAAAACAAAATCTGTAACTCAGCAGTTCCGTTGTGTGTACTTGTCATTATTTTCCTTCCGCCATGCAAAAGATCCCGACCTTTTATTAAAAATGACCTTCAAAATACCATAATAAATGCTTCTCGTTTTAAATACATAATGCTATTGTAATTGATGGTTTCAATGGCGTACCAATATTATAATTAATAATTAAATATGACATCGAGTATTCAGATTTTATTATTTAAATTTTTAACTCAAAAATCGATTTATTAGTGATTAATTCGTTAGATACAGACTGACGTCAATATCTTAAATATTTTACTAGTAGTAAATTGAAATTACTCTTGTTTTGATTTAATAAAATATCTTCAATAATTAAAAACTTAAACATGACAAGTAAACGGATAATACAATCGAAAAAAAAATCGCATCACAGTAATGTTTTAAATAAGAATTAATTATTATATCTATGAATTATCCCCTCGTTTATTTAAGATTAGCTTGTAAAGCGATGGTTGATTTGATATTTGAGCTGTACCTATTCCGTGGTAGAACCAGGTTAATCAGATTGGTAAACTACTCCTGAAGAATATTTGTAATAAATTTCAAATATTTATTTTAATAATATATTATTTTCAAAATCTAATATACTATAAAATTCTCGTGTCACAGTTTTAGTTACTATTCCCCTCCGGAAAAAAAAATCTTGCAAAAATTATGTCAAATCGCCTTCACCCACATATAGAAAAAATCCTTCCAGAATCGCAAACGGGTTTTCGCACCAACCGTGGCACCGTCGATTCTATATTTTCCATCCGCCAACTACAGAAAAAAGTAAAAGAGCAGCAGTCTAAACTTTATGTTGCATTCATCGATCTAACAAAAGCCTTCGACTCTGTGAACAGAGATGCACTTTGGGAAATTATAAAAAAGTTCGGGGTAACCAACAAATTTCTTACAGTGTGTAAAAGCCTCCATAACAACAACCAGTCAAGAGTGTCACATCATGGATCACTGAGCGATCCCTTCCTGACAAATACAGGTGTTAGGCAGGGATGTGTCTTAGCACCTCTCCTATCATGGCAGCGCTCTCCAATATAGTGGACAACAAACTGCAGG
The DNA here is from genome assembly GCF_002938485.1 of Sitophilus oryzae. Classification (NCBI taxonomy): domain Eukaryota; kingdom Metazoa; phylum Arthropoda; class Insecta; order Coleoptera; family Curculionidae; genus Sitophilus; species Sitophilus oryzae. The sequence continues at coordinate 467,672 of NW_022146741.1, read as the reverse complement.
AGAGAGGATTGGGCATTAGATACAAATATGACGGCGGCGGTCTGTTCAACATAAAAAGACTGAGGGCAAAAACACGTACAAAATTCATCACAGAACTTCAATATGCTGATGACTGCGCTCTAGTTGCAAACACGTCCTTAAAAAAGCTCACTGCGAGAGTATTGAAGCCATGGTTACAACGTCCCGCTTAAGATGGGCTGGTCACGTATGCAGAATGCAAGAAAACTGCATACCAAAATCTCTGCTTTACGGTGAGCTTGTAGACGATAAGAGGAGGCCGGGTGGACAACTCAGAAGGTACAAGGACATTTTCCACGAAAACTTAAAGGTGATTAATATGCAGAATCATTGTGAAGAAGCAGTTCACAGTAGAACTCAATGGAGAAGAATTGTAAACTCAGTTAACAGCGACAACCAAAAAGTAAAGAGGCAACAAAGCAATGAGATTTTTGAATGTCCGGAGTGCGGTAGGCAAATAACTTCACGTATCGGGGGCTTTTCAGTCACAGAAAAGCTCATGAAAGAAAACGCCTTACGTGACCATCTTTTGATGCGTGTCGAATACTCGTCAGCGAGTAATGGCAGTATGTATGTATGTATACTCCTCCGAAATGGCTTAACCGATTTTGATGAAATTTTATATGTATATTATTGTATATTTAGTAGTAGGTCTGAAAATAGGTTGTTATCTATTTTTTATACCCCTAAGTAATAAGGGTGTCCACCCCATTTTTTTTATTTTTTGGACATTTTTTACTTTTTTTATGATATGGCTTTAAAATTACATCATCATCATCATTCTCAGCTTATTCAACCATTTTCGATTATGGAGTAGCCTCCCACATATATTTAGATACCCTTCATTGTTGTCCATTGTTGAATATGCGGGCCCAAGTTATCCCTGATGCTAATATCCTAACATCATGATCCCATCACAGGTTTGGTCTTCCTCTAGGTCTTATTCTTCATGCTGTATTTTTTGTGGTCCATCTATTCTCCATCCTGGGACATCCTGTATAAATGTACGTCCAGTCTTGAAAATTTTAGCTTCAACGAACAGAACGAACATAACGCGCAGAGCAGAATTCGCTAAGCTAAATAACTGAGTTTGTGCTGTTCGCAGTTATTTGGGTCGTACCTTGGTCGTACGCGCTCTGTCACTAGCATAATTAATTAATAAAGTAGGGAAAAATATTTAAAGCTGGTCCTTTTCTCTTAACAACATGTTAGGGACTCCAAATCGAATTGTCGAATTGATTTGACACTTTTCGTAAACATTGGCTTTTTAATAAAGCACTGAAAGCTACTGCTAAATCAGTGTTCATGTTTTTTTTATCTTGATACTTGGTTCCAGTTGTTTGTTTTGTACCTACATTTACTAGTAAAAACTTAACTACCGCGGTATACTCACAAAAACACTTCTAGCAGATGGAACATTTCTCGGAGCACTATATTCGCGCGAACGCAATGAATTTTTGTTCGGACTAAAATGTAGAATGTTTAGGAGGGGGGTTAATCACCGCGACTTTACAGATCTATTGTGTGTTCCCCCTTCTTGAGTAATAACGAGTTTAATTCATCATACAGTCTCAGAGCTTTGACAAACGCCAATATCCGAGACGGCTCCACAAAGGCCAGCTCTCCATCTTCGACATCAGCCGTACCAAAGTTTATGACACGAACGTTGTCGTCTCGGCGCGGCGCGCTCAGTAGGTGTTCTGGTGTTTTCCCATTTTCCCCACAGAATCTGCATTCGCCGTTATTTATTAGCTTTAATCTACTGAGGTATTCGTTGAGGAGACAGCGTCCTGTTAGAAATCTCGTGACAATCCGAAGATTGTTTTACTTAAATCAAGGAAAATCTTTGATTTTACTCGGTCGTAAGTTCTAAGGAACTTATTCGATTTTGTTCGGACTATTTACTCTGCTTGTTCTTGCGTGTTTGGTTCATTCTGTTCGTTGGGATTAAAATATTCAAGTCTAGACGCAACTTAGAAGCGGCTTTTTACCAAAAATATGTTAAAAATAAAGTATACCAAGTGGTTCTTTAAATGCAGGTCACGTTTGAACATTAAAAGCTTGTTGAACGTATTAAACTGAACAATCGAAATCATTGAAAAGCATTTTAAGTATAGATTCTCATAAAATTGGCCTATAAAATGCACACTTTGATTTTAAACTTTGTAAATGACCACTTTAACGATCTTCCAAAGAGAAAACAATAAAAATATTCTGAACGTAAACAGGAGAATGGTTATTATTCATCGTACGAACAGTACTGAAATACCAGGAATATCATAAATAAAAGTTCCCGCTTGTATACAAGGAAATTAAGTGGAAAATAATGGTTAAACATAAATGTTGCTCATGACCGGTTGTTGACGTAGCTGGCTGGCAAGTTAACTGACAACAGATCGGTCTATAATCGATGAAGCATCTTATTACGATTTTATGTTTTTTTTTAAATTTCTGTACAATAGAGATTAGGAAGCTTATATTACATTGTTGAAATATGCAAGAAAGTATTCACATAGATAGTTTTAATTTTAGAAGAATAATATAGAAAAGGCGCGTCGAGATCAAACATACAGAAAATTGTAATGACGACCTACATAGAAAGTGAAAAAACTATGGGTACCTGTTCAGGCTGCAATAGAATCAGGTTTGGTTCTATGCTGGATCTAATATACACCTTGATAATACAGGGTGAGTCTTAAATAAGTGCAAAATATTTTCAGGGCTGGTATATCTCGATAAAAGAAACATATTTTCTCTTTACCATTTTTCAGATAAGTCCAAAATAACCGAGTTATTTAAGTTTGAAAATTAAAAGAAAAATTAATTTTTATTGGAAAATTTTGAGAGCCACCGGATTTTTTCTGTAATTGCATCCCTCTTAGTAACTATGGTTAATATCAGAGATTATAGCTGGATTTATAAACTCGGGAGTTGGCGTTCAGTTGAGGTTCAGTTGCACTCAGTTGCAGTTGAGGTTGTAGGTTAGGTTTGGAATTGTGAAAATTTCGAATGTTTTTCTTTCGAATTAAAAATACTTTTGATATTTGTTAAAGTTCAAACACAGTAATCCAAGATTACGCAAAATATAAACATTACATTAACAGAAATAATGAAACAACAATAAGGGTCATTTTCCAATGCATCGGCGTGCTGTGCTTCCGCTGAACGTAAAACGAACTGCCAACTTTTCGACCAACTGACTTTATAAATGCGCGCGTTCATTTCATAGTGTTGAACATTTTGAACGGCAACTGAACCTCAACTCCCGAGTTTATAAATCCAGCTTAAGAAATTATACCGTAGGGAAATTTACGGTGAACAGGCAGTTCTAAAAAGTTATCGAAAAATATACAGAGAAATTTAAAAGAAAATGCACGATTTTCAACATTTTTTTTTTGAAAAAAAACGCATAGACGTGTTCCTGGGGTCGAAATATACCACCCCTAAAAATACTTGCACTTATTTAAGACTAACCTTGTATAACACTCTCAGATATAACCACGCTTATTGAGAGTTGGACGAATGAGTTGTGATTGCTTTGGTTTCAATTTTTTTTTCGTGATTCTCTGTTTTTGTTTTAATTTTAATGCGAATTTGATTGCTTGTCCGTCTTGATTTTAAAATTGAGTATCTCACGTCACAAATTTTCAGTCGGCTGCTCTTATCGATAGGCTCTGATTGGAATTTCAGGATAATTAGTTACCAGTAGCGGCTACACTCAAAAAAACATATAAAAAAAACTACAACATTGTATTGATCATACCAAAACCAAATAAACTTCTAGTCACGTGATTAACTTGACCGGCACAGCGTTGCCCACTTTTACATATTTTCTTCGTAAAATCAAAATATTTTACGAAACAAAAATAAATAAATTATAAATATACCGGGTGCGTCTCAAAAGTGGCAAAAAACAGATTTTTGGTATGTTAGTATATGACATAAATTAGGATTGGTTGGCGTATTCAATTGTTTCTGGTCACTTCCTGTTTCACTGGAAATGACTACAACTTTTGATTTTTATATGACACCTTCGGTATTTTATTACTTTGTTCGATAGAAAATCGCACTCTGAATAGAATGACATATCATAGTCAATTTTTGACATTTTCGCATATGGTTTATTTGAAATTGTGACATGCCATTCATAACGACAATTTGACTCAAAATGCCAAGTGTGTGGTAACAAATTATTCGTAAAAAAATATTTATCCAAATATGCTAATGAGCCACCCTTGTTCCATTTGATAAAAATGATATATAATTTAAAATAGGACTTGGGCCTCCTCTAAAAAAGCCTCATTTATTCTTCGTTTAGAGTCTGTCGGTTTTTACATAATAATTTTTGCGTTGTTAAAATCGACTCTGTGCGCTGTGTCCCTTGAATGCTGACATATCTGAGATTTACAAAAATCGCTCTTTTTTAAATAACCTTTATGTTCTTTAATACGAACATTGAAGGGTCTAGATGTTTCACCAATATAAGATTTATCACATTCACATGGTATTTTGAATATTACATTTTTTTGTTTGTTGTCTAATATAGTTAAAATTGAGACGTTTGGCTTTGGAATAACAAAATAAAACACTAGTGCACCACAATATATCAAAACACTTTTCTCTAAACAATAGATTCGCGTTTTCCTAACCATACTAAAAAGCCAACTTTTATTTTTTTATTTTTAATTTTAATCATGTGCTCATGATCTATATGGTTTGCGAAAGAAAGTTAAGTGTTATGTTCAAAAGTGTAGGGCTTTTGTGTATTGTGGGGTATAAATGTTTTATTTTTCTGTTAATATATCTATACAGGGTGTCCCAAAAATAAGTGCAAATATTTTAACTGGTAGCATATTTCGGCACACCTATGAGTTTTTTTTGCGAAAAAAATTGTTGAAAATTTCATATTTTTCTTGACATTCTCCCGAAAATTAAAAAAAACTTTTTAGTGCCACTTGTTTATTCACCATCGTCAAAGCTATTCACCAGGCGTCGAATAAGCTGAGAAATCTCATGAAAAAAATCTTAATAGCCAGTTATCGCCAGCGGTTCTCAAAATATTGCCATTAATTTTTCAAATTTTCAAAGTTAGATAACTCGATTATTTTCAATTTATTTTAAAAATAGTAAAGCCCCTTTAAGTATCTGCACTTATTTCCGGGAAACCCTGTATATGACACTTCGTGTAATAAATGTAAAGAATGATTGTGTCGGATTTCTTAGTATTAATAATTTTTAGCTAGTTTTATAATTATTTTATTCAATAGAATTTAATTTTATTTCAATTTATGGCGTATATAGCAGGTAGTATAAATAATTATTGTTATATGTATAGTATGCATAGTAGATTACTAAGTAGTTTTTTTAAACTGTCAAAAGGGTAGTCTGTTTACTAACAGGAAACTGCAAGCTCAATAGAGATTTAAAGCTGATGGACTTGATAGAAGAATCCATATGCAGATTCCGTGTATAGGAAGAAGAAACTGCAAAATATATTCTGTTGTCAGTGCGATACTTTAGCGGATGTGCAGTTCTATGTATAGGCCAGTTGGCGAATCATCAACTAGAGGGAGGTGGATCATGGTTGAGTTCTCATAATGACCTCAAATCCAAAGAGGCAATAGAGAAAGAGGGATCCATTTTATTTCTTTAAGGAAAATGTGTTCCAGGTGACGTCGTTGTTACGTTACCAGGCCCTTCTTGTGCCTGATAAAGAGCAATAAAACGCAGATACGTAACTGTTCCCTAATGTTCCCTAAATGTGACAAAACTTTGCTCACTGAGATATATCCTCTATATAGATTCTGGACAATACCGGTATCACGTCTAAGGAGAGACCAAGTTAAAGAGGTAGAGAAAATGGAGGTGGAACCTGGAGGGTCTGTCTCTATCTAAGCTCCTCGACTGTGAAGGGCACGGATGGCCAAACCTCAACCGTGGAAGGGTGTATATCCTCGGAGGAAGAACATCTGTTGTTAGAGGAGGATGGGATATACTTTTGCCCCTACAACAGAAAAATTCTCAAATATGATGGGTTATAGACGGTATGATGAGTTATAACTCAAGGAAGGACTATAGATCTTTAAGGTCGCAGTGATTAACCCCCCCCCCACACTCATTCTACATTTTAGGCAATTGGCAAATTGATTGCAATGAGTAATGGAAGGTTCAGTCTACAAGTTATTAGACCTTTTGAAAAAGATGCGACTGGAGTATCATGTATATGGAGAAGAAGAAAAGGTCGACAATAGATCTGAAAAGATTGCCATGAAATAGACAACAACCACCTTAGAAAATCTAGCTATTCGTATATCAATGTAATATACATTATATTATTGGTATATTTTAGAACTGTCCAAACTCATATTTTCAACAAATTATTATTAAGGAATTACTGTAAAATAAAATACATTACTTTAGCAACCTCTTGCACGTGACGGATTTGATGCTTCTGGTAATTATCATACATGCTTTGTACTAAGTAAACAAAAATAAAAAAATGTATACTTATAGTAAATACCGCAATATTCTTAACCTAATTTCCATTCATTCATTAAAATATAATAAACAAACAAATGTATTTTAAAGTAGGCTTGAATCAATTAGAGTTGAATGTGTTATTAATGAAAAATAATTGTTTGTCAATATACGACGACGCGTTCTGATTAATTTAACTGAATAAATGTATTTATTCTGACTCGAAAGTTTTAAAAATCAAACTATAATAATTATAAAAAAACGTTTTTTTAATAAAAATAAAATGACCATCGTATATTTGTTTCTACCTTCTGTGGTTAAAATAATGTTTTTGCTCAAAATACAATGTCTTCGTATTTATTTATTAATACGAAATTACTTCGTAAGTTAATTATTAAATAATTGAAAATTTGGTTGAAACCAATCATTTTAGTTATAGTTTAATATTTTTAACAGAGTATGTTATATTTCTTTTCTATTTAAATAATATGTGTGTATGTAGAAGGTGGTCCAATAATTGAACGATGCCAGCTGTAATTCAGGAAGAAAAAAAAGGAATCAGGTAAGGAAAATATGCGAAAATAAGTTATAATGAGTAACTCATCTTGCAGTCTCAGAACTTTGACAAAAATTCACAGATTTTGCAACATGCGCAACCATCATAAGCGTATTGAAAATACCAGACACAAAAGTCAGCGGTGGTCAGCAATCACCTGTTTTTTACATTTTATATTAACTTGTGACGTCATTTGGAAGAGCTCAATAGAAATATAAAAGAACTAAAGCTTGTTTGGAAAGCAATTTGACATTCGTGACGTCAACACTCCGGCAGTCTAACGTATCGCTAATTGCCATTCGCAAATATATTCCAGATACGTATAGTGAACAAGTGAACCGTTCGCAACGTTAAATAATTTTGTTTTGTGCAGTCGCTCTCTTGAGTTCTCCTGCCTAAAATCTATATTGCCTTCCCTAAGATTTTAAATATAAATGATTGAAACTCATACAAGTTTACCACAATTTAAACTTAAGATAATTATTTAATTATTAAGTCCATAATTATATTAAAATATAACACTTACGAAGTTACTAAATATTAACTATTTCTACTTAATCATTTTATAATTCTGATAAAAACACGCTTGATTATTTATTTTAGAAATCATACGGGCTATAATCATTAATATGACTATATTAACAATACTTAAATCAAAATTTATTTGAAGGAAAGCTACTGTATTACAATAATTGTAAAACAAGTATGTAATAATAACTCGGAAAATAATTATTAAAAATTGCTCATCTTGTTATAGATGTCGGCGTCTTGTCTCTATTATTTTATTAGCCGTTTAGCTATAGTTTGATTTCAGATAATGCAGATTTTAATGTACCATTTGTGTTTTTTTATTGGAATTATTATTTTTAGCATATTTGGTATACTTTATAAAATTATTTTTAAGTGCTCTCTTCCATTTTTCAATTATTAAAGTGCCTTTAAATACAATTAAAATTAATTAATTGGTGTATAGTATTTGTATTATGGGTTTGTTTATTTTTTATGAAATGAATGTTTTTCCTATTAAAATAAACATAGCTTACTAAATCACTAGCTAGCCATTTTTAAATACAGGATGTTAATTAAGTATCTGGCCAAACTTCAGGAGGTGATTCTTTGAGTGTTTTTAAGATAAAAAGTTCATATATATGTGTTCGGAAATGTATATTTTTAAAGATACAGGGGTGTCAAGGTGTTTTCTAATAGACCTTTTTTATTAATATCTCAAAGATCCTTTAGCCGATTTTGTTGAAATTTCGCCCTGTTGTGAAATTTAATAAGTTAGCACTAATTAAATGATAATTATTATTTACAACAATATTTAAACGATAAAAACTTATCCCAATAAATATTTAGCATCGCCTTGAATTCATTTGTTTTATGTTGGCGGTGGAAACCATGCAAGCTTTTTCTTTGCCCTAAGTTGTTAATTAAAAAAATAATTATCATATAAAAAAAATATAGGTCCTAATAGCCTAAATTTTATCAAAATATATCAGCAGATCCGATGAGACCCGAATTATTATATGTTTTGGAACTTAATGATTTAATTAATTATTCCCTTTAATGCATCGATTGTGCGCATTATCCTACGCGCCAAGAAAAAATATTGCATTAGTCTAAATTTATTATTTATGTTATTCCGCTCTTTCACGTATAATTTGCCCCTTGCTTCTCATACGGAAAGAGTTAGATTAAAATAGCCCAACTGTACCTAACAACTCATGCCTTGACGCATATTCTTTTTTATAATAATATCGGCTTTCCCAGACTAAACATCCATATCCATAAAATAGTTGGCCCACACTAATAAGACCTCATTTCGGCCCTCGGACGTCCTTGCTTCAGCTATCGACTTACGTGTTGACAAGTTGATTAGGCAGGTTATTGAACTCCATGTCGCCTCTAGCATGTCGTTTTTTCAAAGATGGGTCCCAGATAAACGCGGCCAGAAGTATTTTCACTACTAAAAATAGTATCTGAGGTGGCTCCAGAGAGGCCAGGTCTCCATCTCTAGAATCAGCCATAACAAAGTTTATGGCACAAATGGTAGTGGTCTCGGCGCATTTAGTGATAAGGTGTTCTGGTGCTTCCTCATTTTCCGCACAGAATCTGCATTCATCGTTGTTTCTCAGCTTTAATCTACTGAGGTGTTCGTTGAGGACACAGTTTTCTGTTAAAAACCCTGTGGACAAATCGAAGATTGTTCTGACTTAAATCAAGGAAAATCTTTGATTTTTCTCGGTAGTAAGTTCTGAGAAACTTTTTCGAGTGTCTTATAGACCGTTGGAGGATTCCCATTCCAGGTTACGGATGGAGTCTTCCAAGTTTCTGAATTCCGCTTTAAGTTGGTTCCCAGAAAGCACAACGGTTCTGGTCCAGTTAGTTGAGTGTTCGCTACTTTTCTAGCTAGACCGTTTGCTTTTTCACTGCCTTCTATTCCTTGGTGAGAGGGTAGCCAGAGTAGGATTTTTTGATAGCTCCTATCTATCTAAGTTGTACGCATCTTTCGATAGCGTAGATTTCTGCCTAAAAGATGCTGGGGTAGGTAGGTGCCCATTGGTTCGGAGTATTTAGTTTTCGGTCCAAATACTGTTCTGGTATTGGAAGCATCAGTATACCACGTTACGGTATGGTATTTTAACTCTGTGGAGAAAATAGATTCTGTGGGGAAAATGGATTCTATGGGGAAAATGAATTCTGTGGGGAAAATGGGGAAACACCTCTTTCCTTATCATTGAGTGCGCCGAGACGACGACCATTCGTGCCAGGAACTTTGGTACGGCTGATGTCGAGGATGGAGAGCTGGCCTCTGTGGAGCCGTCTCAGACACTGGCTTTTGTTAAAGATGTATGTTAACGACTGTATGATGAGTTATAACTCGTTATAACTCAAGAAAGGGGAACACACAATAGATCTGTAAGGTCGCGGTGATTAAGTCCCCTAAACATTCTACATTCTACATTCTACAATATACATTCCACATTCTACATACTACATTCTACATTCTACATTCTACATTTTTTTTGAGGAGGGAGAAAATCTTGCATAAGACACCCCGAAAGGGTAGTGCCGGCTAAAAAAACCCTCCTCTGCCCTTCCACAGAACCGCATTGGAATCCGCTTTCGCATTTCTTCAATCCGGCCGTTGTCCTTAATCTTCTTTCTATCAGACTTTGCATCATCTGGGACTCCTTCTCTTTATTTTCCATAATATGTCGTATAATTATTGTAACTTTGTCCCAGGCATTTTCCCCGTCAACTAAGCTATTTGCTACATTTCCTATGTTGAACACTTTTTTTGTATGATGCAAATATTGACCTCTAATTTGATTCCATCTAAGGCATTCAAATAAAGTATGTTCTGCGTCATCTTCGGCATGACAATATATACACTGAGGTGTGGTCTTTTTTTTCGAACAGATATTTACCCAAGCACCCTTGACCCGACAACGCTTGCGTTATGTAGTAGTCCACTTCTCCGTAGCCTCTAGTAATCCGCTTTTCGATGTTCGGGATAAGTTTATGTGTCCATCTGCCATGTTTTCCATTTTCCCATTTATTTTGCCACTCAGTAATCATTTTACTTCGGGCTTCTTGCCTTGGCACCCCACAGTAAGTTGCATATCTTTCTTTTATTAGAAGCTCTATTGGAGGAATTCCAGCTACAACGCAAGCACCTTCACCAGATATTGTTCTGTATGCACAGCAAACTCCGATGCATATTGTTCTCTGCACTCTTATAAGTTTCTGCAGTTGTTTTTTATTCTGCGTTATAGTATGCATTTATTCTACATTCTACGTTCTACATTCTACATTCTACATTCTACGTTCTACGTTCTACGTTCTACGTTCTACGTTCTACGTTCTACGTTCTGCGTTCTACGTTCTACGTTCTACGTTCTACGTTCTACGTTCTACGTTCTACGTTCTACGTTCTACGTTCTACGTTCTACGTTCTACGTTCTACGTTCTACGTTCTACGTTCTACGTTCTACGTTCTACGTTCTACGTTCTACGTTCTACGTTCTACGTTCTACGTTCTACGTTCTACGTTCTACGTTCTACGTTCTACGTTCTACGTTCTACGTTCTACGTTCTACGTTCTACGTTCTACATTCTACATTCTACATTCTACATTCTACATTCTACATTCTACATTCTACATTCTACATTCTACATTCTACATTCTACATTCTACATTCTACATTCTACATTCTACATTCTACATTCTACATTCTACATTCTACATTCTACATTCTACATTCTACATGGTACTTTACATTCTGAGCAAACGTTTCTCCTTTTCACTACTTTTTATTGTTCAATACTACTGTAAGGTATCTCTCAAAGTTGTACATTCTTGGTATGCCATCCACTGGGAGTTGGAGGAATGGAATTTTATTTTCTTTTTGAAGGCGTTTCAAGCCCTGACCTGAAAATTCTCCCAGTACTGTTTCCGTCAATGGTCATTCTAATCATTGGCGCATTGGCATATCTACCGACGACAATGTGCAAATGTGCAGTGGTGTTAGGTCTAGGAAGACGCTTCAAACCACGAAATTTTTTTTGTTTTTTTCCTCTAAATTTAATCTCCTACCTATGTTCCCATATTAGGAAGGACTGTTTTTAAAAAGAAAATTTAAAAATTTGACAAAAAATTAAAAAATTAAAGTACGAAAAAAACATATAGACTTGTTTCTGGGATTGAAATGTACCACCCCTAAAAATTTTAACTCATTTAAGGCTCACTTTGTACGGAAATCTATTGTAATGAATTGATTGGAAATGAAAAATTTTGAAGACTGAGTTTTAAAGAATAGTAAATAAAGCAAATTATAAAATATACTGAGGAGCTCAAAGAACAAAGGAGACAGAGGTGTCGGCTAATTTCCGCAATAATTAATTAGAAATATTCAAAATTCAAAACGAGTTTCATTTCCGATTAGGGTGTTGGCACTTAGTAGCTATTTTTCAAATTAGATAATACTAATGATTGGTTAAGTATGATACAGAATGAAAATTTAAAATTTGCAGTATGTTTAAATTGATATACTCTTTAAGAATAATAATAATTAGCGATGGGAAGTAAATAATTAGACTATCGAATGGTTACTGAAGTAATGATTTCAACTATCGAATGGTTTTATTCGAATAAAATCATTCATTCATTTGTATACTAAAGCATATGTGACAACCTCGCCGTGCGACTAAATGGTTATCGTTGAGCCACGACTATCGAATGCTTTTGATAAATGAAAAATGAAATTTAGTATTCGTTTGATTTTTGTGTGCGTCAGTGCATTATTAGTTCTTCAAATTTTATAACTTCACCTTATAAGTACGTGCTATTTTTGCGTTTATTAAAATATTTAAAATACTAAAATAGTAGTTTTTTTAATTGACGATTGTGTGCGTGTGCAGGTGTCAAATTTTTCCGAAAATTTGTGTGATTTTCTGTAGCTCGATCTTTCAATTATTTTATTTTATATGGTATTTATGGTCTATTTTTTAATGGGAAATTTTGAGAAGTAGCAATTTTTAAGAGAAATGAGATGAACTTGAAGTTTTACACGTGCCAATTTAAAAAAAAAGTTAACGATGTTTGTATTTTGTTTATGCTAATTCTCTTACATGTAGTTTTTTGCGAAGAAATATTTCATTTATTTTTTAATGTAAATGCCAGTAAAAGTAAATATTATTTTTTAATAATAATGTAAAGTACCCAATATAAATAATTTTGATTTCTAATTTTTCATTTATATTTTCCTTCCATTACACTGCATGCTTAGAAAATTAATAAATGTTTATATTTCATGATTTTAAAGTTTGTTGTTAATATAACAAATTAGCTCTGTAATTATTATTATTTAATAAACCAACGATGCCAAAAAATTTAGAGACTATATTATTTTTAAATAGGATCTAATATAAATAATTTTGACTTCTAATTTGTTGTTTATATTTTGCTACTACGTAAAAAAATGTTTATATTAAATTATTTTAAATTTTGTTGTTAATAGGTATAACAAATTATTACTGTTATTATTATTTTTATTAAACCAGTCTTTATTAAAAACATTAAAAATCATTTTCCTACATCCGAAATATTTTATTATCTAACCTAACCTAACAACAGAATATTAATAAAAAAAATGCAAAATATATAGACATACTATCCGTAACTAACTAAAGCCAAACAATAATATTCTTTGCTAATATCAACTAATACCAATATATGGCAACAGCGCCCTTCATAATGTATTTTCTGTGTAAATACTAGCACCTCAATAAAAAAATAATGTGTCCTTATCTTTATATGACTCCGCAAAAAATCAAAGATGCCGGCTTCTTTCTAGCATTGCCACCGACCGCTGTCGGGTTTCTCGAAAGAAACCTACGTCGCCGGGCGACAACTAAAATCCACTTAATATTTTATTATAATCGATCCTGACGAATAAATGAATTTCATAAATGAATGAATTTTATAAATGAATGGTTTTTGCTGCCGAATTACTAGAATACAATATTTCAAGGCAGATGACGCATCTATTCGATAATTTTTATTCGAATAGTTTTCAACGAATGTTTTTTTACTAGCTATCGAATTATTCGAATGAATTGCAACTATCGAATGTTTCGATAGTATTCATTCGATAGTTCCCACTACTAATAATAATGTCATGAGAAATATGCAGTTTCAAGTTGAGACATTGTGGATGGTAACAACCTTAAATTTGGGAAACGTTGTATAATTTTTTTATATTAATAAAAAGGCAATTTAAAATACTAATCGACGTGTTTGTGTACAGTACTTATGTCCTCGGATTAATCTTTACAAGAGGAAAAACTTTTTTATTATTGAAATTTTGAAAGAACTGCAATTTTCATAAAATTTGCTTATTTTAAAATCCTGTTTATATTTTTCCAAATTTCTATACCGTTTTGGAGAAAATTAAAGAAAAAAACAAACATGAAAATATAGTTGAGTTTTTTCTACGACCTAAAAATCAGAAGGAACTTTTAGGAAAAAATTCAACTATAATTTCATGTTTTTTTTTTAATTTTCTCTAAAGCGGTATATGGAAGTTTAGAACAAGCAAAGATTTTTATGAAGAATGCATTTTTCTTAAAATATCAGTAATATTTTTTTTTCTTGTAAAGACTGGGGATTGATGCTACTGTATATTTTCGAAAAAAAAAAATAGAATTACTGAATTTATTAAGTTAGAGAATCACCCTGAATATCTCAGTGGCATCAAAGTCTTGGCATGTTTACAATAATTGTATTTATTAATATATCATCATATACAACATTTAAAATATTTGTTATATCTGATTACGGTAATTAATAAATCTGTGTTGTGAAATTCGCACTCATATTTATGAATAAAAACTTACAACTAAAAGTTCTCCCAGCTTTTGAAAGAAATTAATCCATAAACGAAATGCACTTTAGAATACACTTCACAAACTTACGAAGTTTTTCGGTTAGCGTTAATTTAAAGATCAAACAAGCAACGTACGGCAACCGCGTTTGTTATGATCTCGAATCTCGTGAAGCCAAGCAACAATCACGTGAATCGCGGTACGATCGCTTTAGCAGCGCACATACAAAGCGACTTTTGAGATACATATGCCGTGCGGCCGCCGATTTTTCTTGACATTGAAAAGGCAAGCGAACGCTTCGAATTCCTTTCACCTTGCCCGACCTGGGGCTCTGTCTTTTCTGGTTTCGACAACCAACGGTTTCGCCGCGCCGTTGGAACGCCAAGGGCTTTACGATATGGTGACCCCGGGTTTGCGAGCTTTCCGGTGGTCGGAGGGAGCGGAACGAGATGACGGGAGCGAGCTTTTGGGTGGGCAGTGGCGTGCGTGCGAGGCTAAAAAAATAAATTGGTTAATGTCTATACCAGAGGTTACAATTTGGCTCAACTTTCATTTAACTGAAATCCGAAGGGTGTCTCACTTGTGTAAAAAATGTACAGTTACTGCCAAGCGATTGTCAATGACTGCGAAGAAGACTGCCATGTAATTATTATAGGCAAATGCCGTAAGACTTTCAAGAAAATAAAATGTACATGTAATTCCAATAGTGCGACAGAGACGCCCCTCGCTGAAATCAGTTATGTAAGAAATATTTGTTTATTTAGTATTTGGAAGCCGCAGCCGTTTCAAATAGTATATCACAACATTTTTTCTGGGGAGATGCATCCTTTTTGGTAGTGCCTCCGGCCCCCGCCAAGTCGAGCATAGCCGTACCATCCTTTTCTCGAAGGTATTACGTCAGTGAAACGTCATAACCTGCTAACTCCATTTTTTACGTGAATAAGTTTTTTTACCGTCATGTCAAAAAGAGAAAAAAATACTTTATAAATATGGAAAGCAGCTAAATTTTTTACAATTAAAAAAAATGTTATTTTAACTCAATAACATCTGCTGCTTACAACCTAACCTAACCTAACTGCCAGTGATCTGAAATAGCCGCCGAAATATTGCTATCTCCATAATTTCCGTTACGATCACGCTGAACCAAATACGCGAATTCTTTAATCTTTTTTTAATTCTTTTCTTTCTTTTAACTATAAAAGAATAATCTACCATTTGAATTAGTAATTCAAAGGAGTAAATAGTATATCTAAACAGTGCCCTTAAAAATAGAGTTTATAATTAGTACAGAATATCATATCGTGCATTTGCCCAAGTCATTATAATTATTACAGAAATAAAGATGACTAATATTGATACTAATAATTTGTAACAAAATTGTTGAATAGGTGCTTAAAGAGAAACGAAATAAAATATACTGACTTGGTTTTATATAAGATTTTAGTTTGCTCTTAACCATCTTAGGTTGGTAGACGATATTGTACTGCTGAGCACCGATATTCAAGAACTGAACACCATGCTAAAGGAGCTAAATGACCAATCCTAAAAAATTGGCCTTAAAATGAACTTGAAGAAGACCAAGATAAGGAGCAACAATATCCATATTATTACCATAGACAACGTTATTATTGAAAACGTAGATCATTATATATATTTAGGTCATAAAAATCAAGCTGGGTAAGGAGAACCAAAATACGGAGATTAAACACAGGATCCATTTGGCATGGGTAGCATTTGAGCGATATTTTCAAGGATAAAAAGGTGCCAATCAACCGACAGCTGCATTCTACCTGTGCTTACGTATGGCTTAGAGACTATGGCAATTACCCTCAAAAAAAAGCAGAACAACTACGAGTAGCACAAAGAGCCATGGAAAGAATCATGTTGGGAGTCACCATTAGGAAAAAAATATGAAACACCCACATACGTCAAAAAACAAAATTAATAGATGTTGTTAAAAGAGTGTGTGGCAAGACAGGATCCAAACCGATGGCCCCAAAAAGTCACCCTATGGAGACCTAGGGGAACAACAAGAAATGTGGGCCGACCAAAAAAGAGATGGGTCGATGACATCAGAGCAGTGGCGGGAAGACAATGGATAAGATTGGCTAGAGATCGCGAAGCATGGAAAACCCTAGAAAAGGCCTATATAACACTGGATGGAACCAGGCTGAGAAAGAAGAAGAAGAAGAAGCTTGCTCTAAAATGGTTCTTTTCAAGGGCTTTACGATATGGTTCTGCAAGAAGATAAACTTAAAAATGTTAAAATAAGAGATTTGGAATTAGAGGTATTAACATTTTGTTAAAAATAGATTGTAAAACGTATAAATAACGAATTGGCGTACCTATAATGCTTTAAATAGGTTAATAGCAGTAAAAAATAATTAAATTTCTATCTTTGAAATTTACGTCAAAAATATATAAATCAAACAAGCTTTCTTTTATAAAGCTTGTTTTGATTTATAAGAGTGATATTTTTGCCTAACAGCAAATATTTATCACTAAAAAAATTATACTGGACTTCTATTACCTTTACTTTTATTTGTTTTGTACGTTTCGATTCCTGTAATGATTATTCAAATTTTTTTGCCTAAAAATTAAATTATTGCCCATTTATAAATAGTCCTTGCTGTGGTAGTACTAATTAAGTAGTGTATAACATTATACTGAATGTGGTTAGCAATTCATAATTTATTTATCAATAACTTTTCATAGGATACGCCTCTGAGTTTCTGTAAATTTAATGTTCATCATTTTTTTAATAATCTACAAAATATGGTCGGATTTGAAGCTTTGGCATTTGACCTTGGCAGTTCGGTTAAATTAGCGCAAAATCTAGAAAAACGTGTGATTAGCTTTGGAATATATTTTTTTTCTGGAGAGACAACATTTAAATTTGATTTCAATATATCAAGTGTTTTGTCCATTTTTGACTGTCGACTATCGAAATCGTCTCGTCTATTGCTCGTTCAATTTTAGTCTATATTTTACTTCACAATTCACATTCTGCTATTTTAATATCTATACCGGGTGCGTCTCGAAAGGGGCTCACCCCTATAACTTTTTATTTTTTTTTAGATAAAAAAACCAGATTTGGTATGTTATAGTATATGACACAAATTAGAATTGATTGATGTATTCAATTGTTTTTAGTCACTGTTTCACAGAAAATTACTACAAATTTTGATTTTTAAATGTCACCCTTGATATACTTTAACTATATTCGATAGAAAATGACACTCTGAATAGAATGACATATCATATGTCAACTTTTGAATTTTTCGTTAACAAAAACCTTATTTTAAAAAATTTCAATCTAGAGTTCTATAGTTTTGTTAAAAACACTAATTTTTAATCAAGGAGTCTCGGAAAAATAGATTTGATCATTTAATGTTTTTAGTGTCTTGTCCTGACCGGTTAAAAGGTGCCAGAGTTGTATTTTTAATCATATCTCAATATTTTCAAATTGAACAAGGGTGGGCCATTAGCATATTTGGAAAAAGCAAAAAAAAAATTTTTTTTACGAATAATTTGGTACCACACACTTGGTATTTTGAGTCAAATTGTCATTATGAACCGCATGTTACAATTTCAAATAAACCATATGCGAAAATGTCAAAGTTGATAATATGATATGTAATTCTATTGAGAGTGTCATTTTCTATCGAATTAAGTAGAAATATACAGAGGGTGCCTTTTACAAATCAAAAGTTGTAGTCATTACCGGTGAAACATCAAATTGACGAAAAACAATTGAATACGTCAATCAATGCTAATTTATGTTCTGTAACCCCAAATATCGTTTTGAAGTTATAAGTTATAATAAGTTATAAGGGTGAGCCACTTTTGAGACGCACCCGGTATAGACTTTCATAAGGATTTTGAAAATGTGAATTTCATAGAAGAACGTGGAATAATATAAGACTCTTTTTATATAAAATATAGATAGCCGAGGGGTGTCTCACTACTGGAATTACATGTACATTTACTTGGCAGTCGCTGGCAGTCATTGGCAGTCTTACGGCATGGCAGTCGCCTATAATAATTACATGCCAGCTATAGGCAGTTTTCCTCGCAGTCATTGGCAATTGCTTGGTAAGAAGAGTATATTTTGGCAGTACATGTACATTTTTTACCCAAGTGAGACGCCCCTCAAAGATAGCATACAGCACACAACATCTTTAGAAAATGTATGTGAATACAAGAAACAAAAGCAACATATAACACTAATTCACCACCGTACACTAAATAGCGTTGATACGTTTTTGAATTGACAAAGCGGTAGTTTTAAAAATAAAGTGTTACCCTAGAGAAAAGTGCTGCAGGTAAAAAAAGTCTTCGTTCACTTCATTTTACCAGAAAGAAGAACATAACTCTGATAATAGAATTAATAAAAAACTATGACACTTAATATTAATAACACATTACTTACCTTTAATTCTGTGCTACAACTCAGAGGAGTACCATCACGGGTACTATTAAGTTCACTGAAAATTCAAATTTTGACGCCGCCGGCGCCGGTTCTTAATTTTGAGAACCACCTATATCTTTCACTTTCACTTTAAAACAGGGTTTAAAATAATTGTTTTAAGCAAGTTTTAAACATAATCCACATTTTAGAGTTAAAATCGTATACAATAAAATTGTTTTAAACCACAAAAACATGTTTTGTTTAAAAATAAATATTAGCGATTAGCTGCTTCTTTCCGATAATGGGGAATTTCTTAGCGTTCTTATAGCCTTTTCTTTATTCGATTGCAGTTTGTACAAGTTTTTTTGTTGTAGTTTCTGAGGTCTTCTGCAATCCTCTTCCTTATTCTCTTATATAATCTTCCCCTAGGAGATGCAAGACCTTGTAGTTGGTGGGAAAGCTCCTGGTCAGTTGATGGCGGAATCCCCCCTAGCGCTCGGCTTGGTCTAACAAGCATTTCACTCATCTTCTTGACCCTGACAGAAGACGAGTGAAGGCGAGACCTTGTAGTGTCGTGACCAAGGAATTGCACCAAGACACATAACGATGCCGGACGGTTACTGTTAGTCATACTAGTTACTGTTCGTCATACCAGGCACCCTCTACTGACTGTTTTCATGTCTCGCGGGTAGAGGGTGTGGGGGGGGAGGGTCTTGGATTAACTGCCTGGGCCATGAGGAGACAACCTCACCAAAAACCTAAATCCTACGATAGCGGGACTAGGCCAAAGGGATGCGTGGCTTGATAGAGACTAGCCATTACTGGCCTCAACCTTGGGGCATCAGTATTTACCCCAGGCCCATTGTATTTACCCCTTACTTCTGCATGCGGGGCTCAGTAGAAGTGGACCGACTATCCCTAGCGACTCGTGGGAACACTATGAAATCTAGTATTAAAAACACCACCGGTGAAGCTGTGGGGAAGCCCCCTAGCGACGCTGGGAACATTACAAACGAAAGTTCCAAGGGACAAATCCAAAGGAAACTACAGGAGGGGCGCCTTGGGATCATCCTCCACAAGTGGCACACAAGCCTTCTCTAGCAAAAGTCGGGATCGAGCCTACCTCTAGACCCAATAAGGGACATAAGCTACCGTTTCGTCTACCCGGCCTGGGTCATTGCCGCTATTGCTGGACAAGTGAAAATGGGGGTGCTGCCAAAGGATTTCCCAGAGGTTGCTTTGACCACCGACCAGCAAACGTCTATACTGGACGAAGTAGTGGCGATCGGATCGCAACACAACGATCTACAAAATGTGGGTCAGCTGCGTTTTGCGGGGATACACTTTCGGGTGGGCATGATCCTCATAGATTGTGTATCTCAAGAATCGGCGAATTGGTTGGTGGAAATCTCACCTAAGCTTAAAAATTGGGAAGGGAGAAACTATCCCTAAAGGGGCGGCTATAACGGCCTTTCTGTCGAGGAGCAAGGGGAAAGAAATGTAAGGACATCGAGTTGGCGAGTCATCAACTCGAGGGAGGAGGGTCATGGTCAGGTCCTCAGAATAGGAATTGACCTCAAATCCAAGGAGGCAATAGACAAAGAGGGACATATGCTCTATTATAAATACGGGACAACACCGGTATCAGGTCTAAGGAGACAAGGAGAGACCAAGTTAAAGAGGTGGAGAAAATGGAGACAGGCCTCCAGGCTCCACCTCACGGGTTCCTCAGCCGGAGGCAAGCTCCTCGACTGTGAAGAGCGGCACGGAGGGCCAAACTTCAACCGTGGAAGGGTGTGTACCCTTGGAGGAAGAACTGTTATCAGGGGAGGATGGGAAATACTCTGTCCCCTCTACAACAGGGGTATGATGGGTTATAGATTGTGTGATGACTCAAGGAAGGGGGGCGCAATAGATCTTTAAGGTCGCAGTGATTAACCTCCCCTCTTACTCATTCTACATTCTTACATAATTCTGTGTATTCTATTCTGTTTATGCTGCTCTCGATTTTCATTTTTCTTTTTTTCTTCAGAAATGTTTTTATCTCATCAGCGAGTTTATTATTTTTGTTACGCTGCTTTGTGGGCCCCTTATTTCTTTCACACACTTTAGTAGAGTTTCCATGAGCTTTTATGTGTTTGTTCCTTCTTCAGGCAACATATGCTATCCAGCAGCTGTTCATATTCACTGGATCTTTCTTTTGGTGTGTTGGTGTTTACTCTAATTGTTGTTGGTTTCTTGATCAATTTTAGTTTTTCTAGTCTGATCAATTTTAGTCTTTCTAGAATAGTAAGTATTTCACATTTATTTATTACATTTCATATAACTTTATGGTTTAGATTTTAGATAATATAACCTTTTTGGAAGTTCCTTATTGAAACTTTTACAATAAATGACGATGTAGGAATAATGAGTAAAGTTAGTGCCAAAAAATAGAATCTTCATATTATACTTCAAAACTATAACAAATTTAATTTTCTATATAAAGTAAGAATAGTTTTTATGTTTCTTCAAAAGGTACATTTTATTAACATACATTGGTATACGAATTATGTTTTAATATTTGCTTTAAATTCATACGCTTTTAAACTTATTTAATTCAGATATAAAATAGACTAAATAATCAATTAATTTAAACTGAAAAATGATTTGATTGTGATAAATGATTTTTCTTTTAATGGAATCTTATAAAAGACCTCTTTGGTGTTTGATGTCATTAAGATAAATATAATCTTACTCAAAAATTTGACCTTAAAATTATACATTATCGTAATTTCATTAATTAGGCTGTTAACGTAATTAGACATAATTAAATAAATTAAATCTATAATATTTATTCTTTAAACAGTCTGATAATAATATGTAATATATTTATCCAAAATACAAAATTACCGACACATAGCATTCAAATATTATTTATTAATTTAGAAATCAATATTACAAGGAATTGTATGAATCATATTAATATACTTTTTTTACATTACTTAATGAATTATATTATCACATATAAAAAAATTAAATCAAGAAAACAAATCATTATTATTAAACATAATTTTTAATCTCTTTAAGTACAGCCACAAACTAACTTTAGTAATAAGTAAGTCTGTGGTAAAGCTTTCATTTATACAGTATGTTTCCAAATATGTACTGTTTATAGAACAACAAAGTTATATTTCGTTGTAGGCTTCCTTCAATTTAAAAATAATTAACATTCTGGTATTCACAGGCCATCATTTTGTTGTTATTTGTTATGTCGTATAAGTCTCTGATGTGATCTATGAAATGAAGATCGCTGTCATTTTATATGTAAATTTATATGGGAAATGTAATCGATCGTCATTTCTCAGCCAACTTTTTTTTTCGATCATATTACGGTATTAGTAGATAGCATAATAGTAGATAACATATATACACCATTTTTCTGTAAATAAAGTTATTGTTTAATCAGTAAAGTAATGTTTTTCAATATCACATTTATGTTTCTAGAATTTTCTAATATTGATATTTTTTAGGAATTTAACATTTTCACGAGCCGTTACTGTATGGGATGGTAAATATTAAATATGACCTAAAATATAAATTAACCCAATTTCTAACATATTGATTGCATTGTTATCCCTTTTAATATTGCAAATTAATTCGATTTATTTTAAATCAAATAAAAAACGGTTGCTTTTAAAAGGGAATATTGTACTCGAGGATATTTTGTGAATATTATAATTAGATAAATTATTTAAAAATGTTTCGTTTAATAGTGTGTAGACAGTTACATGGTAACTGGACTAAAAAAATCAACGATTAGATATATAAAAACTGTTTAATTTTTGCTTCTATGTGTTTTTTATATCAAATTTTGCTTATGCCACTAAAGAATTGATAGAAAAAAAACTTTTAAACAAAAATGATAAACAAAATGACAGACAACTACTGTCTTTGTCATTAAATTCTCTCTTTGTACTGATTGTAATTATTATTAATCGACTCTGAAGATTTTTTTAAATGTAAATTGTGTTATATCACTGTAATGGAAATTTGATGTAGATTATAGGTATTCTATTAGATAATAATAACAGGTTAAATCAATTAAGGTACCTATTCTATTGAAACAAAGGCCCACCTGGTATATAAATAATTGAGACACGTGGTATATAAAACCAATAAAGACATATTAAAATAATTATTTACATAGAATATGATTAGTCAAAAGAGTATAAGGGTAATCATATGAAAATTAATATGCTCCCAAAAAAATTAAATATAGTAGGTAAAGTTATTTTCATTGAACCACGTCTTTAACTTATATTTTTTATACGATAACTTAGTTAATTCAAAAATATTTTAAGTTAAAAATTGTTTATCGATTTGTTGATGTTTCACTGGTACTACTGGCGATAGTGATGGTATACGGTGGGGGTGCTGAAATTTCCACTGTCCTATTTGCTGTTGTATTTTCATTATCAGCTTGAGGTTGTCCAACCTGGATTTTTACTATGTCTTCATATTTTGGAGGCGGTTCTATGTGATATTCTAAAAACATTTTTTAAATTACTATTTTTGTGTATGGTACAGCTAAAAAAACTAAGTGATAGATGATACCGGGTGTTTCTCAAAAGTGGCTCACCTCTATAACTTTATTATTTTTTCAGATAAAAAAATTAAATTTGGTATGTTAGTATATGATATAAATTAGGATTGTTCGACGTATTTAATTGTTTTCGGTCACTTCCTATTTCACCGGAAATTACTACAACTTTTAATTTTTAAATGACATTCTCGGTATGTTTTTTACTTGATCCGATAGAAAATGACATTCTGAATAGAATGCTATGCCAATTTTTGACATTTTCAATTAAAAAAAAATAGCATTTTAAATTTCAATTTAGGGTGTTATGACCATAGATGTAACAATTCGGCTCGAAATAGCAAGTGTGTGGTACCAAATTTTTCGTAAAAAAATGTCTTTTCTAATTATGCCAATGAACCACCGTCGTTCTATTTGAAAATATTGCATTATGATTAAAAATACGATTTGTCATCTTTTAACCGGCCAGGACAAGACACGAAAAAAGTTAGAGGATTAAATATATTTTTCCAAGGCTCCTTGATTAAAAATGTGTGTCTTTAACACAGCCATGATACTCTAGATTGAAATTTAAAATACGATTTTTTTGACCGAAACTGTCAAAAGTTGACATATGATATGTCATTCTATTCAGAGTGTTAATTTCTATCGAATAAGGTAAAAATACCGGGATACCATCTAAAAATTGTAAAAGTTGTAGTCATTTCTGATTGACCACTGATAGACAGAATCTTTCATCAGTTTTAAATACTTATTGAACTTCTTTATTTATTTTTTATGTAACGTTGATATGATTTATTTACCTGTATAAGGTGGTGGACCTCCAGGCAAGATACCTCCTTCGTATCCAAAATCAGGATAGTCGAATGATCCATCAGAGCTGCGTTGTGATCTTTGGAGCTCCCTTCTACGAGCAATTCTTTCTGCAAAAAATCGACCTAAATTATACATTATGTATACTGTACGAATAAAAAAATACCGGCTTTTAGACACTTAGAAATGACTCTCGATAAAATTTTATATGTAACTGACCCCAACCGCAAGCAAATATGGCACCTAGCACAATCCTATAGGTCAGATTTGAATTTTAAACCAATTAAACTCCGAGTGTCATACGCGAGTATGGAATGTAAGATAGTGCCATATGCACTTACGGAATGTACCTAGTAGTTATGAAGCAGCCAGAGCTCATATATAGGTAGGTATATTTTAGACATTACTATTAACGCTCTGTTATAGAGCATTCCAACCAAAACCAAACCAACCCCACCAAATAGCTAACCTAACCAAAGCAATCAACCCCATCAAATAACCATTTTAACCAACGCAACTAACTCCACTAAATAATCAATCTAACCCCACCAAAAAGAGTGAAACCAACGCAATCCGTATTTTGATTGCTATTAAATATTTGCAGCTTTTTTTTTAAATAAAAATAGTTGTAAAAAAAATAAAAAAGCTATGGCGGCGGCGTGAGATTTGAACCACGAAGCTCTCGTTCACGAAGTGATGACCTCAGTCACGGAGCCACAGCTACTCTTGCAGGATTGGCTATAGGCAGGCGTTACTTTCTGCTGGAAGCATAACTACCAGGTACATTCCATAAGTGCATATGGCACTGCCTTACATTCCATACTCGCGTATGGCACTCGGAGTTTAATTGGTTTAAAATTCAAATCTGACCAATGGGATTGTGCCGTATACATGTACGGAATGTATAAATGTCAACCGCAACAGTAACCTTATACAATCAAAGAGCAACTTGATGCCATCTTTCTCAATTACCTCAATTATACGCTATATCTATGTTAAAACTTCTATATACTCTCCTAATTAAAATAATTCTAACATAATTTCATATAACAGAAATTATTGTTTATCTTGCATGATTATCGCATTCTATTATGATGATATTTGATCATAAAACATTATAATCACATTTTGTCTGTCTTAAATTTCAAATTAGATTGACTTTATTGATATTATATTATATATTTTATTCATGTTACTTTGTCAAAATTTTCTAATCGGTCATGTAATTCAATAAATATTTGGTTAAATTGAATGTGGTAGACAATGAATCAGTACTTAAACTAAAAGAATTTCGTACTTCCATTGTCTTTATTTATTTTTGATTAACAGAACGTTTCAACAAAAATAAATAAAGACAATGCAAGTTCGAAATTCTTTTAGTTTCATTTTGATAAATTATATAGGTCTATAAATATTTAGGAAAAAGATAACAAACAAGACTGATCAATGTCATTCATAGGTTTAAAATATTCTGCGGTGCTGTAAAAAAAATACAAAAATGGAAACAAAAGAGTCGGTGGCTACAAATTTTTAGAATGGTGGAAAACTTTTCTAAACAGAAGCAAACAAAACAGTAGTAAAACACTCGCCAAAATTTACTATAGACCTGATAGGTACAGACAGGATAACTGTGTTAACTGTAGTGGGAGCAGAGTAAACCTTATGTTGCATTCATCGACCTAACAAAAGTTTGCGACTTTGTAAACAGAGATGCACTGTGGGAAATTATGCAAAAGTTTGGGGTACCGAACAAATTTCTTACAGTGTGTAAAAGGCTCCATAACAACAACAATTCGAGAGTGTCACATCATGGATCACTAAGCGATCCCTTCCTGACAAATACAGGTTTTAGGCAGGGATGTGTGTTAGCTCCTCTCCTGTTCAACATATTCATTGCTCTCTATTATAGGAGACAGCAAACTGCAGGAAAGAGGAATGGGTGTTAGATACAGGTATGCCGGCGTTCTGTTCAACATAAAAAACTTAGGGTAAAAATACGTATAATATTCATCACAGAACTTCAATACGCTGATGATTGCGCTCTAGTTGCAAAAACGTTAGAGCAATTAGAAGCAATTCTGAACACGTATACCTGGGCATACGAGACTTTGACGCCTTAAGGTAGGATGTTTTACTTTCCGACACTGCGACATGCGATAACGACGTGCGATAAACTGTGGCGACGCGGATTGCGGGTTTGCGACAAACGTGTTTTCTTACCATGCGACACTTCAGTTCAGCAGGTCGTTCGAAGCAGTGTAGTTTATTAAGACGAACGCTATTCGTCGTAATATTGCTGTGGTCTTTTGCTTTATGACGAAGAAGAAGAAAATTTAGCTCTACTACTTCACGCTCCTGAACCTTTTCAGAAACATTCTGGCCTATACTGCGAGATATTTTTCCATGCGTTGTCTTTGGTCACCTTATGCTTATATGAGTTTCTTTTCATCTCCCAGAGAAATGGAAATGTACGTACACAATCTACTAAACGTTCGTCGAAGTCATCATCTCATGTTTGTGACATGACAGAAAAAAAAAACAAATAATTTAACCGCCAAAAATTCCAAATAGACCGACGCCGATGCGGTGGATGCTACAAAAGTACTAGCTGCGATGTCGTTCAGAAAAGATTTTATTTTTCTCGACGACGCGGACGTGCCGTAGCGACATCTGCGATGCCGCCATGTCGCTGTCGCAAGTCGATAGGTTAAGCAACATAGTAATTTGATTAGTGCTAGATTAAATTTACGGTACACCGCAGTGTCGCACATCGTTGTCGCATATCGCAGTGTCGGAAAGTAAAACATCCTACCTTTAGCTGAACATTGATAAAACTAAAATCATGTGCGCTCCCCCGGAAAATCATAACAGTGCTATAAAAATCGGAAAAGAACTACTGGAATATGTAGCGGAATTCAATTATCTTTGCAGTTTGATTTCGGAAATGGCAAATGTCGACTCTGAAATTTAGCACAGACTTAGCAGCGCCTCAAGACCATTCTGGAAATGAAAAGACAGGGTTTTCTACATGAGGAATCATGATCATCAATCATGATCATCTCAATGACTTGAGCCCAAAAACAAAACTTACAGTGTATTGAGCAATAATAATCCCTACCATGTTATATGGAAGCGAAACCTGGCTACCGTACCGCCGACACATGAACGCATTAAACAAGTTTCAACAGAGACACCTTAGATAACTGTTAAGAATCAAATGGTACTTCCGCTGAAGTTATGATTACTAAATCCCGCTTAAGATGAGCTGGCCGCGTATGTAGGATGCAAGAAAACTACCTATCGAAATCTCTTCTTTACGGTGAGCTTGTAGAGGGTAAGAGAAAACCGGGTGGACAACTCAAAAGATTCAAAAGGGGATAAGCATGCAGAATCAGTGGGAGGAAGTAGCGCACAATAGAACGCAAAGGAGAACAATTGTAAACTCAGTTAACAACGACAACCAAAAGGTAAGAAGGCAACAGAGTAATGAGATTTTTGAATGTCCGGAGTGTGGAAGAGAGATAACATCATGTATCGGGCTTTTCAGTCACAGAAAAGCTCATGAAAGCACACGCCTTGCGTAACCATCTTCTAATGCGTGTCAAATACTAATAGTAAGTGGGTCTACTAACAGAGTATTGCAGGTGCAGTAAAAGTTTAACGCTGGTGACACTAACAGCTAAAACCATGTACAGATTTAATCAATTAGATGTAGGAACGACAGAAGATTTTTTTAAAGTCGTCGGATTTCAAAAACCTTCAATATTTAAAATAATGTTTGTTTTAAACATACTTCCTTTTAGCAATACCATCACTTTTCGCCACATTCCAAATTTATCTTATCAGGTGTTTATTTATAATATGGACAAAAATATTTTTGAAGGGACATAAATAAAGAAACCAACATAAAAATTGACCATACTTAGTAGTTATATTTGCTTAAGGTGAAAACTGTTGATATTCTGATTTAGATTTTTACTAAATATGCCACGCTGAAAATATTTGTCTGAGGATGTTCGCGAAAAAATAATCAACGCACATCGGAATGGTATGGTGTACGCCGGCAAATGGACATAAGTACATTGTTTAATTTGCATAGGTCTGTCATTAGCAAAATGATTTTTAATTTCAAAACTCGAAATTCCTTAAATACTCTTAAAAAAAGTGGTCAGCCAAGGAAAACAACGATTGAAATTGAAATGATAATTTAAAAAGTCGCCTTAACTAATCCGCATAAATCGGCAAATCAAGTTTTGATGGACCTGGTGTCAATATAAGCTCTAAGACCATCCAAAGAAGGCTAAGGGAAGCAGGATCATTTAGCAGAAGAGCAGCCAAAAAAATACTCAAGAACCAGAAGGCCCGACTTACATTTACAAAAAAATATTTGCATTGGTCGACGAATGACTGGAAAAAGGTCCTGTTTTCAGATGAAAGCAAATTCAATATATTTGGATCCTATGGCATATCGTGGATATATCGCCCAGAAGGGAATGGATTCTAAGCCAGTCCGATAGTCTGGCAAATGTGTAGTGTTTGTACTAAGCGTTAATTGATAAAGATCTATATGGGAAATTTTGTTCCAAAGCATAAAACTAGAGGACGCTCAACCTCAGCGTGGTGCAAATACTGAGCATAACTTCTTCTTAAGGTGCCGTGCAGATTCCTGCGTAGGCGTTCATCTTTTTCTTCCTCATCAAATTGTTCTGTTAACTGCCGCGACTTGGAGTGCTTGGAAGTCCTGTATGCCTGTCCAATGACGAATATTTCTCAGCCAGGATAGCTTCCTTTGTCCTATCCCCCTTTTGCCCCCCTCTATTTTACCCTGGAGAATCAGACGCTGAAAGTAATAGCGTTCTCCACGTAGTATGTGTCCCAAATAGGCTATTTTCCTCTTCTTGATGATTTCGAAGAGTTCACGTTGTTCCAGACCAGCTCTTCTGAGAATGTCTTCATTCCTAACACGGTCGACCCAGGGCACTCTTAGTATTCGTCGTAGGGTCCACATTTCGAAGGCTTCAATTCGGTTTATTGTTGCTACCTTCAGTGTCCATGCTTCCACACCATATAACAAAACGGACCAGACATAGCACTTCACCATTCTGTATCTAAGGCCGAAGTTCAAATTCCTATCTGTGAGAAATCTTCGCAGTCTCAGAAAAGTAGATCTTGGTTGTTCGATCCTGCATTTGATCTCCTGATCCGGATCCCACGTTTGGTTAACCATGCATCCCAAATATTTAAATTGTGTGACCCGCTTGATGACCTCTCCATTTAAGTAAATTATGGTGTTCGGAATATTGTTTCTGCCAATAAACAAACATAAATAAATAACAGCCATAAATTTAGTTTTTGTAGTATTTATGTTTAAACCCAGTCGTTGACTTTCACTGTTAACCTTATTTAGAAGGATTTGGAGATCATTTGCATTGTCTGCCAATATCACTGTGTCATCCGCATATCGGATATTATTAATTGGAATACCATTTATTTTCAAACCAATGGGACAATCGGAGATTGACTCAGTGAATGCTCTTTCCACATATAAATTGAACAACATTGGAGATAGAATACACCCTTGCCTTACCCCCTTTTTTATTTCAAAAGCTTCTGTTACTCCCACGCTATGTATACGAATTTCAGCTTTTTGGTTCAGATAAAAATTACAGGTGAGCCTTATATCTTTTCCATCAAGTCCCAAGTCTCTGAGGTATGATATAAGGAGGTTATGTTTAACGTTATCGAACGTCTTTTCATAGTCTATAAAGCACATGAAGACATCTTTTCTCTGATCTTGGCAATTCTGTACTAAAGTTCGAAGACTGAATATGGCTTCTCTAGTACCAAAGCCGTACTTAAATCCAAATTGACTTTTTCCACTTACTTCCTCACATTTTTTGTAGAGTCTTGTATGCAGTACCCGTAAAAGAGCTTAAGAAAGTGGCTCATTAGACTAATAAGACGATACTCTTTACACGAAGTTGCGTTACTTGACTTGGGCAGCGTGATAAACGGAGAACGAAGCCAGTCTTCAGGGATGTGACCGGTGTCATAGATGTTATTGAAAAGCTGTACTATAGTTTTTAAGTTTTGTTCATTAATTAAGTGGAACGTTTCCGAATACATATCATCAGGCCCTGGAGTTTTGTCGTTTTTCATTAATCTAATCGCATGAATAATTTCACTTTTCAATATGCTTGGTCCTGATGGCATGGGAATCTCAGTTGCAGGGTTTTCTGATCTTTCGTCGTTGAGAAGATTAATGGTATAATTTCTCTATCTTTTTCTCCAAGTTTGCAATAGTTCTTCTGTTTACGTTATAATTTTATTTTTATCAGTTTAATTAGGGTTATTGATTTATTATGGTGTAACCCAACTATCTCTTTCACTTTCTTGTGAAGATGGAAACTGTCTCCAAGGTGACTGAGATTTTCGGCCTCTATACATCTCTCCTTCAACCATGTCTCTTTTGCCGTTCTTATTTTATTACGAATTTTTCTTTGCATAGATTTATATTCGTTGTGATTATTCTGGATTTTAAATTGTCTTCGTTGTTCCATCGTTTTTAGAATATCTTCACTCATCCACTCGTTTTTCGCTGTTGTTCGATTAGCCGTGAGGAGATTTTCATTTGTGTTCTTGAAAGCTTGCTTAATGCCCAGCCAATGTTTCTCAATGTCATTTGTACTGACAATACTTTCCAATTCTCTGAGCATAACACAGGCAATGAAATCAAAGTCCACCGCACCAGTGAAGGCGCTTCTGGACCTTTTGCTTCTTCTCATTGTGATCCAAGCGGATCACTCTATTGACAGCAAAGTGCATTGTTTTCGGGGAAAAGGACTGAAACAGATTCCATTGAAGGACCTCTACTCCAAATGAGATTGGAACCAAATGATCAATCTTTAGCACTACCACAAACTATTTGAGGTAACTAAAAATATTTCAACACCGGCCCGCAACTTCCTCACTACGTCACTGTTAGTCGGTATTTTAACTGATATAACTGGATTATGATATAATGTGTTCCAGTATAACCAGTGACAGTGTATTGAAACAATTTAAATCTTAGATCAGAAGATACTTTTATGATGAGTTTATTTCATTATTATACAGAGTGAGTTTTAAATAAGTGCAAATATTTTTAGAGGTAGTATATTTTCACCCCAGAAACACGCCTATGAAGCTTTTTTCGCGATTTTTTTTGGAAAATTTGGAATTTTTTGTATTTTTTTGAAAAATTTTTAAATTTTTATTTAAAAAACTTAATATCTTGATAACATAGGTAGTAGATTAAATTTACACGAAAGGCAACCCAGAAAAAATCCAGTGGTTCTCAAAATTTAAGCAAAAAATATTTTTTCTTTAATATTCAAATTAAAATATCTCAGTTATTTTGGTCTTATTTCATAAACGGTAAAGAGAAAATAAGTTTCTTTTGTCGGGATCTACCAGCCTGATATTCGCACCTATTTAAGACTTACCCTGTATATTTAACTAAGTTTTATTCAATTTAACTCACCAGCTATTAGTCTTTCTCTGTCATAAGTCTGTTTAATTTTTTGCAACAGTCCACAAAAGGACACCAGAAAAATGAAAATCAGAGCTGCCAACAATATAAATTCGAAAGCCATGCTAAAATAAAATTATTTGTTTAATAAACAATGTATCATGTATCAACGATATTAAAAACATTAATACTAGTACAAGTATAGAAGTATAGTATATGATATAATATCATAAAGTTGTTGTAAACTGTAAGCCTGTAAGCACTAATAAGCAGTCTGATTATCACAATTTTAATTTGTAAGGCGTGAAATGCATTAAGTAAATATTTTGCTTCAACATTTCCGGAGAAAAATTCTTATATTCTACAATTTAAAAGAAAATCATAAACACATTATTTTTTAATAACTAGCATTTAAAATTTGAAATTATATATTCTTTTAGAGTAATCTATTAATTTTTTCATCAAATACATATTTTAATTGCCATTAATTAATAACAAAGTTTACAAAAATTGTAAACTTTGTTATTATCTACTCTTAGATTTGTAACGACTAGTTTATCTGAGTGCTATAAATTTATATTTTCTTTTTAATGAGTGTTGACACTATACCTATTTTGGATACCAATAAAACACACCTTTATTTTGAAAAGATGATTACTAAAAATTGGAGTTGTCATCTGATAAATCTCAAAAAAGAAAAATATTTTCTTTATTATATCTGCTTAGGACAAATTCAATAGAATAATCAATTTAAACAAAGAGAAACTACAATTAATATATTATGAGTAGTCAGTATGGAATATTTTGTATTATACGGCAAAATTATATTAATTGATCAGATGTAAAAAGATATCATTTTCAAGACGCCTAATGGATCTTGTAAAGAATAAAAATAGAAGAAACGTATTTTAATTTTTTAATAGTTATTTTCTGCCCATGGAATAAGGGAAAATTTCGACAGAAGAAAATGAAAAAATGGCAGAAAATCTAATTTACCTGTAAATTAAAATGACAGACATCACCTGTCAAGAACTTCTTGTTGGAAAGACTTTAAAGTCGTTTAGCGCATTTTAAAATATTCATATTATGTTGGTATCTATATATTTCTCTTATCTATGTTCAAAATATTTACTTCATGTTATTTTCTGTGAAATTAAGTTTCACTATAAGTATGTATTTAATACGCTTCTGGCACAAAGAAATGACACAAAAATTGAAAATGATGCTGATCTACTCACGTTTTGATAAGTTTTCACAAAAACACCGTAGCCTTACACAATTTAGGCATATTTTTAGGCAAAACCAATTGTTACAACAATGTTGGTAATCTTTAACTTGTACTGTATAACTACTATTTTAGGTAACTTTCAAATGAACTAATGTTTATATAAAACAAAAGTATCTAAATAAATGTTTCATTTACCTTATGGCTTCTCATAATTCAGTTTTTAATATCGATTTTTTACAATTCCTTATGATAAGATAATATTTGCCGATATGACGTAGATACCTATCGATATAATAACAATCCAAAATATATTAATTAATGGCACATATATTGAGTACAAGTACCAGCAATATCGTAAATGCGCAAGTCTGAAAAATATAAACGAAAATTTCAGGAGGTTATATTATTTAATGCACAGTTCTCGTATGTATTTTAATAATAATATCTAATACTTACAATAATTCAGTTACATTTTAATAATAATTACTAGTTTTCACCTATTTTGTTTACAGAAACTAAAATTTATAGGGTTTAACCCATACTTATTACAATTATTAATGCTATTTTTATATGCGCTCTTTATTGCAAAATGTGTATATCATTATTGGTTTCGTGTTAACTCCTTGAAAAATTTAATATTACACATGTATTGTTTAAAATGTTTAAACAATGATATGTAGACTCGCATCCTTTAAGCTTGAGTACATAAATCTGCGTACTTTATCACGTATAGTTTATCACATGAAAATTTACTAAATTTCTTTTTTGAGAAAATGTATTCTTCGTTGATGTTTATCAAAATTATTCTTTTTTTATTGCCCAAGCTAAAGAAAAAGTGGGAAATAAATTTTTATTTATAATATTATCTTTGTAATTTCTCCTAACTATAATTTTTTTAATAATATTATTTTTTTCTGGTATTTTTCTGTGGCGTCCTTTATTGTATATCAAATAATATGTGATGGTTTGGTAGTTTCAGTATACTGATTATTTCAATACCTCATCAAAAGTATTTGAAATACAAGTTACAAGATAGTTCTAAACAAAGTTTTTGCGATATCAATTACAAAATACTTTTTTAGAAGTATTTGAAATACTAGATATAAAATAAGTGTTTTTCAAATACTTTTTTTAAAATAAAATAATTTCTGAAAGAAAACTATTTTTTATATTTAAAGTTCTTTAGCTTATTCCATTAATAATAATTATGAACAAGAATCGTGTATATCTGGGAGTCTTTTATCACTTAAATATTGCAGTTTGTATGTGATATTGTTTGTTTCTAACCAGCGAGAGCGGTGCTGCCAGTACATAGACCCCATGTTGTAGCTACTTGCAACAGAGAAATCAGAGTCCTCTAAAAACATGTAATAAGATTGGTATTTTGTCTTTCTATTGACATATTCATCATTATTGTTTGTCCAATTTGTTTTTCATACTACTACATACATTTATTAATTTTACGTGTTTCAGTCAGAAAATATCTTCGGCATGTTCTTTAATTGACTTTGGCACACACGGCACACATTTCATTTGAAAGAACGAAATGGGTACTTTTCTTTCCATTTATTAATACTAGATACAAAAGAATAAAAATGTTATTTTTAAAAAGTTTATTTTGTTCTATTTTAGGTTTAACGGATTTTGTTGTTCGTCTACAGATATTTCATCACACCTAATAAATGTGGATATTATATTTGGTTTATATTATGATTGAATGTATTAAAGTAAAAAATATGCACAGGTAATATTTAGTAAAAGTACTTTAGCAAACTAAGTATTTACAAAATACAAAAATAGTAAAAAATATATATGTTGGAGGCAGATGACGAATATTAGATATATAGCGATTATAATTAAATATACCTACCTATATCCACAAAGTTACGCGGAAGAGTTTTGATTGCATTGGTTTCAACATCTATGCTGAGAGGGTGTTAATCTTTTGTTGTTATATTATACCAAAAAAGATTAACCCCCTGGCAAGTTTAGTATGGACAAATCGCCATATGTTTATGATGAAAAAAATAATTAATAATTATTTTTAATTAATAATTAATAAATTAAATAAATAATTAAAAAGTATTTCATATGGGTAATTAAAAGGTATTTCATTGGTTGATGAAACGGAGTTGTATTTTTTTCCCTAGGCATCGATCATCAGGATTATTAGCCATATACAACTCCTTGTTGTTAACAATTTAATGCAATTACAAGGATCTATCTCAATATCCTCAAGGGGTTCACTCTTACAAGGACAATTCAAAATTTAAAAATCTACATTGACATAAACATTTCAAATCGAGTGACAAAAAAATCAAAAAACTAAACACAAAAAATAGAGGAACATAAAACAAACAACAAGAAAAATACGCAACATCCACATCACAGTTGGATTAGAGTATCACAGGCAAGTATCACAGTTGGTGGTATATATTAATATCTTTCATAAATTTCAAAATATTTTTAATTTTTTCTTCTTCAATTAAATTTTCACGAATTTCACCACGTATAGCGAATCTATTTTTTTCTACCGTATATTGAGAATATTCACATATAATGTGAGTTACTGTCAACTCACAGACTATGGACATTGGAGGTATTTCTCTATTAAGCAGACGAAGAGAAAAGAGAAAATACGTACTTTTACCTTATAATATCTGTATTTCAAATACTTGTATTTGAAATAAGTCACATCTCTGATCTCTGTTTACAACACATCAAGATAAAGGTATAATATTGATAATATTAATATAAATAAATAGGTATATAATAATTTTTTTAAACACTTTCCATATTAAAAAAAATATAATATAAATATTTTAATTAAATGTGTTTTTTACTCTGTTATTTTTATTAATTTGATGGCTTACCAATTTGTTGTCGATATGGTGAAGGCGTTTTAAATATAATAATACAATTGGATAACGGACACTGTAGATCTGTTATTAGGTATATTATTTTTATATTCTTAAACTAATTACAGTACCTTATGATCGAAAAAAACGGTGTCCATTTGGCTGGGAAATGAGGATCGATGACATTTTCCATATAAATTTACATTTAAAATGACTGCGATCTTCATTTCATAGCCATCGCTGACGCCGTTTTATTTTCGATCATACGGTATTAAATATAGCAAAATAGCTTATGAGTAAAAGCTTTATTTCATATATATTTTTTTAAATATTAAATAACCATTCATTTTAAAAAATTCTAAATATAGAATTTTTATTTTGTTATTATGGTGAAGGTTTAAATTTTAATAAACCGAAAAGTAGTTGTAGAGAAAAGTAAAAAATACTGGAACATTAATAATTTTATTAATATTCTATTGTAATTATAATATTATTTATTATCTTTCAGTTTGCGGTTTAAAGAAAGGTAAAAAAAAACTATTTGATAGAGTTCATATTTGCACTTGCTGAAGTCCTTAAATATTCATATATTATGTTATATTAATATTAATATTTATAAGTTATATTTACTTAATAATACAGGAATTCCTCGTTTTTACGCGGCATTTTTATACGCTGTTTCGCATATATGTATGTATACGCGTTTGCACTTATGACATCAGTAACCCATTTTACGCAGTTCACTTATACGCGGTTTTATCATTATTAAATAGAAACTGTTTATATGCATGTAACCACAAAACTAAGTTATGTTGTCAGTGATGTAACTCAATACAAGAACAAATCAATAAGTTGTCAAGTAATATACGAGAAATGACCACATACCAGAAATGACAATATAAATATTGACTACATATGCTTAGAAATTGTCCCACGTGAAAGTGCTGTGTATGTGTATCAGATATGAAATTAACGAAATCGTTGATTTAGCAAAGTCCTTGCCTTGAGAGAATTTAATGTTTTGGATGAGAAAGATGTAAAACACATACTTGAATCACGTATTGTTGTTCATACTGAAAAAGAACTAAAAGAATTGGAGCATTATAATGAAACCAAGAGATGAAGAGGTATTGCTGATACCGGTTACCACAAGGGTTAACACTGAAAACTCTACACAAATGTCTTACTGTAATATGGTATGAAAAAAAACCGCCATCCAGTTTTCTTGGAAATGACGATTGTTTACATTCTTCATATAATTTTACATATAAAATGCCAGCGATATTCATTTCATAGCCATCGTTCACACCGTTTTTTTTAATTAAACTTTTGAAACCACCCTGTGAAAATCAAACAAGAGATCTTTGCGGCATTGGCACTATATATTTTATTTAGGTATGTGTTTGCATTTATTTGTTGATGCATATATATTTTTATAAATAAACAAAAGTTGTTATCGTGGGAAACATAATAAAAAAGAAGAATGAAATTATTGGGCAACCTACAGTAAGATTAGCCACGAAACGTAGTCGTATTTTAGCCATGTTTCGTGGCTAATCTTACTGTAGGTTGCCCAATAATTTCATTCTTATTTTTATAAATATTACAGGTATCTATGTTCACATTAGTAAGATTTATTATTCAGCTATATATTTTTTGGTTTTGTGGTACTATGTATTTTTTGTCTTTTTAAAATTTTTATCTTGATCATATATATTTTTATAAATATTACAGGTATCTATGTTCACATTAGTAAGATTTATTATTCAGCTATATATTTTTTAGTTTTGTGGTACTATCCATTTTATACTACATTAACCATATGTACTACATATCCATTTTTTGACGCAGTAAGCGTTGCAAAGAAAACACGGTATTACTAGGCAATTGCAGCAAGACTTGCAGAAGGTTAGAAATACCCGAATTTGTATCCAGTCACATAGAAATTCTCTTAAACAATATGAAATAAGGGCTAGTATAGCATCTGTGTGCAAGTTCACCTCCGATATCTAGAGAGCGCCAAAATTGCGCCACTCCATTTTAGAAGGGATCACGCTGATTAGGGAATAGACAATAATTAAGCAAATTAATTTTTTACCGACGAATTATGGTAGTGCTCTGATCGACTAATTCCATTTTACCGACCTGATGGCGAGCGCTATATGCCCAGTGCAATATCAGGTTTATCTCAAATTTCAATGGCAGTTGATTATGGTCTATGGTGGTATATGATGGACATCAGGGCGCACAGATCTTGTAAAGATTAATCAACAAACATTGACTGCAGAGCATTATTTAAGTCTATACTTCGTTAGGATTGTTTCTCAGTATCTTGATGACGTCGAAATCTAGTTGAGAAATTCCAGTGATGAGTTCATGTGTGGTACGCATGTAGTATCGCCCTAAATTCATTAGAGCATGTATGAGACTAGATGGAGACTAAAGAGAAAATGTTGGGGCGTGATCACAAAACGGTGCCAGGAGATCTTCAAGAACTGAACAATGCTTTAAGAGAAGAATAGAATAACTTCAGCGCATATACAGAGCAGGATTGTATCTGCAACTTAGTTGAATGCCTACTCAACAGAATGTGTAAAGTTATTAGAGCTAAAGGTGGTTAAACGCACTATTGATTTTGTTTTCTTTTTGATCTTGTAACCATAAAATTGCTTTTGTTAAACTGAAATTAATTTTTAATATACATTTCATTTTATTATTTAAGCTATTTTATTAGTTTTCTCAAATATTTATCTACATATATTCATAAAAATAGCAAGTTAAGAAAAAACTAAAAATTTAAGTAAAGATTATTGACTGCATCCTAACTTAAATTTTGAGTTTATATTCATAAATATAAACGGCATAAACTTCAAAATAGCTTCACAGAGTGTTTAAAAATAATATAACGAACTAAAAATATCCAGCGGCATAATAATAAATTAATTGTGCCATACTTTTTATCCGCAGCGTATTTACAAGTTGTTTTCGAGGAATGGGTAACCTCCGCGTAAGACAAGAGGCTTATGTATACTTAATTTTTTAATTTTTTAAACTAATCAAATATACATTAGTTTATAAATAACTGTTACTTGTTATACAAAACCTGTATAACTGCTATTATAGGTATCTATTTATATATTTTTTATATTTTGCATGCTGCAATCACAATGGTATCTAGTTCTTTATTAATGGATAATAGTAGTGTAATATGATATATTCTTGACAAAATGATGAAGATTATTAATACTACAAATTTGTATTTTAAGATAAAAAAATGTAAAAATTAATTGTGCTTTTATATTTCACTAGCTCTGTACAGCTTTTTAATCCAGACTTATATAGTACAAAATAACACCACAAATAAATCAGTAACACACTATGTTTTGGTACTTTGGAAAATTTTTGTTTTGGTAAAGCTTTTATAGAACATTTCAAAATTCCACGTTTTAAAACGTCAATATTTATAAATTATTTATAATATCGAAGTAATAAATATCTTATAAGATAAATTTAAAATTTACAGCACTAATAAAGTATTTTATTTAACAATATATTATTTTAAGTGTTAGGAATTGTTCACTAGTACCTTTATTTATTTTTTTTTTATTTATTTTAAAATTTTAAAAACAAAATAATTTAAAAAAATAATTTATTTTAAAATCTTTATCAACAAAGTTACCCTGCACATTGATTTATACATTTTTTATACAATATGATCGAAAAAAAGGCGTTAGCGATGGCTATGAAATGAGGATCGCTGTTATTTTATATGTAAAATTATCTGGGGAATGTCATGAATCGTTTTTCCAAGCTTTACGCCGATTTTTTTTCGATCATACGGTATATTCTAAGCATTATATTTTTATTATTATTGACTTACTTTGAAAAAATAAAACAAATTGTCATATACATATCTTATTTTCTTTATTGCATAAATAAATTCTTGAGATTTTTCTGGATCTTTATAGTTTTGAATATCACAACAAAATGCGAATAAAGTTAATATAAATTTTACTAATCACTATATGTAATTAATGGTAGAAAATACGCTTATATAAATATTATGTACACTAAATACATTTTAATATAATTATTACAGTTTAAACAGCGCTAAGATACACTAAACGGCAAAGAAATACATGAGGAATGCACTTGAACAGTTGTACGACAGCAATACACTTAATATAATATATGTACACATATATCAGTACCTACAGGAAATTGTTACAGTAATACATTACGGTAGCATTTACTCTTCGCGTGCATACCTCTTGAGTTTGTGCATCTTAGTCTTTAATAAACTTTACATTAATCATTCTTCCTCATTCACACGCGCTCACTTTCGACATTTTTACGTTATATATGTTATATTAATATCTCAGTTGGAATATAGATAAACAGGAGGTAAAAAAAATATATTATTAATTTTTCTATACATAATTATGTATATATGAATATCACAAAAACTGTTAGAACATTCTGATAGTAACTGAAAATATATAATAATACTATAAAGTAATTTTGACAACCTTTAGTTTTGCTTGACGACAATTTCTTTATTGTCTCTAGAACAAGAACTCTAAGTTCTTATTTTTTTAATATCGAATTTTAAAACATAATTTTTAAACTTAATACTATTCAGTCGTTCGATTTGGTACAGCAGGCTGTACAACAGTCACAGAGGAACTGCTACTTGCTTGGTGCACGCCTGCCTGTTCTGCTCGCAGAGTTTCCATCGAATTGTTTTGGGCCATTGCGATTTTGATGGCTTCTTCATATGATGGAGGAGCTGAAAGAAAGAAGAAATGTTAGAACCAGATTACAGCTAGAAAATAAGGCTCTATTTAGTAGATATTTAAATTAAGAAAGTAACGTAACAGTATATTACACGCCAAGTAGTTGAGTGACGGACACTTGACCAGTTGCATTACTGTCTCGAAATTTTTGTTAATGTCTCGACAATAAGTGTGGGTTTAGATTGGTTGTAGAAAAATATCGTCGGAAAGTAAACCAAAACACCACCTTAAGAAAGCTTCAGAAAGAGCAGAAATAAAATAAATGAGCAGAGAAGAAAAATAAGGGAAGAAAGTGAAGAAAATGTGTAAAAAATGGAAAAATGAACTAAAACCAAATAATGTAACACTTACAACATTATAAAGTCAGTAATGTCAACATAATATATATGGTCGTAAATAAAACAAAAAAAAAATAAAGACATCATATTCAATTGTAGAATACCACTTTATCTAAAGAAGGAAACATGATACCCACGGGGAATTAAGAGACTTAAAAAAAGATCAATCTTAAGATGAGATCATTATATTAAGAAATTAGCAGGGATAACTTAACGGGACTCCCACAGACTCAACTATAGCCTACAATATGTAAGGGAGACTTAATATATCTAAATATGGTAAGAAATGCATAACTGAAAATGGACGAATAAAGGTTGATTCCCACTATATCTTCCGTATCAGCTACATTCCTTTCCGTTTACGTAAAATATTATATCATTGTAAACGAATAGAACAATGCACACTATCCGTTCCATTTGCGTACCGTTTCCATGGTTACGTTTAATAATGTGAATACAGTCACAAATTATATGGAAGGTATACCGAAACGGATATGAAACGAAAACGGAATGTATAGTGAGAGACAATGTGAAAACCTTAAGCTGGAAATCATGATGATGCTGGAATTAAGTATATGGTTTTCAATTTTATTAATTTTACTTAGTTGGTTCCAATAGTATTTTTATATTTATTCCTAATTTAATTATTTAAAAAAAGCTACTATAGTTTCTGAATATTGATTAAGATAGTTCTGTTGTATTGACAATGTATCAATTAATTCATTAATAATATTAACATTTTAAAATTTGATAATATACTACTCCGTATATGTTGCAGGCGTATAGATCGGACAATTCGTCATTTTGCAAAAAGACTAGGCATATTATTAAATAAAAAAGGATATTTTACAAAGAACCTATCTGTCTGATTTCAGTATATACTTCAAGATGCCTAATGAAGACTAGACAGATTGCACAAAACATTTTAGGCGGGATTAGTATAACCAATCTGTATTTATCCAAGGAAAATTTCTTCAGCAAATATCTCTCAAAATTAATATAAAATATCCTAAAAAGGTAATAATTTTGTTAACGAGAGAGTCGTTAGAAAAACTGTAGTAAACATTTGCGGACAAGGGTTCCATGAATGTTCTTGTTAAGTCTGCGAAAAAAAACCAATTTAATACAA
Source organism: Sitophilus oryzae (assembly GCF_002938485.1). Classification (NCBI taxonomy): domain Eukaryota; kingdom Metazoa; phylum Arthropoda; class Insecta; order Coleoptera; family Curculionidae; genus Sitophilus; species Sitophilus oryzae. Next base: position 425,567 of record NW_022146741.1, on the reverse strand, counting down.
ATTGCTGCTATTCCAAGAAAAGTGGATTAATGTGCAACTCAAGATATCATGGCAGTAACATTTGTGTTAATATAGGTACCTAGATTATTATATATTCGTAGATATATAGAGATATATTTTGTATAAACTTATAATTATAATTTATGAAAAACGGTTCAATTTGTTTTAGTCCAAACAAAATAAATTTTTTTAGCATAAAGTATTGTTTTCCGTAATAAAATATGTGGTATTTATATTAAAATGCAAATTATTTAATATGCTTTACGTATTTACACTTTTGCTGACTAAACTTTGATCATTTTTTAATCTGCCTGGCAACGATTTGGCATTTTGTAAAATGACTGAAACAGGTAGTCTTTTTGCAGAAATATACAGAAAATAGAAAAAGTAAAGTGAAGTAAAGATTTCAGTTAACGTCTCCTTTTTGCTGCCAGGGCTAATCTGGACGGGGCCTACTTTGTTTACGCGGAATCCGAACCGCGGTCCTCGGCCATATCATGGTCAATGGCCTACCAACTTGGCAAGTGTCTAAATCGACTCTTATTCACGAGATATCCGATCCCATCCGGCCTCGAATGGCGTGAATGAGCTAATGAGCAGTGTGCGTCAATAGATTTTACACTTTTGTCTTGGACAACAGCGCGATACAGAGTTTCGAACCGATCACCCGTCCATCCACTAGTATCGTCGTACATCGCTTAACTTCGGTGTTCTAATGGGAACCGCTGTTTCGACGTAGCTGGGCCGTTGCCTCAGAAAATAGAAAATATAATCATTGTGGTACCCGGTGGTTTTAAGGTGGCTCTTAAAAGTGGCTCACCCCCTATAACTTTTATATTTTTTCAGATAAAAAATCGCAATTTAGTTTGTTAGTATATGACATAAATTAGAATTGATTGACGTTTGACGTATTCAATTGTTTTCGATCACTTCCTGTTTCACCGGAAATGACTACAACTTTTGATTTTTAAATGGCACCTCGGTATTTTGTTACTTTATTCGATAAAAAATGACACTCTGAATAGAATGACATATCATATGTCAACTTTTAACGTTTTCGAATATGGTTTATTTAAAATTACAACATGCGGTTCATAACGACAATTTGACTCAAAATGCCAAGTGTGGGGTACCAAATTATTCGTAAAAAAATGATTTTTCCAAATATGCCAATGAGCCATCCTCATTCCACTTGTGAAGGGTACACAAACGCATTTCAAATACATCTGAAAGTCAACCTTAAAGGTCGTTTAAGGTCTCACAACAAGGTTCTTTCTGGAATCACTCAAGGAGGTTTGAAAGCCACATATGTCAAGGTCAAGCGAACTGCGCATGTGGAGGAGCCCAATCGGCTAATATCTCCTACTATTGAAAGACAGACACACTGGATTGAAATGTTGTCGTCATTTCCGGTGAAACAGGAAGTGACCAAAAACAATTGAATACGTCAATCATTCCTAATTTATGTCATATACTAACATACCAAATCTCATGTTTTTTAATCTGAAAAAAATAAACAAAATTATAGGGGTGAGCCACTTTTGAGACGCACCCGGTATATGGTCCTATATCTCCTACGCGGAACAAAGGGCTTCACTGAAGGTTCTAGATCGGGTTCTTTTTATTAGGCTCTTTGAAAAGCGACTGAAAATAGATAGGCTCTTTGAAAATGTCCGTCTTTTGTTTAAAATGCCGGCCTTATTTAGTATTCCTGTTTTTGTTGGAAAAATATAGCGTTGAACAACAGTAATGAATAGAATCCGAAAAATTCTATAGAATGTGCTAATTGATCCTTAGAATTGATATTAATTAATATTGAATATTATAAAAATTTCATTAACGTCCGAAATCATAGATAGACAAAAAACTCGTCTGTAGGTACGTGTCTAAAATAATGTTTAAATATAGTCTGATTAGATGTCTGAATATAGACAATGTTTTTTGTGTATCTATGGAGTTGGAAGTTAACGAAATTTTTAATTGGTAATATTTTTTATCATGTTATCATGTTTAACATTACATGTTAACATGTTAATAACATTATGCTACGTATGCGACATTTTTTGCTTATCTATGAAGTCGGGCGTTACTGAAATTTTTAATTGGTAATATTTTTAGCGAATCAATTAGCACATCTTAGAGTATTTGTGCGATGTAATTCAGGAATCTAATCTCACAACTATGTTTAACATTATTATTGTCACGTAGGCGATGTTTATTGTCTATCTATGGAGTCGGGCGTTAATGAAATCGTGAAATGTCAATATTTTGAACGAATTTAATTCATACATCTTATAGAACTTTCGGAGTGATATTTGGAGATATTTTTTACTTAAAAAATCGATTTTGACTGCTAATGTCGCTAGACTATTTTTGTTCATAACTTTGTTAATACAACTTGAATAATCTTAATAAATAGTCAGGAATTATAGAGAGATAACTCTTATTCTAGAATAGTTACTGATGGAATCAGTGTTGGGAGAATTGTCAGCTCAGGAGCTTGGAGCACCCTCAAAAAGGAAATTCACTCCCTGTGGACGACATATCAAGAATGTAATTTTGAGAAACACCTTAATGTAGTATTCAGCAATAAAAAGAACTGGGAGAGGGAAACGTTTGCTTAGGAGTTAAAAGACCTAACCTAACCAAACTTTGCATACTGATTCTTCCAAAAAAAATGCAGGAACAAGGATCGGAGTGTTTGGGTCGAGAACTAAATACTCCGAACCAATGGGCACCTACCCTAGCATCCTATAGTCAAAAATCTGCACTATCGAAAGATGCGTATAACTTATCTTAGATAGGAACTATTGGAAACAAGAAATAGTCATCTTAACTGATAGTCAAGCAGCAAACAAAACCAAGTCCCCCTATTCTGGGTACCAGTTCACCAAGGGATAGAAGACGATGAGAAAGTAAATCATCTAGCTAGAAAAGGAGCGAACATTTCACTAACTGGGCCAGAACCGTTCTGCATTCCAAGTGAAAACCAACTAAAAGCCGAACCCAACAATTTGGAAGACTCCTAATAACCTGAAATAAGATTCCTGCAACGGTCTAAGACACTCAAAGAAGTTTCTCAGGATTTACGACCGAAAAAAATCAAAGATTTTCCGTGATTAAGGTCACCAAGACACTGTCTCCATAATAATAATTAACACCTCGCTAGATTGAAGCTAAGAAAAAACGGCGAATGCAGATTCTGTGAGAAGAATTGAGAAACACCAGAACACCTTATCATTGAGTGCGCCAAGACGACAATCATTCGTGCATTAAACTTTGGTACGACTGATATCGGAGATGGAGAACTACTATAAGTGAAGAAAGGGGGACACAATAGATCTGTAAGGTTGCAGTGATTAATTCCCTCTCACATTCATTCTACATTCTAACTGACAGGCAAAACGTAAGGTAAAACGTTATGTTTACGCATGTCAACGCATATCTGTGACGACCATATACTAGGGCTGGCATTTCTGGTCTTGGGTCCCGATTTTCGTGTGGACGAAGAGTACGGTCAATACGCTTAGAGAAATAAGATGTACTGAATAAAGACAGAAGGCAAGTATTTTCCCAAGGGTATGGAATCTAGCGTCAGATTAAGTGGTCTAATGTAGTAAGTCAATCTAGTAAGTCTCTGACTTACTAGATTGCCATACCGATTCACTCCTATATGCTGGTCTGTAAGCCGTTTTACCCCTTTTATTTAATGTTAAAATAACACATTAAGTAAAAGCTAGAATTTTTTTTCTTACCGTCATCGTATTTCGGAGGTTTGTTCATTTCGTTCATGATGCTGATGTGTTCAACCGAGACAAACGCTTCAGGAAACCGCTGTTGCTGCTCTTGCCCTTGAACTCGGCCGCTGATGCTGTAAACATTTTGTTCCTGCTGTTGAGCTGTAACAAAGAAAATTCTTTTAGAAAAACACTACTAACCACAAAACACGGTTGTAGCGTAACTAGCTCAAGTTATTTAATCATTATTTCTTTGCGATACTGACGTCATCGTCTGTAGATGATTTCTAGACTGTGTCGGCGACATCGAAAGGAGTAAAAGTGAAATGAGTCTGAGATAGTCGTGTAACCTTAACTTAACATCACGTGCATGGTTGTTGCACTGTAATATTAAAAATTATAGGTACACTGAAAAAAAAAACGAAAATTGGCGAATTATGGTTAATTTGACTAACATTTATTTACAATAAATAAAATTATATTTAATCACTTAACTAAGAAACTCATGTAAACGATTTCTTCAAAAAATTTCGTGTTTGTAGTTAACAAATTTATAATTTATATATTTATATTTTTTTCTATACCGGGTGCGTCTCAAAAGTGGCTCACCCCTATCATTTTTTTTTATTTTTTCAGATAAAAACGAAATTTGGTATGCTAGTATAATGACGTAAATTGATTGACGTATTTAATTGTTTTTTTTTTCATATGTCAAGTTTTGACACTTTTGCATATGGTTTATCTGAAATTGTAACATGCGGTTCAAAACGACAATTTGACTCGAAATACCAAGTGTGTGGTATCAAATTATTCGCAAAAAAAATCTCTTTTCAAATATGCTAATGATCCACCCTTGTTCCTTCTGAAAAAATTGAGTTATGATTAAAAGATCTATTTGGGTATTTTTTAACCGGCCAGGACACGGCACGAGAAACATTAGATGATGAAGTGTCATTTTCTATCGAATAAGGTAAAAATATACCGAGGGTGCCATTTAAAAATCAAAAGATGTATTCATTTCTGGTGAAACAGGAAACGACAAAAAGCAATTGAATACGTCAGTCAATCCTAATTTATGTCACATACGAACATACCATATCTCGTTTTTTTTTATCTGAAAATATAAAAAAGTTATAGGGGTGAGCCAGTTTTGAGACCCACCTGGTATATTTTTAAATATAAAAATATTTAGCTCTCGAATTATAGGATTAGGTTACAGATTACAGATATACTAATTACAAGTGCTGATTGGCTATTTATAGATATACCTATTAAGAATTTTATTTATATAGGGTTTTCCTAAACTGATCAATCATGTAAAATAATTCTAGTGAATTTATTTCTGGAAAATACATTGCATCTATAAACATAGATGTTTTGAATAATTCATTTTTTTATTCTTAACTTCAGATAGGTATACTAACAGATATTGTCAAAGCTAAAAATATTTATTTTAATTTGTTATTATTTTTTTCGTTTTCCATTGCGCCATCAGTATAAAATATACACAAAATTATTTATTATAGCCCCATAGTATGTTGAAAATACAAAAACAAAATGTGCCTAATTAAGTGCAATTTTGGTGAATATATATATATATACACATTATTAGACAATAAAACGGGGATCATAATATAATATGCAAATTATTGGAAAAACAAACAAAATTATGGTCCTATTTTTCTCTAAACATAATTATTAAATCCCCTTGTTTTTCACAAACGTTAAAAACAAATGCATAAAAAGTAAATAAGATTAAGCAAATTAGTTAAATTAAAATCATTATTACAACTCATGTTATTATTATTTTTAATTATTCGTAGAATATAGGTACACAAAACATATAACATTTTATAAACGAGGCTACTGATCATGTTTAAAAATAGGCGTAAAAAATAAAAATAATATTTTGAGGAATATTGTTTTCCTCTGCCAGCTTCGATTTAAATAAATAATTAATTAAGAAGACTAGAAAATTCAATTTGCCTCTTAGTTTTTTGATATCAGTTATAAACAAAATATTGTAGATAAACGATTAAATTTTTACAAATGTAAATTTTGGGTTCGTTGAAGGACTATTAGAGCTACAATTTACAAATATGTTTACAAGATACAAGTGTCCGAAATAAATAAAAAAAATTATAGTTGTATTTTTTTAAATGGAACCTGTATATTAATTATTTTATTTTTACATTCTACGATTGATTGAGAATTTTTTTCGAAAGTAGACTTACAAAATATACAGGGAGTTCTAATATTCCCTGGAATAGAACAATTACGTATTTCTTGAAACAAAATAAGTTAATTGTTAAATGGAAAATGGAAAAAAGAAATTATTTTTTAGAAGTCAGCTTCGGAAAAAGATTTTTTCCTCTAAAAGTATGCGTAGTGGCGTTTTTTACAAGACAAAAAATATAGCAAATATTAGAAGGGCTATTTTACGAAAAAAAATCGGCAGCCCAAAAAATCTCATTTAAATCGGAATAACGGTTCTTATTATATCTTAAAAAATGTGTTTATTTTTTTTAAATTTGATGCTCTCTAACGGACAAACGAAGCACTTTTGTTTAGAGATAAATTGTGTGAACTTACTCTGATTCAAAAAATACGTAATAATTCTATGTCCACGGAATATTGGGACACCCCGTATAAACCAAATTTGTAACACTTTTAAATTTTTTTTAGTTTAATCTCAATGCAATTCAGTTATGCTGATTTGCTTGTGAACCCTCTATACAGGGTGAGCCTTAAATAAGTATAAATATTTTCAGGGTTGGTAGTGACCAAATTGATTGCTGATAGCTCATAAAGTATGTCCATAAGGTTAAACATTTCCGACAATTTAGTTTTATAAACAATGTTTAATGTATGAGTAGTAAAAATATATTAAATTCAATTTGGTTACAATAAAAAAATTAAACCTAGTTCTGAAAAAACAGTAAAATAATAAAAAAATTAAACCTAGTTCTGAAAAAACAGTAAAATAATTTCTAATAACAATCGTGAAAGGAATAATTTAATACTAGTTTTACTAAAATGAGATACGTACTTGCAGTATAAAAAATAACAATTTTAGTGAAACAATGTAACATTCAATGCAATTCAACAAAAATGCTATATGGGTAAAAATAATGTCGGATTGTGGCAAATAAAAAAACTGTTTGTTAAGATATTTTTTTGGTATAGCAGTGCAATTTATTAGAACACAAAATCTGTAACGCACCCACAATAATAACTGTCGAAATACATTCATATTCCTCATACTTTCTCTCATTATTTTTTATCCTCCACTGTATATACACATACGCGAAAAACACAACCAAAGTCACGAACAGCCAAAACAACAACATGTCCGCCGGCCGGGACGCGAAAACTTCCGACTCAACTCAAAAAATCGGCCAAAAAGTTCACCGAGCCACGTATGTAAACAAATCTAGTGTTAATTAAGGTAAATGAGGTAAGTACACAACGAAATGTAATTCGTTGACGCCACCACGGGTTGAGATTCATGATCAAATAATATTTTTACGATCAACGATATTGCGCGCAGTGAATATACCTCGACTTGCCGGATCCTTGTCGAGTGACAAGTTAACTTTTTCGAAAACAACACGTGAGTTAAAATTAGATAAGGCGCCGCATAGCTGTGTTGGATGTAAAAAATAGCCTGTAAGATAAAAAGTTAAAATTAATTCGGATCAATAAAATTGATGTTGCCTTGTGACGATCCTGATGGCTTGCTTGAATGCTACACTGAAAAAAATCCGAAATGTAACGAATAAATGGTTTGTTTGGTCAATATTTATTAAAATTACTTGTGTTTTGTTATAATTTAATAAAAATATAAACACTGGCTAAAAAACCGCAGCGCCGCGGGCCGGTGGTAATGTTAGTGTATATGTTACGGTTAAGGTCCGATGTCCGGGTAATGTCGACATTACTCGGTTAATCTCGAGAATAACCCTAGAGAATAACACACAACAAGACAACCAAAAACAAACCAAACCAAACATTAACCTCTGTTAATGTCGACATTAACCGGACATCGGACTTTAACCGTAACATATACACTATCCCGGCCATTATGTGACATGATATTTCTATATCTGTAAATGCCGGTAAGAGGCTTTATAATAGGCCTTTATAATTAAAGAGGCTTTATATAAAAATAATTCGGGATCAAAATCAACGGTGAACTGATTATACCATTCGCTATGCTGACGATACGGCTATTTTGTTAGGATGATCTAGGTTTCCAAAATCTCATATTCTGTTAATGCAATGGGACAGACAATGAAACTGAATATAATTGTTTCTAAGACAAAACTCACGGTCTTCAGCCGTCAGCCATAAGTCAACGCGTCACTACAGATAAATGGACAAAACATCGAAAGAGTATCCAATTTTAAATACCTCGGATGCTACATCACTGAGCAATTTGGCCCGGATAGAGAAATTAGATGTATCAGGATTGAATCTGCTTTGTAACAATAATCTGAACTTAAAGTTGAGACAAAGAATGATTAAATGTTACACCTAGTATGTGCTCTTATATGGAGCTGAAATCTGGATATTCAAAGCTGCCACAATCAACCGTCTAGAAACATTTGAAAGGTGGTGGCATAGACGAATGCTAGGAATACCATGGGTGGCTATGCAAAAGAATGAAGCAGTCTTATACAGGCTATCATGCTTCGACCATGTTCTTAGAGGAAATCGTTACCGTATCCTAGAACTTATAATAAAGAGTAAAATAGAGGGCCGCAGGGGCGTAGGAGGAAAACAAATTTCCTGGTTGGGGCACATCCGGGAATGGACAGGCATACATAGTGCCGAACAATTGTTTAGAGTGGTAAGAGAATCCCTGAAAACAGGGGTCAGCTCGCCATCTTGATTGCGAACCTCAGGGTTCAGGGGACCTGACAAGGCACAGTAAGAAGAAGAATAAGAAATGCCGGTAGAAGATTGAATTAATTTATCGTTGACGGCCGTATGCACCTAACCTGGCAGATAAAACCCGTTCAATGGCGGCTTACTGTATTTTAAACATCCAATACCGCCGTAATGATAACATATCCTAATATCTTTGCATTTTCATTTTTTGACTTATTGAGCCGTTATTAATATTTGATGATTGTAAAAAAATGATGGGGGGGGGGGTAAAACATTCAATTTTAAAAACAAACTATTCAAAGCAATCGGATGCGCATTAATCAAACAGAGAAAACCAAAATAAAAATAGGGAAATGAAAGCAATCAAAACAGGCTGTAAGTGAATTTTGATTGCTAGAGCTATATATAGACTTAATACCTAACTTTAAGGTCCACCGAATACACCAAAAATTATTTAAAATATCGTTTAATTCTAGATTTAATTTATCTGGTGCATTATTTCTTGAAAATTCCTTGCCAAAAGCGGAAGTGTTCTTGTAAAATGGGATTTTAATTTGGACATCGACTAAATACGTTGTTGATTGTATCTATTCAAAATAAAATAGATTGTGTGGTTTTATTGAAATTTTAATGAAAAAAAAAAACAAAAGTATTCAAAGAATAATAATACACCAATCTTATAACCAAGACTAAACATCAGAATCTAAATTTTCAGCAGAACAAAACTTTTTCGCCAGTTAGTCTAGTCACATTGACATTTGACTTGATTAACTCATTCCTATTGGCTAACCATGTACATGTGTTTGAATTTAAATCCTGATTGTCCTGATAAGCCTTGTCGCTTTTTGCATTTAAACCGGATTTTCAATACTAAATATCTTATGAATAATGTCGATCTTTGCAAGAAAATATTATGCAGTTTGATAGTTCTTTTGATAACGAGTAAAATGTCGTATAAAACACAATTTTCAAAAATGTGTGACTTCTCGGGTTTTGAATTTAGACGCCTGATATAAAATATCAGCTTTATCGTTGACTCACCCTGTGTAGCTTTCGAAATATTGATACTATTCTATATTATTATTATGGATTTATGAGTACTCACAAAAGGTCTGAGATATCCTGCAATAACCAATAAGATGATTTCTTGTTTTCATTCGCCATTGTAGGAAAACGTAAGCCAAAAACAACACAAACAACAAATACACCGTCCACACAAAATCCATCGTATGTTATAATAATGTTAATTCCTTTTATTGGTTGAACATTAACAACTTTCATTAAACATAGAAAAAATCAAGTCATACAACGTCGCTTCTAAAATAGAAAACTAAAACATATCTCACATACGTACGTCAGTGATACTTCTATTAATTTTAGGTAAAGTATGACAATATAAGGCGGAATAGTATTGAATGATTTTCATTATTGTTTACAAGTTTTTATGGTTAGTTTGTTGGCGAAATTACCTTGATATTGGAAAGCACCAAACAAGTAGCTGATGAAATTTATAAACATGATTAATAAAAATAGACTACATATTTTAGAAAATGCATCATATTTCACTGCATTATATTTTAATTTTTATCTTATTTCTTTGGTTTCAAAAATTTATATCAAATTAAACTAATTAATATATTTTTGTGTACACGCACCATAGCTTCATATACATGGTGTCCCAATATTCCGTGGACATAAAAGTACTGCGTATTTTTGGAGTCAAAATAAATTCATTGTTGATAATTGTTGCTGATTTGAGGTGCCTATGTTGTGCTAAATGCTTTAACGTTGACGACAGGGTGAAAAATACCCAAGTAGCATTTTCACGACTTGCAACCACATGGTTACTAAACACAACGTTGGATTAGTTACAAAAAATAGTTAGCTCCGTACCTTGGGTATTAAAATAAATGTAAACGTTGTTGTAACGTTGTGCCGACGTTGAACTAGTACTACAACAAAGTAAAAGCTTCTGCGACGTCGAATAAACGTTATTTTCTTGTAACCTTTTTTGCTTAAGTGATCTTTAGGTGATTCGGACAACGTAGTTACAATGTTGGGCAATAAAGAATTTTCCGACGTCACTTTCAGGACCTATTCCAACGTTATGCAAACGTCGTCTGTTTTACTAATTTCAAGGTTGTTTAGATTTCCTTATTCTTACGTTGGTAGGACGTAGAGCCACTACCTTTTCGCTACTTTCTTTGTTCTGTTCAGTCAGACAGTTCAGTGCTGTTTTTGTTTTTATAAAAAAAAACTTAATTAAAATGGGACATAAGAAAGGTACATATAAAACTAAATTTAAATATATATCGACATATTACCGATACTTTATCCACTTTCTCGTTTATTTAGAATATAGAGGGCGGCACAAGCTAGACTCTAGGATGACTAAATTAGGCAATCTTGCGACTAGTATACTACCTGTTAAGGCTGAACTGCGACTTTATTAGTCCAGTATGAGACTACTCGAACTACTCCATCTTAATCTCCAAAACAACAAAGTGAAAGCCGCTATGTTGTTGAATAAGAAAATGTTTCGTTCCTAAAGTAGCAATTCCTGCTTTTTGAATACATTAACTTGAAATATGTGACCCTAAACAATTTTTTCGCGGAAACAATTTTTTCGACTGCGAATAAATTATTCCCATTTTATTAAACGAAAATTCAAGAAATTTTTTAAAACTTCTTTAATCTTAGTATTTTTCAAACTAGAAACAATACATTTATCAATAAAGTTGTTTGCGTTTAACTTTTTTGCCTTGGGTAACGAGTTACAGAGTCGGTTAAAGTGTTTCAATAATTATGATCCTCAAACATCCTCCAGACTTAAATACTTTTGTTTTGTTTTTCTTTACTGCCATCTGGCATATGTCTCTAGCTAAATCATAAAAATAATATTCTTACTATAATTATCCCAATTTAGGACAAAACGCGACTTAGACGCCATATTATTATAGTTTTATATTTCTGTGAATTAGGATTTTAAACAACGTTGCAGTTTGTACTAAATTAAGCTGCTAGCCAACGTCGGTATCCAACGTCGTTTCGACCCAAAAATTATTCTCCAAACTAGTGCAGACTAGGGTTGGCACGAGGTTGTGCCGACGTTACGACCCGACGTTTGATCGCGTGACACAACGTTGTCCCGATGTCCAAATGCTGCTTGGGTACCCCCACCCCTACATCCATTTTAGTATAAATATTTTTTTATTACTCCGACAACTATTTTTTTTAAGTAAACTTGCCACAAACATTTTGAAATGTTTTCAATTATTGATACTTTTCGATGTTATTCTTCACAATGACGATGATAACAGTGGCTTTGGTGATTATTGTTGTGTACAATTGAATATTATGGTTCTTAGTGTCAAATATTGTGCAAAAGTCATTGATCTTGTTGAAGATGGCTGAAATTATGAATATTCGCTTGGTCCATGAATAAGAATGGGAAAACATAACACAATATACTTATCAGCAGCCTCATTACAGACAGTATAGCAGCCGAGGGAGGCAATACAAAGGTTGAGACTATTTTTTACAAGTTTTTTGTTTTTTTTTGGACACTTAGTTATTACAGTTATTGGTTATTACAGGTATTTTTTTAATATCTTTAGTTCTGTTAGGGTTACTATTATTTATTAAAACCAAGCCTGTTTCGATACTTTTTAACGTTTTTTAAATTTTAACTATTTCCTATCACTGTCGATATGGCATTACGACAATATATAGTCACCAAAGCCACTTCTTGATAATGAAAAATAACATCATAAAGTAATGATAGTTGAAAAAATTGCAAATTGTTGGTGGCAAGTCAATTTCGCTCTTAAAAATTAATCAAGGCATGTGTTTACATGAGTCAAAAAAGAGACATGTTTCTGACCGAAAAATAATGCTTTTTGAAAATTTGCTCACGAAATTATTACACAGCGTGTTTGAAAGTTAGAGTAAAAGACAACCCTTCAATTAACCCTGTATAATAAGCCAAACACTAAAGTTTATAAAAAACTGACTTTTTGAATTAAAGTTGATAGATTTATATATACAATTTGCTACAAAATTCATGAAAAATGGGCTAAAAGTAAAAAATATAACACTTTAAGCTTGACGAAAAAAAATTCCGTTGCGTTTTTTTGCATCTGAGTGTACTTTAATTAGAAACAGAGTTTAATTAATACTCACGATAGTTTAGGAATCTTCTGTAGTATCCAAACGCATTAAGTTTACTTCTTATACGTATATGTAATAAAACGTACATTAAAAAAATCAAGAAAAAAACTTGCACAATCCACACATGATAGCTCAACATTTTTTGGATATTCTGTAGGTATTTTAATTTTATTGGCACACTATACTACTAATGTTTTATTGAAATATACAACTGATCAAACAACTTATTTACAAAAGACAGTATACGAGTACTAGATGTTTTTTAATAATACATTTAACTTGTCTATTGAGATTAATACTAGTTTATAAAAATATTTCTAACTATTTCAAATTAAATAAAAATCTATCATTTGCTTTTATATTTTCTAAGAAAATAGTTACTTTGTTAATATTATAGGTGGTTGGGATTTCTAATAGATATAGCAATATATTAAATGCAGATTATTTACAGATGCATTGCGTTAATAAAATGTAATTTAAAATTTTAATTAGGTATGTATTTATTATGAAAAATCTTATGACAGAGTGGTTTATTTGACGTTACAATTTTTACAATATTGTAAGGAGTTTGATTATTATTATTTCCGGAATTTTGTCCGGAGGACAAAATCATAACATTACAAAGATAAAAAATCGAATAGAATTTGAAACTAATATACAGGGTGGTCCGAACTGTATTCCGGAAACTTCAGCAGCATATTCTGCAGATAAAAATAAGTAAAAAAGTTCTTATAAATGTATGTAACCTAAAATGCTAAAGTTAGTTTAATAACCAAACCTAAAATGCTTAGTTTCGGAGATACAGGGTGTAGAAGTTTCATTTTTATTTCGATTTTTTCGAAATAATTTCTGAAGTAACATCAATATTTGGATGAAATTTGGTATCTTGGAGTTTTTTGATATGAGAAATTCAATTTTGATATTATATTTTGATGTCAATATGACTCCTATTTGTAGAGGGCGCCACCTACATATTTTTAACTGGTTTGAAGAGTAATAACTTTTCGTCTGTACCTGTATAAAACTACTAAGTAAAAAAATATACATTTACGATGTTTTTAACGTAAAAAAGATCTCTTGGTAAAAATCGCTACGAGTAATAGTTCTCGAGATATTTGAAATCAAAATTATCAATACCTGTCATCATTGACATAAATTAAACATGTTGACTAAATAGTTAATAGACGGAAATCATAAATTTGAAATGTTTTTGTGCCAAACCATCATCAATCATCATTTTTACGAAGAAAATTTTATGATTAATTTAAAAAAAATAAAAATTTTCCAAATTTATCTTTTTAGTCAAATAACTACCTACTCAACATGTTTATTTTTTGTCAATAATGACATGTATTGACTTTCCCATTCTAAATATCTCGGGAAGGGTTGCTCGTAACGATTTTTAGCAAGAGACATTTTTTACGTAAAAAAATACAAAAATGTATATTTTTTCACTCAGCAGTTCTCTACAGGTACAAACAAAAAGTTATTACTCTTCAAAACAGTTAAAACACATGTAGGTGGCGCCCTCTACAAATAGGAGTCATAATGACATCAAAATCAAATTTCTCATGTCAAAAAACTAACAGACACCAATTTTCATCCAAATATTGACGTTACTTCAGAAATTATTTGGAAAAAATCGAAATAAAAATGAAACTTCTACACCCTGTATCTCCGAAACTAAGCATTTTAGGACATACAAAAGAAGTTTTTTACTTCTTTTTATCTGCAGAATATGCTCCCGAAGTTTCCGGAATACAATTCGGACCACCCTGTATATGTATACAAATTATAAAATTTGTATACAAATTATAAAATAAGGTGTTTTAAATGTTTAATGTAACCATTTCAAGACGATATTTTTAATTTAATTAAGCAAAATTGAAATTTATATAATACCTGCATCAGACCAATAATGACATATGGTATAGAAATCCGAGAGGAAACAAACAAGACCAAAAGCATGTCAAGAGTCGCTAAAATGAAGAACCTAAGAACCATAATGGGGAAGACTAGAAGAGACAGAATTAGAAACACAAATATCAGACAACAATGTGGAATACAGGACGTAGTGAGATGGGGCTCTTGAATCAGGGAAACCATGGGTAAGAGACAGCCGGAAAGATCTCCAAAAAGATGGAAAGACAGTTGGCAATCTATCTCCCAAGAACTCCTACACAGGCAACCTTAAAATTAACAGATAGAAAGATCTCAAATAAGTAAAAGAAGAAGAAGAAAAAATTTTTATACAACATTTTATGCAACCAGGATGGGGATTTACAAGTTTTCAAAAGCAATTATTTTACATACACTAATATAATATCATATACTCAAAGACCAAGATGACATTTCTCGCAAATTTTGAAGTATAATTAGTGGAAAAGTTAAAAGTTTGATAAATTTTTCTAGTAATTGAAAATATCTACAACTAATTTTGACGTTCTGAATGCTTATATTATAATTAAAGGAACAAACTTCTACGCTAATTGAAACCACTAATTCATTCCACTAATTGCGAGATTCTGAATGAAGTTTAAGAACTACAAAGAGAGTATAGATATGTGATGGCGGCTCCACCATAACTGAAAGTGATTGAATAACCAACTGAAGATGATATTTATGATAATGAAAAATTATTTTTACCTTGTACGGATATTTTATCTGTGTGTCCTCTTCTGTAAATACTGTAAACAATATAACACAAAAAATAGAGTAACGCAGTTATCATGCAAACTATAGTATCAGCCATACTTCTTGGCTTGAATGTACATTATACAAAAATTGTAATGAATTGCCAAAAAATATATGTATATATAGTTCAAATATTATCTTATCGATGAAGATGAATCAATCAAATTGCAAATACTTCATTGATTTGATTCAATAGTAAAATTTACTCTAAAATAAAAATACTTCCTGTGGGGGAGTAAGGTCTGCCCTATCCACCATGTAGGAGTTTCTTACTTTTCTAGTTTTATTCAGCAATGATGAACTTTTCAACGATTATGTTTATTACCGTAAAAATAAGATGATAAAACACATACAAACAAGTACTATAATACTAACAAATAGTACCTATAAAATAGTAGTACTAACAAATAGTACCTAATAACTAATAAGTGATAAATGAATATAAAAGAGTACTTTTCCAGAAAATCTTTGAGAGAATTAAGAGAATTAAGAACGCGTATCGACTGTTTCCCAAGCGAGTTCAAAACAAGAAGTGTCAGAAAAAGGGCAAAAGTGGACTCGAACCTTCGCGTCCCTTTGCATCTTACGTCACAGACAAGTGTCTCAAACATATGGCTCGAAATATGGATTAGCGCATTCTTTCTTCCCAGTGGCGTTGCACTCCAACACTTCCTCTATGAGATGCGAGACCTTGTCTTTTGTGGAGAAACTCCTAGTCAGGTGCTAGGGAGCATTCTCTCTATCACTTAGGTTAGGTCTAAAGAGCCTCCCAATGCCTTGTCCTTGGCTGTAGAGTCGTGGCCAGGAAATTGCACCTAGACTTATAACGATGCCGGATGGGACTACCCTCTCTACTACGTCATACAAGGCACCCTCTTCTGTCTGTGGTCATGTATCAGGGGCAGAGGGAGTGGGTCTTAGCTGAACCGCCCGGACTAAGAGGAGACAACCACATCAAAAACCTAAATCCTATGATGGCGGGACCAGGCCAAAGGGATACGTGGCTAGATAAAAGACTAGCCTCTACTAGTCTCAACCTTGGGGCACCAGAGAGTAACCCATTATATCCTCGTCTACCTTACATGTCCTGCAGAAATAAACGTTTAACACTTGTGGAGTATCACCAGCTTTGCCAGAACTCTAATATAAAGACATCGAGTTAGCGAGTCATCAATCCGAAGGAGGAGGGCCATAGTCTGGTCCTCACAATAGGAATTGACCTCAAATCGAAGGAGGCAATAGAGAAAGAGAGATATATCCTCTATTATAGATTCGGAACTACATCGATATCAGGTATAAGGAGAGACCAGGAAAAAAGGAAGAGAAAACGGAGACAGATCCTCCAGCCTCCACCTCAAGGGTACCGGAGACAAGCATCTCGACTGTGAAGGGCACCGAGGGCTAAATTGCAACCATGGAGGGGCGTCTTTAGAGGGGTAGATTTGTCCACTTGTCGGAGGATGAACAGTTGTTGTCAAAGGAGGATAGGAAATACCCTATCTCCCTACAACCGGATGATCATCTCCATGTATTATGAGTTATCGACTGTATTATAAGTTATAACTCAAGAAAGGGGGACACAAGAATTCTTTGCAGCAGTTTTTCAGATTGGCTATGTATTTGGTCTTTTAAATTATTTTTTTTATTTTAAATTCTTTTGCCTATTGTTTTATTTTATCTTATAAAATGATATTAAGTTCAGACTTCCTCAATAATCTATTATTAGAATATTTTTTTTAGTTTTCTATTATCAATACCGTGACCCGTAACTTTAATAATTTATAAAGTGAATAGTTTTGTAACAACTATGATTGTGTAACTATTTCCTTTTGATTAAAATCTCGCTATTGCTTATCAGTTATTAAAATTGTTATAATAGAATCATATTAAACTACGCGCTAATAGGTATGCAATTTTTAGTTGGCCAACTATTTAGTTGCAAAAGTGAAATCAATACATTTTTATGGATCCGATCGGCCGACTATTTAATGGTCTGCAGAATGTGGATGCGGCTCCATAAGAATACATTCCGTAATATGCATAGCCCTATTCCGTACGCGCCAGAGAATTTTTAGTCGGCCGACTAAACAGTGTTTTTTCCGGGATTAGAATCTATAATCCCGGGATCCCGGGATCATAGCAGTAGTTAATTTTCTAGATGTGGTCTCTAGAAATTTTATGATATCATGTTAATTAACTTTTGACGTAAGTAGAGGTATTTATTTATTTAATAGCTTTTTTGGTTTATCCGAAGATCCTGGAACTACGCCAGTGTTGTTGTTCATAGTTTGAAGAATGAATTATGTTAAGTCTGTGGGCAAATCAAACTGTAGATAAACGGTATGTTAACATTTTTACTTCTATATGTTGGGTCAAAACAAATAAATGTATATGGTTAGTCATTCTTTGATACATCTCCCTTTTTTCTTCTGCAATCAACGGTTTGATTTGGTCATACATATCTTATTTTTGTTTGACAGAATTTTAGGTATCTCAATAATTTCGACCATGTTCAAAAACGATCTTTTTCTTAAAATGTGTAATAAATTTCAGTATGCACTTCAACCAATCGGAATATCTAATTTAATACTTTTTTAATCAGACTTGAAGAAAAATAAAAGTTCTTATCTCTGTATTAAAATAACCCCCTAGGGCCCCCAGTAACGAAGCATGATTAGAAAAGTATTTAATAAATACTATCTTGATCTCAACAAGTTTGTTTGGGTGTATTTTATGGCAATTTATTTCTGGATATCTTGATTAATGCGTGATTCTCACTATAACGTACCGCCACCGTCAATGTCGATGTATTCTTTAAATTAAATTACTAACATGAACATAGGTAATATAGGTATTACTATTTTTGTGTATGGATCATATTCTGCCCGCGCAATGCCCGTAAAACTTCGATCTCCCATATACTTCATGTTTTCTGTGGACGCGGTAGTTCGACGTGACAGTAAAAACTGCGCCTTAAGGTACGTCCATAGTGCACAAGTGCACCGGTTTTCCGGTGCCCGGCTTAACTTGAGGCACATCTCATCGCTTTGTAAACCTCTGCAATTGAACCAGGTAGTGGCCATTAACAAACGCTTGCGACAAGCAGGAATGTCTTATCATAGAACTATTTCTTGAGGGTCTATTATGTCTCTTATTAGGTACTAATCATATTTATATTAAACTGAAAGAAGAAATAAATACTCATGTTCATAAAATTAATAACGGACGTAAACTAATTGTAGACGGTAAGAGGAAACCGGGTGGACAAGAATATTTTTCTTCAAGGTACAAGAATATTTTTCACGAAAACTTAAAGGGAAATGCAGAATGCAGAATGAGTGGGAAGGTTTGGTTAGGTTAGGTTAGCAATGCTAAACGCAATGGAGAAAAATTGTAAACTCAGTGAACAGCAACAACCAAAAAGTAAAGAGGCAACCATGCAATGAGATTATTAAATGTCCGGAGTGTGGAAGAGAGAAATGCTTATGAAAGAAAACACCTTGCTTAACCATCTTCTGATGCGTGTCGAATACTCCTCAGCGAGTAATAGCCGTACTAGTAGTAATACGTCTCATTGTGAAGTTCGTGAATATCATACGTTATATCCAAAGCTCACCCTCAAAAAGTTTACGAATATTTCCGCATAGAGAAAGAAACCTTCAAGTACATTCTGTGTTAAGCATATTTTCATAAAACTGTGAGAACCGTTTAAAAACAATGGGGCAACTTTAAAAATATTGTACACAAGATGGTTATGATTAAAATAGATTAGTTTTTAATAGTTTTGTAAATAAATATCTTGAATTATGCTAAGGCATAACTTTTCCAGAAAGTTTTGAAAAGAGTCGAGCGGTGTAGGTTAAGTTTAGGTTAGCGAGAGTGGTCTCAAAAAGGGTAGCTAGAGCAACTTCTGTTCTGTGGTAAAATGTAGATGAAGCCTGTTGAAGCAGGCAAACTGGCGCAATATGGCCACGCGCATACTATTGTTCCTCTATTTTCTACCCCTAGTCTGCCGCGATAAACGAGAAGCGGGAAGCCTATTAGACGGAGAGCTGGCTACATAAAAAACCTTATTATCGTTACATGGCTATTTTTTTGTGTGAAATATCCTTTTGTGTAGCTATTACAAAATAGTCATGTCTGCCACCGCGACCCCGGGGCTTAAAGCGGGGGCGGCCAATCGAAAGGGTGAAATTTTGACACTAAAAATATTATAAGGTACACGAGTTATAATTTGACAATTATTGTCAAATAGCTTTTATTTATTATTAAGAAACGTGTAAAATTGTTGACAGACATTTTTCTCGTTGTTAAAATGCCGGCAGACAACGCGAGAGAGCATGGAATTTTGACAAAAAATATGCATGTAGCATGCATGTAGCATGTCGATTGGTGGAATGTCATGTTTATTTATTTAAAAAACCGTATGCAAAAGGTAGACAAAATAATCGTGACTCAATCAGCGGTAGACAGTTATAAAAAGTGCGATATTACTCTAAAGGGTAAATCTTGAATAAGTGCAAATATTTTCAGAGCTGGTAGATCTCGATAAAAGAAACTTCATTTCACCGTTTTCCAAATAAGTCCAAAATAACCGAGTTATTCAGGTTTAAAAATTTAAAAAGAAATTGATTTATTTTTAAATAATTTTGTGAGCAACCTGGGTTTTTCTGTATTTGCATCCATTCTTTTAGTGTCGTAGCCATAGAGTAAAACCGTAAGCATGGTAGGTTAAGAAATAATTATACCGTGGGTAAATTTGCGGTGAACAGGCAGTTCCTAAAAGTTTTCTAAAATATACAGGAAATTTAAAAAAAAGGCTCGATTTTTTACATTTTTTTTGCGAAAAAATAACTCATAAACGTGTTGCGGGGGTCGAAATATATCACCCTTAAAAGCATTTTTAATTAGTTAAGACTCACCCTGTATAAGCGTTTTCAGCAAACGCTTGCCGTATTATGAATTGAAACATAATAGATGTAAGTCTACAAACATTTTACGGTGCAAATAGCAGATATCGACTCAGAGGAAGACTCGTTTGTGAGAGCGAGGATCTGCAATCTGCAGTACGATGTGTCAGATACAAATAGTGAGACAGAGTAGTAAATATATGATATCTGTTTAGAAATAATAAAAGAAATATATTAATATAATATAATTAATATAATATATATTATAATCGTATACATGATTTATCTATACTTAAATGGATGAGGCAGCGAGCGTTCCCTGAAAGCGCTAGAATAATATCGCGCTTTTGATAACTGTCTGCAGTTGATTTAGCCCCGATCTTTTTGTCTGCCCTTTTGCATACGGCTTTTAAAATAAATAAATATGACATTCCACCAATCGGCATTATGCCATAATTTTTTTCATTCTTCAAATTTCATTTTTTAATAATTTTTAAAATTTCATGCCTTTTTCGCGTTGTCTGTCGTCATTTTAGCGACTAGAAAAATGTCTGCCAACAATTTTGCACGTTTCTTAATAATAAATAAAAACTATTTTTGCAATTACAACTTGAGTACCTTGTAATATTTTTAGTGTCAAAAATTCACTCTTTCGATTGGCCGCCCCCGCTTTAAGCCCCGGGATCGCGCTGGCAGACATGAATATTTTATAATGGCTACACAAAAGGATACTTCACACAAAAAATTAGCCATGTAAAGATGATAAGGTTTTTTTATGTAGCCAGCTCTTAGACTATATGGATGTATCTTTATAGGTTTATATTCTACTGTCTTGGCTATTTGACTTTAATAATGTAGGTTGGAGCTAGCTAGATAGAGACACAAAAAACTACTAGAAAATAATTTGATCACAGTGTTTTACTGTACCGGATTACCTATCGGATTAATCCTAATCATTATATTACTGTAAATATCATAAACTTTATAACCATGATCAGAAAATAGTCCCGAATTGAAGCACTACCTTTATTTGATTAAATATTAGATTTTTTTTTGTTAAGTCATAATAATAAACATCATTCTTTTATATTCGTTCTTGACTAACCATGAGTTGTAACTTTAAAAACCTCAGATATACACTCAAATGCAAAGAAACGCTACGGAGAAATTTTTGGTCAAATTTCAAGTATTATATTTTTGTTATTCTTAGCCCTATTTTCATGATTTTTTTAGCAAACTGTATATAATTATGTCAACTTTAATTCGTAAACTAAGTTTTTTATCAAATTTAGTATTAGCATATTATACAGGGTTAATCGAGGGGTTGTTTCTTTCCTTAACCAAAGCATGAATCATTGACATGAATCAAAAAATAAAATGCTCAGGAGTCATGGTTCTGGCCGTAAAATTATATTTTAGGAAAATTTACACACGAAATTATTGCACAGGGTGTTTTAAAGTTAAGGTAAAAAAACAATCCCCCGATTAACATTGTATAATATGCCAAATACTAAAGTTCATAAAAAAACTTAGTTTACGAATTAAAGTTGATATAATAATATACAGTTTGCTAAAAAATTCATGAAAATAGAGCTAAAAATAACAAAAATATAACACTTTAAATTTGACCAAAAATTTCTCCGTTGCGTTTTTTTTGCATTTGAGGTATATTTATTTTGTATGTATAATAAATGAAATATATTTTTAAAATAATTAAATGCTGGCGTGTGGTAACAAATTATTTTTGGATAAATATTCTAAAAAATTACTAATTTTATTATTGTAAAACCTCGTGTTCAGATAAGAACTTCTGGAGTACTTTGCTATTTTTAGCTCTTCTAAAGTAGAATTGATTGCTATAAATAGAATAAATGACATATATTTAATTAATCAATGAAGAAAAATCACTAATGCACGTGATGTTTTGTGGCAAAAAATATCTTAAGTGCTTGAAAAGGTACTATTTTTAATATAGATACCAAATTTCATAAATTTTTGTTCTTAAAAATATAGGTACGTATCAAATATATTTATAAAATTTATTTTGCGATTTTTACAGATCAACTTTATTTATCTATTAACACCGTACAATAAAAAACGGTGTCCAGTTGGCTTGGAAATGACGATCGACGACATTTTCCATAAATGAAGATCGTCATTTTATATTATAAATTGACGATCTTCATTTCATAGCCATCGCTGACGCCGTTTTTTTCAATCATATTTTATTTTAAATATTCTATATTTAAATAATACTACATATACAGGGGAGTCTTAAATAAGTGCAAATATTTTCAGGGGTTGTATATTTCGACCCCAGGAACACGTTTATGAGGTTTTTTTCGCCAAAAAAGGATGTTCAAAATCGTGCATTTTCTTTTAAATTTCCTTGTATATTTTTCAAAAACTTTTTAGAACTGCCTGTTCACCGCAAATTTTCCTATGGTATAATTCCTTAATCTCAGATATTACCATAGTTACGGCTTTACTCTATGGTTACAGCAATAAGGGATGCAAATACAGAAAAAATCCGGTCTCTCAAAATTTTTTCAAAAAAAAATCAATTTTTTTTTTAATTTTCAAACTTAAATAACTCGGTTATTTTGGCCTTATCTGAAAAATGGTAAAGAGAAAATATGTTTCTTTTATCGATATCTACCAGCCCTGAAAATATTTGCACTTATTTAAGACTCACCCTGTATAATGTATAATAGCATAGTAATTATGAAAATGACGTAAAAACTGTAAAGTAATGTGAAAATGATGTTAAGTGAGAAATATACCTACTAAAATGCTAGTTATTAATTTACACTTATTAGTTAACACCTATAGGTACAAAAAAACGCCCAGATAGAAGAAAATCAATATTACAAATTTATTTTGCAATTTTAATATTTTTTTTACATTTTTTTTTAAATTACAATTTTTTTAATATTAAACAAATCTAAATAAGTATTACTTCAATTTTATTTTGACAACATAGCGAGATTTTAAATACTATAAGGATACTATTAATATTTTCTAAAAATAGATCCTCCTTAGGAAAATTACATTGTTTTATAATATTTTTGATACAAAATATCATGCAAAAGTTTGTTTGAAATATCGTTATGGATAGCAGATTGTAGTACAAACTGGAACAAACCAGTACTTTCCTTTTAAACACTGTGTTATAGAATAAAAACATATTATAAATTTTTGAAAGATCTACAGAATACAGAACAGAATAATTTTGTACAGTTAGTGTTGGTATATGTATGGTGTTAAAATACAAAATTACACACTAATCCCACACTACATTTGAATTTTTTTTTTCACTCAAGGTACATAATTCACTATTTTTAATTTCAGTATAACCATATCTTTTAGCAGATGTTTAAAAATATAAAAAAAACTTAGTACTAAATTATATATTGAAAAGAATAAATTATTTGCAATGCAAAATTTCTTATGAAACATATTATTTCTGTCATTTTTAAAATTATATACGTTTAACTAAAATGGAATTTTACACATATTTCAGTTAAGTTTTTTATCTGTCAAGTTTGTCAAGTGTAAGAACTCTGGTAAATCATTTAAAATTGATATAAAAAATAAATTGGATTTTTTATTATTTTTTCAAGCTGTATGCTGGCACATATGTCAATACAGAGAATATTATATAAAGAAATATTGGATTTCTTACTGTTTTTTCTCCTTTCTTTCCGCGTTGTCCAATAAAACCATCCTAACGACAAAAGACTGGCACCGACAATAATTCCGAATGTCAATAAGAGCAATTCACCCAACTGAGCTTCCTTGGACATTCTTGAAGCGCTTATAAAAAATCCGAGCTATCGTAAATAAATTTACTCTAAAGTGATAACGATTCATTTGACGATATTCCTCACAAAATTATCTTATCGACATTCGGCGAGATACATAGAGAATTTATTAATGTTAATTCGGTTGCTAATGGATTTTACGTTTATTTTCAATATATTGTTGTTAAAAAAACGGTGAATGCGCTAGGTGAGAGAAAAACCAGTAGATTTTGAAATGTTAGCGTTAGGTGTGTAAAAAGATGATAATGAATTTATTGTACTTATCATTTTGCTACTAAATGGTACGTTTATTAGTTTTAGTAATGTTTGTTTTATATAATTTGTCCAGGAACGAAGGCATATCATATACGTATTATGTATACAGGGTGTCAAAAATAGTGTATCTTACTTCCGTGGATGATTCTACAGATAAAAATAAAGCAAAAAGTTCTTGAACATATGCCCTAAAGTGCTTTTCGAAGAAGTTACATCCCTCGAAAGGTTAAATAAAAATAATATATTTTGTTTATTTTTAAGAACATTGGTAAACCGTTTTTCTTGAAATTTGGTATTTTTACACAGATTTTAATGCCAAAGCGAATAGCGATAGTATATAATTCCATAACAGCCCTGAAACGGTAGTTTCCATTAGAGTAGAGAGTACTACTAGTGGTACTTCTTTTATCCTTATAGATACAGTAATTTCAACAAATGAAAATTAAAGCTATGACTTTTTATTCATATTCATAGGGACTTTTTGTTTTAGTTTTATCTGTAGAATCACCCATCAAAGTTAGATACACTATTTTTTGACACCCTACACCCATTAGCGTAACTAGCAATTTATCCTAGAGTGGGCCTGGAGGGGTGGGCCTGGGTTTGAGCCCAGGGGGGGCTTAGGGCTTTTGTTTTTTTTTAAATTAAAAATAATTTTAAAAAACACATTTTTTGAATAAAACGTTTACATCAATTTCTCTATCAATAAATTTCATAGACTTGGTTATCAAACCGTGTTCCCGTAGATTACTTGTAGAAACAAATTTTTTAAACAAATAAAAATTAACACATTTTTTGAACACAACAAAATGATATTAACTAAACAAAACTAAAAAACGGCATTTTTACTGCATCACAAGCAAATAAAAATTAATATATAGCCAAGAGTCATAATTCAGGATTTCTCTGGGGGGTGCCCAGCAGTACATGGGGGTGGGACCGGCACCCCCGGGCACCCCAGTAGTTACGCCAATGTCTACACCGGGTGCGTCTCAAAAGTGGCTCACCCCTATAACTTTTTTATTTCTTCAGATAAAAAACGAGATTTGGTATGTTAGTTTATGACATATATTAGGATTGATTGACGTATATAATTGTTATCGGCCACTTCCTGTTTCACCGGAAATGATTACAACTTCTGATTTTTAAATGGCACCCTCGGTATCTATATTTTTACTTTATTCAACTTTTGACATTTTCGCTTAAAACAAAATTGTATTTTAAATATCAATCTAGAGTGCCATGGTTGTGTTAAAAACACTAATTTTTAGTCAAGGAGCCTTGGAAAAATAGATTTGGTCCTCTAATATTTTTAATGTTTTGTCGTGGCATGTTAAAAGATGCCCAAATCGTATTTTTAATCATATCTCAATTTTTTCAAATGGAACGAGGGTGGCTCATTAGTATATTTGGAAATAGCATTTTTTTACGAATAATTTGATACCACACACTTGATATTTCGAGTCAAATTGTTGTTATGCATCGCATGTTGCAATTTCAAATAAACCATATTCTAAAATGTCAAAAGTTGATTTGGCATTTTATTGAGACATATGATATGTCATTCTATTCAGAGAGTCATTTTCTCTCGAAAAAAGTAAAAAAATACCGAGGCGAGGGTATCGTCCACTATCGAGGTTGACGTCCACTATCGTATGTTTAACTTCCATAATCTCTTTTATGCGTTCATTAGTTATTCGCTCGAGTCTTGATTTGCCTGCTGATCTTCTCCAAAAATCCATCTCTATAGCTTCCAGCATTCGTTTTGTTGTTTCCTTAATTGGCCAGACTTCACAGCTGTACGTGGTTATACTCTTTATTTTTACGTGGTTATACTCTTTACGTATTGTATATTAGAGTTTTGTTCTTGTTGTTTATGCTTCTATTCCACAGTATCCCATTCAATACCGTGATAGCATTCCTTCCAAGTTGGTTTCGTTCTTTAATTGTTGTATCCAACAGTCCATCATTTGTGATTTGCATACCCAAATATTTGTATTTTGTGCAGCACTTAATTTTCTTCCCTTCTTCTAGTATTAGATCTTGTTGTTCTCCTCCGATACACATATATTCTGTTTTGTTAGTATTGATCTCGAGTTCCCATTTCTGATATTCTTCTATAAGCTTACGTGTCATATAATTTATGTCATCGTAATCTTGTGCTATGATCACCTGATCGTCCGCGAAGCAAAGTGTGTAGAGCATGTTATCCCCTATGGGTACTCCCATATTTCTACATTTTTGCTTCCAACCTTTGAGAACTTGTTCAAGATATATCTTGAACAGTGTTGGTGAAATACAGCACCCTTGTTTCAGACCTTTGGTTCCATTAAATCCTGTTGTTAACTCGGCGCGGTCATAACTGTTAGATATCTAGAATAGCTTGACTGCACCTTTTTTAAT
Source organism: Sitophilus oryzae (assembly GCF_002938485.1). Lineage (NCBI taxonomy): Eukaryota > Metazoa > Arthropoda > Insecta > Coleoptera > Curculionidae > Sitophilus > Sitophilus oryzae. The sequence continues at coordinate 398,681 of NW_022146741.1, read as the reverse complement.
AGAAATTGATAACAAATGCTAAATAAATGTATATAAAAAACTTAATGTGATATGTATTAAAAAAATTGGGCCCAGTTCGTGTGATTTACATTTTAAGTTCTAACTATTCGGAAAGGTATACAAATTATGTTTGCACATATGTACATGTTTTTTCATATCGAAGAGGTCAAATTTATTTTAAATGTTGGAAAAATAAAAGAGACAGTTGATTCATTTTATAAATACAATTTTATTGTCAATTGATATTTAGTGTGTCCACGAAATAAGTTGACACGAAGAGGAAAAAATAAGTTACTTTTATTTTAAAACAAAAAGTCAATCTTTAACCACCCGGTATAAGATCCGGCGGCAATTCGCGGCAGCCAGTGGCAATTAATTTATATGCCATATTCTTTAAGCCACAAGTATTATCATGCCGTTTAAGAGGATTTGAAAGGGAAAGTAGTAAAAGTCTTAAAAAGTGACAAGCAAAAATGTAAAAATACTATTTTTGTTGCCTTCAAATAAATTGCCATAAACTAATATTACTTAGGTTTAATTAAGTGCAAAAAAGAAAAAACAGTTCTTTTTACCTTCTTTTCGAACGTCCATTACAGAAAAAGCAACAGCTTTTATCAATTTTAATAAAATAAGTAATTAATTGGCGTTGTCTGAAAACTGTTTATGTCAGCTTGATACCAGTAGCAAAAATGTGACATTTCTAATAAAAAAAAGCGCTACGCTAGGCTTACTTGATTTTGTTATTTATTATGTATCGTTTACAGGGGAATATAAGAAAAGTATTAGCAACAGTTTCACGCAAACATTTTGAAATTAATATTTCTAAGTAATGACCTATCTGGGAACCACTGTGCGCACCCGGTATGCTATACAATCGAAACAACTCAGTGTCATGGAAGAATTACCATGTGTGGAACACTATATGTGTTATTATTAGATGGAGAAAGGTATATTTGTTTAGAATTAAAAAATGAACATTTTTTGTACTTATTTAAAGCATTTTAGAATTTTTAGCATTAAAAAAAGGAAGAATAACTATTTTATATTTTAGAAAGATTGGCATACAATTTTGAACAGCCTGTATCGTTTAAGATTACGATATTTATTGAGTAAGTAAGTACAGACTAACTATAGTAAATACCTAGTATAGTTTTGATTTCGACATATTTTTAATATTTTTTGCTATTGATCGGCAAAAAAAGTTTTTTTTTTAATTTCACTCAAAATGAATTATTTGGGTCATAAATGACCTAAATACAAAATATTTTCATAGTGTCTGTCTGTCTGTCCGTCCGTCTGTCCGTCTGTCTGTAACACGATAACTCAAAAACCGCTAAATCGATTTTAACCAAATTTGGCACAAAAATACTGTGGCACCTGAGAATCTGGCCATTAGTTTTTGGTGGCGGTGAGGGGGTTAAAAATTTTAAAAAATCGTATCTCCAAAATTACAGTTAGCTAGTGAAACGCGGTTTTCAATTTAAGATTAGGAATAATATTTGCAACAAAATTTGTAATAACATCAAAATCAGTCAAAGTCGCAGTTTTTGAGATAAAAAAAAATATCAAGTATGGGCGGCTATACGTGCCTAAGGGCGCCAATTTTTTTTAAAAAGATGAAAAAAATATTTCATTTTTTTATTTATTAATATTTTTGAAACTCTCAAAACATATTTAATAATATTTTAGGATTATGTAAAATGATCAGAAAGAAAGCTAAAGATACAGCAATAATATACAGGGTGTTTCATTTAAAAAAAATCATCCCGATCCACTAAAACTGTTTTGAGCCATTCTGAAATACATCCTAGTAGGTACATACTTTATGTTTGCGCTTAAACAAAATTCCCAAGTTTTTTATTCTAGGAGCTAGAGATGCCCGACGCACTATTGCCGGATCCTGTATGGATTTCCTTAAAGATCTAGTCAAAGCTATTGCAAATCCAATGATCGAAAAATGTACACTCTATACTACTCTATTACAAACGAGTGATATTTATTCATACTCCATGTTTACTAATTTTTCTGAAGAAGCCACCTCAGAGTTTGATCTTGATCATTTCGCGAAGTAGTACGAAGAATATAGACGCGTGTTATAATTTTTTTGTCGAAACGTTTCTCGAAACATTTCCCGAGACAATTCCAACAATAATAGGAAAAAAAACAATCACGACTTGTCTCGGTCGATTTTGATCTGTTTCGGAGTTTGCGGTCGAGACAAGCCAAGATGCCCCGCAACTTAAGAAAAGCATTGAGTTTACTTCTGAAAATATTTCGAAAAATTCTTCCCGACCATTTCTTAATGCAGAGGGTGTTTAATGAAGGTTTAATGTAAATTCATGCATATAAAATAGTATTAGAAACTGACGTTTGCGGAGCAAAAAAAAGATTGTATATGCTTACTTCTTCTTCTAACCGTTTGTCTTTGTCTCATATTGATTTTATTTTGGCGTCTTTTGGCACTAGTTAGACATATCAAACACGACGACAACGCTAAACATAACAAAACACTACCGATTCCGCCTAGAACAGCTATACCAGATAACATGTTTGTGTTCTCTTTATTGATGTTTACACTGAACGGGTCTTCAAGAAAAACTATTTCATTATTTCTTTATCTTATCGGCCATTTAAAATAGATTGTGGGTATTGTCACATGTGCTACTTGTATTTTCTATAATTAGGATTGGTTTCGAGAGGATATGTCAAAATACGTCTATTAAATAAAAAACTGGAAAATCTCAGTAAAACAAATATCGTGAAGTGTCTTGTTAGAAATACCACAGAAATACCTTAATAAATTTGTGAATTAGAATTACCTTAAAAATAGTGCAAAATGGAAGGATATGCTCTAATTTTTCGATCCTATTTTGAATATATCTTTATACGTAGCGGCAAGGGATTTAATAGCTGTGGAAGTATCTATGCCAAAAAACGATATACAGTGGTCCCAAAGAACAATGACATTATGGTTTTGCTTATCATCATTTAAAAAATAAAAAATAATACATATTTTGTTCAGGAAATGCAGCAGGAAAAAAAAAGTGACATAGTATCAAAGATATCTGACATACACGATAAATTGGACATTTCAAAAAAATACAAATTATTTATAAATGCTATGTTGGACTGTGGTAATACATTCTCTATTTAAAGTCATATTAAAAATATTATAATAGAATAGCATCAAGATTAGGGTTCAGAACAGGGAAATCCCGGTAAAGAAAGTACCGGGAATTCCGTTTTTTTTTGAGACATTAAAGAACCGGGACTCGAATTTATTAATTCTTGATTCTTTCGGTACTTTCGGGACTCGGAACTAAGAAATAATAAAAAATATTTTTTTTCTACGATCGTACAAAAAGTAGCTATTTTTTACACCATCTACTCTATTACAAGTAAAATTTTTTACACTGGTCCATAAAATAAATTATTTTTTGCGCTAGTGCAAAAAACACCTTGACATTATTAACGACGACTTTAACTTAAAAGAAAAAAATTGTAAAGATTTGAAAAATTTGTTAAATCCTGGAAGATGAACCAATACCAGTACTGGACACCTCGCAGCAACATTCCGGAAAAAATTTCAGGAAAACAAGAAAGTTCAAAAACAGGAACCCGAAACCTCCACGAGCAGAAATCAAAATAAAATTCGAAAAACTATTGGAAATGAAGTTTGTCCATCAATTACCTTGGTTCATTTTTCAACCTGTGTTATTAAAATTGAAATGAACTCAAAAAAAGTTATTAATAGTTATTTATTATACAAGTTCGATACGAACATCATAACGAAACGTGTGTAACGTTAAGCCACGAGGCGTTAGCCCAGTGGATTAGTTACACAAGTTTCATTAAAAAGTTCGTATCGAACGTGTATCATTCAATATTTAATCTACGATGCGACACAAGGGACGATCCAAAGAGATTTGATTTAATTTAAAATATCAGATATCCTCATGAAAATTAAAATTCAAAATTATCAGGTGCCCATATTAGTCGACGCCGTGGTAACCGTGCTTGTTGATTGTTTCCATTTTGACTTTGACAGCTCAATTATTGCTGTTCAATTTTGTGTTAAACGTTCAGTTTTAGCAAAAAGCAAAAAATAATATTAATATGGGTGATTTTGATTCTGAAAGTGCCCCTTCGGATATTGAAGACATTGCGCAAAACGTTGTCGATTCCCTACTTCCCGAAAAATCAAGACAAACGTACGAGCAAGCCTATGTAAAACTTAAAGATCGGTGTAAAGGTAAAGGAATCAAGAATAGAAGTAACGAAAAGGGTCTCCTGGCATATTTTGAACATCTTTCAAAACATGGGAAGGCTTCATCACTTTGGGTAAATTATTCCATGCTACGTTCACTTATATCAGTGAAGAAAAATACAGATATTAGTAAGTACGTCCATTTAATTGCATTTCTAAAAAGAAAATCGGAAGGATTTTGGTAAAAAAAATCGAGAATTTTAAGAAAAGAAGACATAACTCGTTTTTTATTGGAAGCCCATGATAAAACTTATTTCCTGACAAAAGTTTCATTGATAGTGGGACTTGCGGGAGCCTGCCGGCGCGGCTTGACAAATCTGCAGCTGCAAAATGTTAAAGATGAACGACAATGCATTCATGTCATTATTCCATTTACGAAAACAAATATATCACGAGAATTTTTTATAACGAAAGGGAATGTTGAAGGAATAAATATGGTGGAAATGGTTCGAAGATATATAAATATGCGGCCAAGCAACACAGAACATACTCGGTTTTTTGTGGGGTACAGAAATAGAAAATGTATTAAGTAACCCGTTGGCATTAAAACTTTAGTGAAAATGCCGTATAAAATAGCATTGTTCCTAAGTCTTTCAAATCCACAACAATACACTGGACATTGTTTCCGTAGATCGTCTGCGTCGTTACTTGCAGATTCGGGAGTGGATTTATTAACTGTTAAAAGACATGGTTGGCGCTCTAAAACAGTGGCATAGAGCTATATAGAAAATTCCAAAGAAAATAAGAAAAAAGTGTCATGTAATATTTTGGGTAACATTTCTGGCAATGATGGGTCTTCAACAAGTTCAAGCACTCAGGAAATAAATTTACTTTCTAAAAATTCAACTCACCTGTCATCGTCTGGATTTAATTTAAGAATTAAATTGTACTGATATTATAATTAATGTTTACAATAAATAAACGTATTTAGGTATCTTCTTTTGCTTGTTTCTTATTTTAAAATTTGCGTGTTATTATGAAAGCCATAATGACATCCAAATGAGAATAGCTTTGTTCGGTTTGGTTCTTGTGGTGCCGAGAATTCCAGAACCTTTTTGACAAAACCGGGCTTCGAAATTAATTCCCGGTTCTTTCGGGACTTGGTAACAATAACAACAGTAATATATTTTGAAGTTTCTATAATGTTTATTAGCTATTATTGAAGTTTATTGTTGTTATTGTATTATTTAGTATATGTTGTTCAATGTATTTGCCTTGTATTAGTAACATTTTATGTTATGTTTTAATAGATATTTGCATCTTTAATTCGGAGTGTTTTTTAGCATCGTGCTGTTGTCCAAAAGGGAAAAGTGTAAAATCTATTGATACACACTGCTCATTCACGCCGGTTCAAGGCCGGATGAGATCGGATATCTCGTGAGTAAGAGTTAATTTAGACACTTCCTAAGTCGGTAGGCCATTGACCATGATATGGCCGAGGACCGCGGATCGGATTCCGCGTAAACAAGTAGGTCCCGTCCAGTTTAGCCATTGCAGCAGAAAGGAGACGTTAACTTGAACCTCACACAAAATAACCCCTATTTTTGTATTTGTTAATATTAAAGTTTATACTTGCATGCAACATAAACTATGTTAATTGAACACTGATTCTAAAATAAACATATCGACAGGGGTTATCTTGTAAAATTAATTTTTAAAGAATAATTTTATTATTAGACATTCTGCCAGATACGAATGCAATATGTATTTATCGATTGGGTAAATGTGTGATGTAAACTGAAAAAATGAAGAATATTGAACTCTAATCTCTCTTTTAGTTTATTTATAAATTAATTCTAGCACACTTAAAATATAGATACAATGGGGTAAACAATTCAGAATTAAGATAAAGAGACATTAATTTTTTAAATGTTTTATAAAAAGGGTATGTACTTCTTAACGCTCAAATTAAGATTAAGAAAGTCTGAGCTTGTTTATATTCTGAAATAATTAAACATGAATTAAACATAAATATGATATAATTACCAAAAATTGATCTGGATTACTTAATACAATAATAATATAAAACTAATTTTGTTCTTTATTACCAGTAAAGTGAAGATAAAGACGGAATAAAATAGCTTTTTAAACAATAAAAAATAATAGGGTGGTCAAAAATACCATCAATTAATAAAAATGAGTAGCAAGGGATTAAGGATATTAAGCAACAACTTTGGCAACGATTAGAAAACAAAAGATCGCTACTGTAGTAGTAGTGTTCAGAGAATTGTTACGACAATATTTATCTAATCCTATGTCTGATAATGAATTAATAAAATGTACATTATGGGTTTTCTGGTTTTTTGCTCTCGCAAAATATTACAGAAACTTATTGGTTCAGTGATTCACAATGTTAAAGTAAATATTTTATTGTTTTATTAATTAGAAAGGTAATTTAGTGTTTGTTCGGTCGGATTATTGGAAGCACAAATCATATACAAATGACAAATGATTTTTCTTAAAGAAGTATAAGTCATTTAATTGTTATTAACCAAAAAACTTATTTTTATACACTGCCTAGCACAAAATTAGGGTCACCCCATAATTTGCATTTATTTTAGATATTTTATTTTTTTTGTTGGATTTTTTTTTATTTAGCATAGTATTCTAACTATATGTATGCGATGTTTCTGTCGTGATTGCTTGAATAAAAATTGTTGTTTTACACAAAGTCTATTCTATAGAAAACAATGATTCAATCTGAAAATGAACAATCGACGAACATCGACAAAACTATAATCATGTGCACTCCCCCAGAAGATCACAACAATGCTATAAAAATCGGAGGAGAACTATTGAAATATGAGCAGCCCAACTAGCAAATATAGTTCCCAGTCCTTTTTAAAATGTCACTGCCCCTAAAGTATAGTTCCTAGACCCAATCTGCCACTTAAAATGTTACTCTATAAGGAATAGTCACTTTGAAGTATATTTCGAGAGTGACCGGTTAGTCCCTACCTACCATAAAAGTGGAAAATAAACACCCCGATTGCAATCGCAAACATGTAATTTAAAGAAGTGGTTGGAACTACCCGAATCTTCGAATATGACACCATAAAAGACCAAAAACTTTATAGTAACTTTTCAAAGTAGGGGTTACCAACAAGTGCTACCATAATGCCTCCATTAAGTTTTTGTTACTTTATAGTAACAATTTAAGTTACGGGGTAGTCGCGGCCACAACACCTAGTTACTTCTAATTTATAGTAGCATTGAAAGTAGCAAAATGGTTACTGCTACCTTCCTAGGTCACTATAAAGTAGCCGTCGCACATCCATTGCCACTAAAAAGTCACGGGGGTCAAAAACGGCTACTTTATAGTGACCGTAACTTAATATACCCTAATAAATATAATTGCGTCAGATTGCATAGTGTGCTGCTCTGTTTTAATGTTTTCTTTTACTTGCTTTTAAGCTGTATTAAAATTTTGTAAAATCCCTAAGGTGAATAAAAAGAAATTTAGAATATCTAGTACTTTCTATCGAAGAATTAAACAAAATGAATCACTGCGAGCCGATGCATCAACATCAGAAACAAAAACTACATCTTTCTATAGTCCTACTGATGAACATCATAAATCAGTTAGTGACTGAGACATTTTTGAAGCTGTTTCTGTAGATGAGTGTAGTGTTAGTTCATCTGAAACTGAATCTCAGAGGAGAACTAATTTGAGAACCAATAACAATATGAAACAAGAGCTAAAAGAGTGGGCGTTAAAATACTCTATACCTCTTGTAGCTCTGAATAATATAGAAACACTTATAATAGAAAATGCACAATAAATAAAAAATAACTTCAAAGGACAAGGCGGAACGTTATAGTGGCACCAATGGAATGTATAGTCGCCACCACCACGATCAGTGTAGCAACGCTCCAATTAAGTGGTAATTTGGTGGCGCAGGGAACATTCTTGGAAAAATCACTTTATGGTTCCAAAGAATCGTTGACCATGTAGTTCCAAAAAAGTTATTGTTTCTATAAAGTCGCCTTTGGATAGCTACAATTGTCACTTTATCAATCCGAAGATTTTAAAGGTTCAAACGGGTAGGGTTGGCCTAATATGTTATTGTTCCCGGTACTTTGTGGAAGCATATGGGACTATACAGTATTTTTCGGATTAAACGGCCATATTTTTTTCATGAATTTTTAGACGAACAGCCAAATGGCTCAAACATTATGCGTTTTTAAGCTAAATATACCTAGATTAAAGCTTTTTTCTTTAGTTATTTTGTTATTTCTGACGGTGGACTAATATTTTAAAATTTGACCCCGGTTTCAAGCAAATTATTATTATTTTTTAATTACAAACATGAGTTTTTATTGCAAATAATATAATAATTTGAAATATTTTGAGAGGCGCTCGAAAATTTTGTTATATAAACCCACTATTTTATTCAGTAAAGTTGATTGCGTTCTAGAATTTACCTAAAAAAGGCGTTAAAATCGCACGGTAAATAACAAATTAAATAACGAAAAAATAATAATGGCTTCCATAATTATTTTCCATCATGACATTTATTTTTATGAAATGTGAAATTGCATGAAGAGGTCGCTGCGAATAAAGTTCAACAGTTTAACGAAAGTTCCACATGTCGGTGGCTAACACTTGGCTGCCACGAACCCGCGACTAGGCAGTTTCGTAACGGATAAGTCGCATTCACCAGTAGGCTACTTTATAGTAACACATCATAGTAACTCTTTTTAGTGGCAAAAACTACCCAAGACACTACCCGGCTACTCAAAATCTTTCCCCATTTTGGTCGCAGTTACTTAGCCGCTACGAATATACGACGTAGCCGCCGATGGTAACCGCCCACTTTGTAGTGGCTTTGATAGTGGCAGTTACGTATCTGCCACTATAAATGCTAGTTGGGAGTGGAATTCAATTACCTCGGCAGTTTGATTTCGGAAAAGGCCAATATCGACTGAAATTTAGCACAGGATTAGCAGCGCCTCAAGGGCATTCTGACAATTAAAAGACAGGGTTTTCTACAATCCTGACTTGAGCACAAAAACGAAACTTGCATTGTACCGAGCAATAATAATGTCCACCATATTATATGGAAGCGAAACCTGGGTGCCATACCGCCGAAAATGAACTTAAAAATCAAATGGTTCCATCATGTCTTAAAGGTATCGGTCCTTGAGAGAGCTAACTGCGAGAGTATTGAAGTCATGATTACACAATCCTGCTTAAGATGGGCTGGTTGCGTATGCAGAATGCAAGAAAACCGCATACAAAAATATATGCTATACGGTGAGCTTGTAGACGGTAAGAAAAGGCCGGATGGACAACTCAAAAGGTACAAGGATATATTCCACGAAAACTTAAAGGGAATTAAAGGAACATGCAGAATGAGTGGGAAGAAGCAGTTCACAACACAACGCAATGGAGAATAATTGTGAACTCAGTTAACAGCGGGAACCAAAAAGTAGAGAAGCAATGAGATTTTTGAACGTCCGGAGTGAGGTAGATAGATAACATTACGTATCGGGCTTTTCAGTCATAGAAAATCTCATAAAAGAAAACGCCTTGCGTGACCATCTTCTGGTGCGTGTGAAATATTCGTCAGCGTGTAATGGCAGTATGTATGTATTATATAGAAAATAAAAAAAAACGTTTTTATTTACTTCCCTCGCCCAAATTCCTAAAAAACATTTACAGTTTATTTTCTCTTGCTTGGCCTTTTCTGTCTATTAGCAATTGTTTGATTCAACATTTTTCGTGCTGCTGGATTATCTTCTCGAACTAATCCTACTGATGACTATTTTCCCCGAACACCAAATTGCAAGTTTAAATTTTGTACGAGAAAACTTGGTTTAGACAAGAGAGGAGTGGCATTCAATCAGGTGAGTTAATTACGAGACGTGTAAGAGTGAATTGTAACGATTTAAGATTTTCTTCACCGTGTATTGCTCAATTATGGCATGGAGTGGCATACGTTTTGAAGCTGGATCGAGTTAGTCTTTATCCAGAATAGGGGACTGCGATTTATGGTTACTCTTGCAGAAGATACCACATGTCTGCATGATAATGCAGGGCTCCACACTGCTCCTACAACTTCCACTTACCTTGACGAGATTCAAATCACGCAGTTTGCTTGGTCAGCTTGAAGTCTAAAAGTCAATCCCATCAAAAAGGTTTAGAATAAATTAGCAGTAATGTACTGACATTTAGAAATTCTAGAGAGCTTTACGACATACTGTTGCAAGAATGGCCAATATTTCTCAGAATGCCTCGTTGTTTGCAAGCTGTTATCACTACCAGAAGAAGGAATACTCTACACTGAAATCTCCAAAATTTCTTTGCTTTCAAATAATGCATTTTCAATAAATTGAATAAAAATTTATTTTCATTTATCATTTTTAATAAATGTTGAACAGAGCAAGAAGAACTTTATTTTATTCAAGCAATAGTGGCAAAATAATCGCATTTCGAAATAAAATGTCTAAAATAAATGAAAATTACGCGGTCACCCGAATTTTATAATGGTTCTTTTCTAAATATTCTGAAATAATGTTAACATAACATAACCACTAGTTAAGACTGGAAAATAATATAAATATCACAAGGAAAATCATTCTAATAATTGATATATTGCTTCAATTGATAAGGACTTCAATATCAGTGTATCGTATGCACATATTTACATTGACAAATTATTTCGTAGTAAATGAATTTGAAAATTTCCATCAAAATATGTTGATATTTTGGACTTAACCTGCATGGTGCATTTTATTGAAAACAATAATTGTATGTTCAGATAAATAATATAAATAGACAAACATAACTGTACAAAACGGCCGAATCCAAGATGGAGGGTGTTTTCAACGATGTTCTCTATGAGTATCTCGGAATCTACTGGAGATAGAGAGGCGATTAAATGGGGAAAGGAATGCACTTTTGTGGGGTCATAAATATGCGCCTTTCAGATTTTTGAAAAAGTTCATGGCTTACTAGATATTTCGAAAAAAAAATTGCCTATTTTAAAAATTGTCCCTAATTCTATTATAATCTATTTTAAACAAAATGTTTTCAGATAAAAGTTGTAGATAATCACATCCCTAATGAGTTTGTGTCCTCCATTTTTTTCTAAAGCTTGTCATTTTTGACATATGACACAAACATATGTTTTTTTAAATGGAAGCCATAGTTGGCCATGACTTCATAAAAAGCGCCATTTTTAAAGCTTTTCAGCGATCTAAGCAATAATATGTTTTTTTTTGTAAAATTACTAGCCATGGAAACAAGTTCAATCGTCGTTGCTCTTAGAATGTGAAACTGTCACAACCAAACTTTGTAAATTAAAATGAATAAAAATTGTAAATATGAATTTTTCAAATGAAGAAAAGCGTGTAGGATTATTGATTCAATTTTTCTTGGCCATACATTTTCGAGAATACGTTGGCCGGTGAACGTAACTTGAAGACATGTTAGGAAAAGTCAAATTTAGATATACCCCCATAATGAAAGAAATGTTAAAAATTATTTATATCATAATTATACAAACTCTGGGATAGGATGAGGTGGACCAATTGCATTGGCCATTTTAGATTTTTTTATGCGGTATGGTTAACAAAAAGGTTTATAAAAGAACTTATGAATTAAGAGAAGCATTCGAAGCGGCGGTACGGGAAAAGTTTAATTAAGTTGACCGATCGTTCTGTGAGACTAGCTAGTAATTCAGTTTTAAAAATATACATTTATGTACCCAAAGCAATGGAGGATTTTTTGAACATTTTCTAAAATAACTTAAAGTGTATGTAGTGATATTATTTCTTTAAGTTTTAGTTTGTATAATGTAAATTGTAAAGAACTAAGTGAACATGTATTCAAAACCGTTCTCTATAAAACGTAAGTAACTTGTCAACGTATCCTCGAAAACGTATGGCCAAGAAAAGTTGAACCAATAACGCGTCTATTTACTTTTACAGGCTTTTCTTCATTTGAAAAACTCATATTTACAATTTTTGTTTACAAAGTTTGGATGTGACAGTTTCACATTTTTGATAGCAACGACGATTGAACATGTTTTCATGGCTAACTATGTGAAATTGTATAAAAATGATAAGGATTTGTTATAGGTAACAGTAATTTTTCGAAAAAAAAACATATTATAGCTTATATCGCTGAAAAACTTAAAATATGGCGCTTTTTATGAAGTCATGGCCAACTATGGTTTCCATTTAAAAGAAAACATATGTTTGTGTCACATGTCAAAAATGACAGGGGCTTCGGAGAACACAAACTCATTAGGGATGTGATTATCTACAACTTTTATCTGAAAACTGTTTGTCTAAAATAAATTATAATGGAATTAGGGACAATTTTTAAAATAGCTAAAATTTATTTATTTCGAAATATCTATTAATCCATGAACTTTTTCAAAAATCTGAAAGGCGCATATTTATGACCCCACAAAACTGCAATTCTTTCCCCATTGAACCGACTTTCTATCTCCAGTAGTTTCCGAGATACCCATACAGAACATCCTAGGAAACTCACCCTGTATATGACCCAGACATAAACAGAAAAATGCTAGGTTGCCACTTATTTATAAAAAAGGGTTTAATAACCGAAATCTTGTATAATATGATTATTATTTATGTACGATTTTACACAGATGGGGCTGGTGCCTCTATGCAAAAATCATTTTTTTTAATTTCTGAGGAATAAAAAACATCCTATCACTGGTTCACCATAAATGTCTAACGTACTCATGAATCACCCTGCATATTAATTCAAAACAAATCTACTAATCTTGGATAGGTACCTATTCTATGTTTTATACGTTTGTGGAAAAAACATTATCCATGTAAATGCACATCTCAACATACCATAATGCTACATTCAGCTGTCTTAAAATCCAATAAAAGTGATCTTATAAAATTACTTTTATGGCTATGGAGTTATAAAACAGTAGTTAAAATCTCTCTAATTTAGTAATAATATAGTAATTCATATTACGAAATTTAAAGTGTTTCGATTAATCCTTAATATGATTGAATCACTCACCATAATGACAACCATAACTTCTTCTTAACCGATTCTGCACCAGTACACTGAAACCGCTGAAATTGTGGTTGTTGAACATGTCTTCTTGTAATTTCAGTTTCTTTTGGAAGAACCCGTACAGCAAAAACATGACGATTATAAAAAATAGAAACAAAATATACGCCTCAGCCGTGGCGGACATCGCGAACTAAATTATCAAATAAAAGTAATAGTTTGAACCCACACACTATTAAAGATCGTCTAGCATCCATTAGACACAATTTAAAGGTATAGGAAATAATGCCAGTTGTAGAAGTTAAAAACACCGGTACGTACGTAATATAAGCACCGTACTGCCGTTCTCAATGTTCTTGTTTTAAACCTGATAACCTTATAATCATTATTTTCTTTAAGGGTTATTAACTTTCACTGATAGTGCACGGGAAAATATTTATACTAGATGCTGCACCTAAATTTTTACTAATTATAGGTATATTTAAAAAAAGAAGTGGTATGAGTTGAGTCTAGAAAGACAATATTCAAAATGCTAGAAAACAGTTTCAACGATGTTTGTTACACGTACTTTGAAATTATTATTATAACTATTAAATGAACAGAGCAATAGCAAAGTTTATAGTCAGTAGACTTTAGCAATAGTGATATAAATTATTATTAAAAATAGATATTTATCACTTGTATATGCATATAATGCATGCAATTTACGATGTGTTTTCAGTAATATGATATACTCAAGGCTGCCAGGTCATAAACAATTAAACGTACTTAAGGCCCGGTATTTATACCTTCCGGTAAAACTTAAGAAAATCCATTAATTTTAGATTAAACTAGCGTTCTTTTTAGTTAATTTTTTACATGCCAATAAGAAAGAGTATTGCAGAAGATATCAAAATCTACAACGAAAAACTCGTACAAAGTACAACCGAACAAAGAAAAAGCTACAAAAAAAAACTAAGAAATCCCTCATGATCGGAAAGAAGCAGCTAATCGCCTTAACACACAACAACATCAGAATAACAGACAAACACGAAATAATAAGCCTGGTAATAAAATTCTACATATCTTCATTCTCTATATAAAGAACCAGAAAACAAAAAGAAAGACTGCTTCTACCACAAGACGACGTCCCAGAACTTCTCGTGGGAGAAGTAGAAAAGCCTCTTCAAGATATGAAAAGTTTGAAAAGTAGCAGGAAATGACGGAATAACAGCTGAAATACTTGGAAAACTCTAGCAAATATATACACCAGGTTTTTAAGGAGAAAACATATACTGCAAGACAGAAATAGCGCCAACATAATTCTAATTCATAAAAAAAGGTAGCAAAGAAGACATCAGAAACTATAGACCAATAGTCTAAAACCCGTAACATACAAGGTATTTACAAAAATAATAAACAGCATAATACAAAACACGCTAGACGCTACACAACCACGAGAAGAAGCAGGCTTTAGAAGCGGTATCAGCATCATTTAGAAGCTACATGATCACAATCATACACTCTACCATAGCCTTTATAGACTTTGAGAAGGCTTTTGACTTGATATATCCTAACGCAATACTAGAAGCCAAAACAAGGTATTGACACACCTCATATAGAAACTCTCGCCAATATATGCAAAGGAGCCAAAGCAAGAATAATGGTATATAAAACAACCCTAGAGTTCCCAAATGGCAAAGGAGTGCAGCAGGGCAATATCCCCAAAACGGTTTACAGCAACACTAGAAGAAATCTTCCGTCAACTGGCCTGGACCAACAAAGGATTAAAAATAGATGGAGAATATCTTAACCATCTAAGTTCCGCTGATGACATGGTCCTAATTGCCAATAGTCCTGAAGAACTACAAGTACAAATTAATGAACCAAATACAGCCAGGGATAAAGTGGATCTCAAAAGGAATTTAGCAAAAACTAAAGTAATGTACAACGAACTAGTAAATACATCATACATAGTAAATACATCATACGTACAGTCATGATCTATGCATGCGAAACCTCGACGCTTAAAACGGATATTATAAGGAAACTGCACGTTGAACAATGCTCAATGGAACGAAATATGCTGGGAATAACCAAGAGAGACCGTAAAAGAATAGAGTGGATACGACAAAAGACCCAGGTAATAGATGTTATCCACAGAATCAAATTCCTGTGGAACGACAAACAACAGATGGACCACAAAAATTACACCATGGTTCCAGCACCATGGTTCCTAGCACCATGGTTCCTAGCAATTAGGAGACCTAGAGGAAAACCGAACCTGAGATGGGACCATGATGTTAGGAAATTAGCAGGGATAACTTGAGACCGAATAGCCAACAATAGACAACGACGGGCCCAACTACAAAGAGAGTATCTAAATATATGAGGGAGGCTACACCATAATAGGAATTGGTTGAATAAGCTGAGAATGATAATAATTACACGCCAGTTAAATATATATAATATATCTTTCTTTTCTTCTGATGCTCTTTTTTCTCTAGTTTAATTATATTATCAGTGGCGTATATGGTATTGTTTTTATGTTTCTTCTGTTAGAGTGTAAATCCTGTGAAAAGTTAAGATAATTCATCGAACACTTCAAATATTTCCTCTAGATCAATAAATCAAACCGGTAATCATTCAAGAGCCAAAAATTGTGCATACACCTGAATCTTCAAATTACATTTTTACCTGATCTTATCCACGAGTTGGAGTTTAAACCTAAGATAGCAAATAACCGCAACTCATAAAACCGACTCTTGTACAAAATCTCAAGATTAACTACTTCCTGAAGATTAACCCGAACCTATAAAACTGATCCTTAAACCAAATTTTATACCGTCCGGTAAACCTCAAGCGGCGCGGCGGCTATACGGTAGCGACTTGCCTGCACGATATACTTTGCGCAAAATAGAAGGAACTCTGTGTGGTGTCCACACGATGCAAGTAAGATCGTACATTCATCATTATTTTTATTGAGGATTTGTGGTTCCGTTCGTGGAAATGTCAAATGAGGAATTTTTGTTTATTGTTAAAGAAAAAAAAAACAGAAAAATAAACGGTATAGATTGAAATGGGGTAAAAACTGACTTTTAAATAGATATAAATATTCGCATCTAAATTTGATATAAGAGTTAAGAACTGATCCATAACGAAGACGCATATAGCCAGTTACTACATTTCGTTACGCCTAAAATTGAGCGGCAGGACACTGTAATCTGTAATGCGTGAATCTATCTCTCCCCATGAAAGATTGTCTGCTACTCTAAGATACAGGAAGATCATAAAGAGTCACAAAATTCTAGCTTGAACTCGCTGATACCGTATGCAATGACTGCAGAAACTGGCTTGCACAAACTAAAATCTTTAGCAGCGCGACGTTTACCCAAGCCGCGCTATTTGGTTTGTGCGTGCTACCGTTTCACCGTCTACAGTGTCTACATACAGTACACACAGTTCCTGATACAAACAGGTTTGTGCAGGTAAGTTCGTGGTAAAGCTTGTACTTGTAGCCCGCCCTTTAAGATTAATATAAATGTTAACCTTTAGTTTAAAGTGTGTATTAATTTGCATTTTTTTTTTCTTTTAATCCAATTTTATATTTTTCGTTTAACTAATGATAGGTTTAGGAGAGACTGATATTGATGTAAGTGTATTAATTATTGTTTTTTTAATTTACTTCACAAAATACGGAATAAATTATTCTTCTCTAATCTTACTTTTATTCATAAGAAAGGAATTTTACTATCGATGAACACCGAAGATTAAAATAATATAATAATTGAACTGGTAGAAATATTTTAGAGCTCATGATATGAAGTGAAAAAATGATGAGTTACAAAAATAAGGTTAGAAGCTGGTTTTAACTTATAGATCCTCTTTGATTAGCTAAACAATTAAAAAATAAAAAATAAAGAGATTCTTTTGATATACCAAATTCTTTCTGATGTCTGTTTAAATAAAAAAAAATGAATAAATCAAACTACAATGAATGAGTTGCACAAATGGAATAACTTGTGGATATGTACATAAACAAAGTGCAATTTTCAAAATTCAGAACTAACAGCGCAACCTGAAAAAACGCATCAGAGTGTAATTTAATATCAATTTTAACTTCAGACCAAAACTTATCCACCAGTTGGAATAGAATAAACTTTAAATTGCAGTAGTTAAACCGAATATATAAAATTGTAAATTGTAATATATTGTTGCGGGCCGGTGTGGACTCGACCTAACCTCACAATATGGCCCGCCCTCGGATGACCTTAACATCGCATAGACACCGCAATGATTCATTCGTTCGAGAAGAATCGAGTCCCAATGGAATGGACGAGTACATACGAGAACATTCGAAAACCTTCTCTACGCACCTAACGATCTATGGACAATTCTAGAGTTCTTTACCTGCCGGTATAAAAGCCGGCGGCCGTGGCCTACAGGGGGCAGTTATAAATATACAGTTGACGCGCTAAAATTCAAAATAAATTCTTAGTTATAAATCGTTTGTAAATAGTTCTATAAGTCGTTTATCGTTATTAGTTTTGTTAATTAGTGTTAAATAAATAGTGTTTAAATAAATTGTGACTTTCTATCCACACGGAACCGACGAAAAACGTAACAATTGGTGTCAGGTGTGGGGTGTGTGATAGACTAGAAAAATAAAAAGACTAACGATGGCTCCAAAAAAATTGAAAGACCTGAAAGTGTCGGAATTAAAAAGCATACTGGAAGAGAGGGAATGCGAGACAGATGGAAAGAAAAGCATTTTGCAAGCCAGACTGAGAGATGTTTTGATTGAGGAAGGTGAGGATCCTGACACATTTTGCTTTGAGTTGGAAGGTGACCTTGACTCGTGCCTACAAAAATTAGAAGACAATTTGAATGACAAAATTACAGAAAATTCCGGGAATTGCAAGACAATTTAAACGGCAATTTGAATAATTTAGAAGATAAAATGATGAAAAATTCCCAGGATTTAATTAATATTTTAGAAGATAAGATCGCAGAAAATTCTAAAGACATACAGGCCAGCTTTAATAATAAAATACTTAATTTAGAAGAAAAGATAACAGAAAATTCCAGGGAATTAGAAGAGAAGATAACAGATACACAAGACAAAATAACAGAGATTGAGGAAGATGTAAATAGAAAAATCGAAATTTTAAGAGAAGAAATAGCGAAATCAAATTCACCAAAATGTCAAGAAACATCGGAGGGGCCGAAACTAGTCGAAAATAAGTATATCTCAAAGTCAGTTATTAAGCCTCCACAGTTTGACGGAAAAACCGCTTGGGCTAATTATTTTTGCCAGTTTGAGGCCGCTGCGAGAGCGAACGGATGGACAATCGCTGAAAAGGCTACCGCTTTGACTGTCGCACTGCGAGGAGATGCGACTGACATTCTGCAGACATTGTCATCATCGGAACAGGGAGATTATCAGCAATTGGTACGACATTTAGAAATGAGGTACGGCCAAGCTCATTTGGAACATGTCTATCATTCCCAGCTAAAAAATCGCATTCAAAAGTCAAATGAGTCTCTGCAGGAGTTTGAAGCCGACGTAGCCCGCCTCGTTCGCCTTGCGTACCCTGCTACGCCAGAGAATGTTATGGAGCGGTTGGCAGTACAGGCATTCTCCGACGGCTTACGTGATAACGAGACAAGACAAGCACTTCTCCTAGCCCACCCAACGCACTTGGTGGATGCTTTAGCACGTGCCCTAGAATTCGAGGCCGCGAAACAAAGTTCTCGGTCTTTAGGAAGAGTACGGGCCATCGACGAATGTTCCGACGAATCCGTGGAAGGGATTGTTCGGAAAGTAATGGACCAGTACATGGGCAAGAAGGGACTGATTCATTGCTGGAACTGCGGACAGGTAGGACACGTGCGAAGCCGTTGTAAGGAGAAGAACGAAGAACCGGCTTCGTCGAGGTCGGAAAACTACTAAGGGTCGAAATGAAGGGGCACACGTCGACCTGTACCCAACATGCCCCAACGAAAACTGCTCGAGTCGCCTCGCTACAACACAAATTCAACAGCATGTTTGTGGATGGTTTTGTTGATGGAGAGTTCCGGACTATGCTGTTGGATACAGGAGCGACGAAAACTATTATCAGACCGGACATTCTTAAAACATCGAAGAAGGTTAAAACAACACAATGGCGACTACGTACTGCTACGGGGGGCTCTGCTGCTGTCCATGGAGAAGTAAACCTTAATTTTGTTATTGGGAGCACCAGTTTTGAACATCCAGTGGTAGTAGCAGATATCGAAGATGAACTTATTCTCGGAATGGACATCATGGCCACTAGAGGTTTTGAACTAAACTTCAAACAGGGAATTTTGAAAATAAATGAAGAAGAAGTGGTTCTACATCGAAAATGTGAGGAGACGCTTCGCGTGGTGGTAGCAGAAGATGTTTCGATCCCTGAGCGCTGTGAGATATTTTTGGATGGTTGCCTGGAAGATAAAATGAATAATGGGAGTATTATTCTGTTGGAGCCAAGGAACCATGACAGCGAAATAGGACGGGGGATCGCTGTTGGAAAAGCCCTGCTACGAGCGAAGAAAACTGTACCGGCGAGAGTAATGAACACAAATTATTATTCTGTATCCTTGAAGAAGGGAACCCTTTTAGGGTACTGTTGTTCGGCTCCTCAGTCATTCGAAGCGTGGAAGCCTCCAAGTTTCGACTTCAAAAATTCCGGACAAAATGGTGAAGGAGTTAGTAAACGTTAAAGGATTATCTCCCGAAAATAGTAGAAAATTGAGAAACCTAATAATCAAGTATCAAGACGTGTTTGATAAAGGAGAAGCAGGAGATAGAGGTCGTACCAATTTAGTACAACATAAAATTGACACCGGAGATGCACGACCAATCAAACAAAATCCGAGAAGACTTCCGCTCGCCAAACGTGAAGAAGCTGACAAAATCCTTCGAGAAATGAAAGAAGAGGGTGTCATCGAACCATCTAACAGCCCGTGGACATCGCCGGTAGTACTAGTAAAGAAGAAAGACGGTACCACCAGGTTCTGTGTTGATTATCGGCAGCTCAATAATGTTACCAAGAAGGATAGCTATCCCCTGCCGAGGAAGACGATACTCTAGACACACTGGCGGGGTCAACGATATTCTCTACGTTAGATCTGAAGAGTGGATATTGGCAAGTCGACATGGCGCCGAAAGACAGAGAGAAGACAGCGTTCTCGGTGGGCTCCGGACTGTGGCAATTTACCGTCATGCCTTTTGGATTGTGCAACGCGCCAGCTACCTTTGAGAGACTAATGGAGTCTGTGTTAAAGGGACTATCCTGGACTACCTGTTTAGTGTACCTGGATGACATCATAGTGGTTGGGAAATCCTTTGACCATCATCTGAAGAATTTGGAAGAAGTTTTCAAGCGACTAGGGAGTTCTGGTTTGAAACTTAGCCCCAAGAAATGTCATCTGTGTCAAGAAAAGGTACACTACTTGGGCCATATAGTCTCCTCCCAAGGAGTTGCGGTAGATCCACAGAAGACCAAGACAGTGGAAGAGTGGCCGATACCTAAAGATAAACATGAACTACGAAGCTTTTTGGGACTATGCACATACTATCGACGCTATGTACAGGGTTTCGCCACCATCGCAAAACCATTGACCAGACTTACCGAAGGCGAGAGGCGTTTCTCTTGGGACTCAGATTCTGACGAGGCATTCCGAAAATTGAAGAAGGCCCTGACTAGTGCGCCCATACTTAGCTACCCTCTTGGCAACGGAAACTTTATATTGGATACCGACGCTAGCAATGTTGCGTTAGGCGCTGTTCTGTCTCAGATCCAGGATGGTCAAGAAAAAGTCATTGGTTATTTTAGTAAGACCTTGTCAAAACCGGAAAGGAACTACTGTGTAACCAGACGAGAATTACTAGCAGTAGTTAAAGCAGTGGAACACTTCTACAAGTATCTCTATGGAAGAAAGTTCTTGTTAAGAACAGACCATGCTGCTTTGAAATGGCTGTTGCAATTTAAGAATCCTGAAGGGCAGGTAGCTAGATGGATTGAACGATTACAAGAATTTGACTTCGACACAGAACATCGAGCTGGGGCAATCCATCGGAATGCCGACGCACTTTCCAGAAGACCTTGCGCTAAGGACTGTAAGCATTGTTCCCGAGCTGAAGAGAAAGAAGTGAAACTCCTAAGAACAACTGTGGTTAATGATAGTTGGCAACCCGAAGATCTTGCAAATGACCAAACCAGTGACCCAGAATTAGGTTTAGTAATTAACTGGAAAAACACAGGCCAAAGACCAACGTGGGAAGAAGTTTGCAGATATTCGCCGAACGTAAAGTCGTACTGGGCCCGTGGAATTCCTTGGTAATAGATAACGGACTACTTCGCCGTGTGATCGAGAGACCGGAGGGACAAGAAGAGAGAAGGCAGATCGTCATTCCAAAGAAGAGGGTCCCAGAAGTCTTGGAGGAAGTTCACAATGGAACCAGCGGAGGACATCTTGGTGTTACCAAGACACTTGGCAAGCTGCGTGAACGGTTCTACTGGGTGAACTGCAAAGAAGATGTGAGGGCCTGGTGTAAGAAATGTGACATTTGCGCAGCCATTAATGGGCCACAAAAGCGTGGTAAAGCCCCTATGCGCCAGTACAATGTTGGTAGTCCCTTCGAACGAATAGCGATCGACGTGGCTGGTCCTTTCCCGGAGACGAACGATGGCAACAAATACATTGTGGTAGTAATGGATTACTTCAGCAAATGGGTCGAGGCCTACGCGTTGCCAAATCAAGAAGCGTCCACGATTGCTGATGCCCTTGTTAAAGAATGGATCTGCAGGTTTGGTGTTCCCATGGAGCTTCATTCAGATCAGGGAAGAAACTTTGAGTCCAATCTGTTCCAAGGCGTCTGTGAAGTCCTGAACATCCGCAAGACCAGGACGACTGCTCTACATCCACAATCCGATGGGATGGTTGAACGCATGAACAGAACTATCAACCGTTATCTGGCCAAAGTAGTCTCTGACCACCAAAGAGACTGGGACAAATTTCTTCACCTGTTCCTGTTGGCCTACCGTTCATCCGTCCAAGAATCTACAGGGCAAACTCCAGCCAGCATCGTTATGGGACGGGAAGTGCGCCTACCCTGTGATCTGAAATTTGGTTGCCGACCGGGAGAAGAAGTCGCCGGAGAAGATTATGTCCACACACTACGTCAAAGGATGGACGACATTCATCAGAGAGTCCGCCTAAATATTCAAAGTGCTAGTGACCGAATGAAGGAACACTACGACATTCAAGCTGAGCATGGAGGATACCAACCAGGGAAGTTGGTGTGGCTATATAACCCGCAGAGACGTCGTGGGTTATCTCCGAAGCTACAATCCTCGTGGGAAGGGCCATACGAAGTCATGGATAGAATTAATGACGTCGTATACCGTATCAGAAAATTGCCAAAAGGAAAACCGAGGGTAGTCCATTTCAACCGTTTGAGCCCCTACCAAGGCGAAATAGAAGATCGTGCTGGGACCGTGAGAACCTGCAGCTTTGATCCCCCTGATTCGGAGATGTCCTTTGACGATTTCATGGCCCGATACAACAGCAGTGAGAAGGCTCGCTATGGTGTAACCAAAGAAGATCAACGAGACCTCTTTTCCGTGCCTCCTGATTATTCGCTCGCTCATTGTGTGGCTCGAGATTTGCGGATGTCCAGAGGAATCGCTGCGACGTTCAATGAGAAGTTTGGGCGTGTCGGAGAACTACGCCGACAGGATCCAGAGGTTGGAAGCGTCTTGAGGCTAACCGACAATGCACATGGTCAAGCAAGGCACATCTTCTACCTGGTCACCAAGGAATGGTCCCCGAGTAAGCCGACTTATCTCAATCTATGGAAGACCCTGATTGAACTGAGAGAAGCCCTGCTAAACAACAACATTGCACGATTAGCCATTCCGAAGCTGGCGTGTGGACTCGATGGTTTGAGTTGGCGTACAATCCGGAACATGATTGAAGTCTTGTTCAGATTTACGGGAATCGAGATCCTCGTTTGCTGCTACAACCCAAAGCTGAGATCGGGAGAGAAAACTGTAGACTGCTATTTCTACCAGACTTCGCAATGTACCAGGGGCCAGCTTTGCAAATACCTTCATTCACCGTATAATCTCGGGACGAGCATGTACCTAAGAAGGGGGGGCAGTGTTGCGGGCCGGTGTGGACTCGACCTAACCTCACAATATGGCCCGCCCTCGGATGACTTTAACATCGCATAGACACCGCAATGATTCATTCGTTCGAGAAGAATCGAGTCCCAATGGAATGGACGAGTACATACGAGAACATTCGAAAACCTTCTCTACGCACCTAACGATCTATGGACAATTCTAGAGTTCTTTACCTGCCGGTATAAAAGCCGGCGGCCGTGGCCTACAGGGGGCAGTTATAAATATACAGTTGACGCGCTAAAATTCAAAATAAATTCTTAGTTATAAATCGTTTGTAAATAGTTCTATAAGTCGTTTATCGTTATTAGTTTTGTTAATTAGTGTTAAATAAATAGTGTTTAAATAAATTGTGACTTTCTATCCACACGGAACCGACGAAAAACGTAACAATATAATAATTGTTTAAACATTTGCCCTATATTGTCAATAAAGTTAAGATATTAATGCTTATTCCTTTATAAACAAGAAAAATATCCAAATTGCTTGTTGTGGTATACTGCAGAAAATTAATTACTGCAGAAAATTTACCAAATATATGTGTTGTATTTTTAAAGTATACCGGGTGTGTCTCAAAAGTGGCTCATCCCATAACTTATTTATTTTTTCAGATAAAAAACGAGATTTGGTATGTTAGTATTTGACACAAATTAGGATTGAATGACGTATTTAATTGTTTTTGTTCACTTCCTTTTTCACCGGAAATGAGTAGAATGACATATCATATGTCGAATTTTAGCGTTTTTGTTTAAAAAAAATTGTATAATTGTATTATATTTCAATTTAGAGTGCCATGGCCGCGTTAAAAACACTAATTTTTAGTCAAGGAGCCTTAATAGATTTGATCGTCTAATGTTTTTCGTGTCTTGTCCTGGGCGGCTAAAAGATACCCAAATCGTATTTTTAATCATGTCTCAATTTTTTCAAATGGGACAAGGCTGGCTCATTAGCATATTTGGAAAAAGAATTTTTTACGAGTAATTTGATACCACACACTTTACACTTGGTCTTTCGTGCCAAATTGTTGTTATGAACCGCATGTTAAGCGGCCCATACATTATCAAACAAATTGCGCAATGAAGCAATGCACAACGTTGCGTTGCACAATTGATTCAGCGGTCCATACATTATCAAACAAGTTGCGCAAAGAAGCGATGCGCAACGTTCCGTTGCACAACTGTATCACCCATGCACTTAGTAAAATTTTGATCAACCTTTTAATTAAAAGTTGTGCATTGTTTGAGAAACAATCATGTCCTCAATTGTCATTGCGTCAGTTATTATCATATATAACCTAGATGATTTCAATGATACCAAAAAACGAAAAAGAAAACAAAGAATTTTGATGAAAGAACTAAAATATTGCACAACGAAGCGCAACACACACATACACTACACAACGCGCTGCGCAAACGCCTGTTGCTCAAAAGAATTCAAACATTCTTGAAACTTATCAAACAATTGCGCAACGCATCAAACGTTACCATACATTAGCAACTCGTTGCGCAACAGCCTGCGTTGCGCAGTTTGTATGATAATATGTGGGCCGCTTTACAATTTTAAATACACCATATTTGAAAATGTCAAAAGTTGACATATGATATGTTATTCTATTCAGTATCATTTTCTATCGAATAAAGTAAAAATATGCTGAGGGTGCCATTTAAAAATCAAAAGTTTTAGTCATTTCCGGTTAAACAGGAAGTGACAAAAAACAATTTAATACGTCAATTAATCCTAATTTATGTCATATACTAACGTACCAAATCTCGTTTTTATCTGAAAAAAATAACAAAGTTATAGGGGTGAGCCACTTTCGAGACGCACCCGGTATATAGAGACTGCTTGTAACATTTTTACAGAATTTAATGTATGCCACAACGTTGCCGTATACGTTGTAGTTTTATGTCCATGGAATCTTGGGACACCCTGTATAGTATAATTATTTAATGTGATTAACAAATTTTGACCTAAGTTTATGGCAAATTTATGGTATAGTTAATAGTTACTCTGATCAATCTCGGCAAAAGTGAATGTTTATAGAGATATGATAATTATACATTAATCAAGTAGGTAAGAAGTATGACAGTGAATTTTAATTTGTTTTCTTTTAGAGTACAAACAAGGTTGTGTGGTAAAAAGTAAATTTTTATATTATTTTTTTATCAAGAAAATAATGTTAATGGCATATTGTTTACCATACATAATAGTAATCATTTATTATTAATTTATGATTAAATGTGTACTTGCTTTGGTTATTTTGGTTAGGAACTGTGTTAAGTTGTCTGTATATGATCGTAAAATGACATATTATAGGATCGAAAAAAAAACAGGGTCTAGTTGGCTTCGAAATGAACATCTACGACATTCCCTATATAAATTTAAATATAAAATGATAGCGATCTTTATTTCATAGCCATCGCTGACGCCGTTTTTTTTTTTCGATTATATTGTAATTACAGAAAACAGATTCCTTTAATATTATACATTACTTTTCCAACTACCGGTTATATCAGACGTCTAAATGGAAAACCTGACAAATCAAACATATTTGAAAATTAAGTTTTATACACCATTTTATTCGTTATCCAAAGAGCTGTCAACTTTCATAATATCAACATTATCTATAAGATATTTAGCTGTGATATTTAGTATGAAAAATGTGTTTTAGGTCGTGTGACAATGTGACCTGATTAACTAAGTGAAGAACTTTTTTGTTCGGCTGAAAATTTTGATTTTGATTTTTAATCTTAGTTAAAAGCAAGGTGTATTATTCCCTGCCTACTGTTATTTATTTTCCAATAAAATTTCAAGAAAATGACAGAATCTATTTTATTTTGATTACATTCAACATCGTTTTAGTCAAAACCCGACATATCACAATCTTTACAAGCAAAACCCGGCATGTCCAAATTAAAATCTCAATTTACAAGAAAACACTCTCTGAATTGATGCATGATTTTTTCAAGAAATAATGCGCCGGATAAATTCAATGCTTTAGATTTATTATTCTTTTTAATATCCATAATATTTTAAATAATTTGTTGTGTTTTTTGTAAAATTTTTTTCAATGGACTTGTAGGATTTTGCATTTACACGCCTGATATCTTATTTTATTCTATCATTAGGCAACTGATATTATATAGTAATTGTTAGTGGCACATAGATAAGAAAAAATAAAAAAAAACTTTTAGTGTAATGAGTCTACTAACAGGTCATTGTAAGTTTAATACGCACTTATTGTATTGCATGTTGATTGGCAATTTGTTGCTTCAAAACAAATTGGAGCTAATTATATCATCGTGCATCAAAAAACATATACCGGGTGGAGCATCGGCGTTGGAAACAGGAAATCTCATGCAAATTTTGAACTCTCCAATTATTGGCTACCCTATTGATTTTACCGCAAAGTCGTATCTTTTTCATATATTTTTTTTAATTTTTAAACTTGAATAAACTTGAAAATAAGGTAGAGAGAAAATATATTTATTTTATCGAGATCTGCCAGCCCTGAAAATATTTGCACTTATTTAATACTCGCCCTGTATAATTATATTTCTTGTCTCTTTATATCGATTTGTTATAATTTCTATTGTCTTATAAAAATTTATTTATTTATTCAATGCTATATTTAAATATTTTTATGTTATAATGCTAATAAAAATGGTCATTATCAACAACAAAAGTATATAGAACGCCAACAATAACAAAATAATATAAATACTATCAGCCATTTTTCTACTACATTTTATTTTTTAAAATAAAATATTATATATTAATTCTAATTTTTATCTGTAGTTGAATTAGGTATATTTATTACTATTAATTTTAATTTTTTCAAACTTTTAGAAAACATTTTTCAAAAATTCTTCATGTTTCTTCATATTTTGATAAAAAAATATTTTTTTTTCGTGATTGCCTGTGATGAAGTGAAAAAGCATGACAAAAGACAAAACAATATTTTGTCATTTTTTGAAAGTAATCTATTAAAATCATTTATCATTCATCATCAATCAAAATCATTTTTTGCTGGCATGGACTTAAAATCACATTAAAAACATTTATTTCGGATTTTGGTAAATTATTATTATCTCAAATTTACTTCCAAATCCGTAGAGAGGGGCAGCTCTTTTGGGCGACAAGATGATAGACTTTTTCTGAAAATTGTATACCTCCAAATTTGGCACATTAAAAGTAAATTAGATGTATTTTAAAAATCCTATTCACGTTTATTTCCAAATTGGCATCAGGGTTGTCCTGGAGTTTAAATGAGGGTAAAAAGGGGATGAAGTCCATTTGAAAAATATTTATAATCATGTATTCGGCCTACATTCGGCCTACATTTGGTACATTAAAAGTATCTTATAATTGTTTTAAGAAACCTGTCTCAAATTTACTTCTAAATCATTTTTTACTATCAACATATTCTGATCTTTTCTGAAAAGTGTACACCTCTAAATTTCGTATATTGAAAGTATCTTAATAAATCTGTACCAAATTTACTTTCAAGTGCATACGAGGGTAGTTCTAGAAATGAATACCAGTGAAAGAAATGGAAATAGTACAAAACATAACAGTTATTAACAAATCCGGACCAACATTTCGTTAAATATATAAATAATCGTTTAATTAAAAGTTATATAAAAATTTACTTACATCTATGAAATCGTACAACACTTTCTAGCTTCCTATTCATCATATCTCTTCTGCAGAATCTCACAATAACGCAAAGCAGGAAAATCATTGAAATAAAAAAGGGCAACAGGTAGAGGACCTCCATTTTTTAGCGCCGATGTCGCCATTGGTGAACACACGAGTGACATGAGGAAATTATACGAGTTTTTCGATAGTACAATCGCATCTTGCCATAACAAAACTCAGTTTTATAACGATAAGATAACGGTCCTGCGACTATTTGAATAATAAAAAAGTAATGTTCAAGCATATTTGCTAAAAGATAAAGATGCCGTAAAATACCCAACATAACATTCGACGAAACAATCTGTATTGTCGCGGTACAGAGAAGTAATAAAAAGCAATTTCAAATCATCGTATAAAATAAAAATTGGCGGCGGGAGGCACGTATAGCCGCCCATACTAAAATATGTTAATAAAAAGTTGGTAATAGTCAAGAGCCAATTTGTCAAAATACATAGTTCGCTTGCAATTTCATGAGGCAATGTTGTGAGATACCTTAAAATTTTCATCTAGAATACGACTTTTTTTTGGTACCAGCCCTGCATCCATGTCAGAGCGGAGAAATACCCCCCTCCCCTAGTTAGGCGAGGTCCAATTTTTGAAAAGTTGTTATAAACGTAAAATATTCATATTGGTGTCGTTTTCGTATAACTTCAGGCCGGTAAATTTAAATGTTAGATCAATTTTTAAAAAAAAACCCTGGATGAGAACGTACACTGCTCGTCTTTTGAAGTGGGTATTTCGATTTCTTGCACAAAACAAAATACCACTCAAAATAAAACACTAAATCACCACAATACCCCAAAACACTTTTACTTTTACACTGGACGCGTGTTTCGCCAACCATGTTAGCATCATCAGCAGATAATTATCAACTGCTGACATTTTGGTACAAAATAATTATATTCAACATTGCTAGTAATATTTTGTAATTTACACATTAAAAATTACATAATATGACAAATTAAGTTGGATAATTGTTATTTGGAACCAAATTGTCAGTGGTGTTATATTTTATGCAATAGATCCAAATAGAAGGTTAAATATGTTTGTTTTTTAGACACTTTTAATACTAAAAAGGAATGTTTTTTTAATTTACTTGAAGGTATGATTGTATTGTTGAATATCAACTTGTTTTTGCTTTTTAAGGTTTAGTGTTACGTATTCAGGATTTTCTTCATATAAATCAAAAAGTTTGACTGTTACTAAAAACTAAACTGTAATAATATATCTTTTTTTTAAATCTTGATATGTATGTTTCACGGGTTAAGCAAGTTAACACCCCTAGGAAGCCAGTTATCAAGATAAAGAATTGTTTGATTTTTGGTAGTAGTAAAACTTTTGATAATCATTATTTTTTTATTTCAGATAGTAAAGTGAAATTTATTAGAAGTAAAAAAAAACGAGTGTAGTGATTGAAAGTGACATTAATAAATTAACAATTTAAATATAGTGCATTCAAGAAAAATGGATCCAGATAGTGAAGGGCAGAATGCAGTTGAAACTTCTTAACATCCTCGAGTCTGTTGCCTCTGCTCCAATACAGATGTTAAGGATATTGTGAAAAAACCTTCTAAAGCTACCTATGAGAAAATTGTTAATGCTTTGCTGAAAATTAAAGGCTATGATCCTCAAAAGAATGTGCCAATATTAAAGGACAAACATTTAGTTCTTACTGCAGAAGGATTAGAAACTAATCATAGAACATGGCATCTTAAATGTTATAAGTTTGTAACAAGAAAATACTATTTGGAGAGAATAGAAAAGAACTTTAAGGACTCATCTGGCGTTTCTACTGAATTAGGGCAGGAAAGAGTAAATGAAGACGTTAAAGAAGTTGGACTAGAAGCAGGACCGTCACAATTACCTTTCACAAGAAGCAAAAGTGGTTCGTACAAAAAAAACTCGTGTATTTTTTGTGATAAGGAATCCAATATATACGAAACAAACTTCGTCATGTGTCATATGACGCCACGGGCGCGTTATTACAAAAAGCAACTGAAATTATGAAGAACCAACAACTAATTATAAGACTAGCCGAATGTATCAGCCCTGGTGATGCCTAAACAAAAATGTTGAGCAAATAATGTTACAAACGTTCTAAGAAAACGTAGAGAGGCCAATGCTAACTTTGACCAGGAAAATAATACAAAAATCTTAGGTTCTTCCACTGAATTTCTCAGTTTCGTTCGTGAATATCTGAGGAAAAAATGTGTTCCATTGAATATTTGCATGAAATATATCTTGACATATGCCGGTCAAATGATATCGATATTGATAATGTAAAAGTGTTCTCGAGAAGAGAACTTTTAAAACTCTTTTTGCTTGAAGAAGTTCCGGAAATTGTTTTCTCGGCACCAAACGGGAAAAATGATTTTGAACGTGTTTCACTTGCTTACCGAGTATCTCTCTAAAAAACTAGTGGAAAAAAACTTCCATTCAAGTCACAGTAGTTTGTTCATATAGATCAGAGATTATTACTAACAAAAAAAATCAGGACATGTCATTTTTAGAAAGCAGCCACGAAGAGGTAGATACAAAAATGTTATTTCATGAAATACAAGCGTCTGGTAAGGGGACAAGTAAAATAAGAATTTTTTCTCCTGATACGGATGTCTTAGTATTAGCTATAAGGCGATTTTCTCTTTTAGCAAATGATTCAGCTTTTGTACAAACAGGTTCTAAAATCCGCGAGTTTCCATTGCAGGCCATCTACAGTAAACTAGATCCTCTAAAAGCTGCAGCGCTTCCCGGTTAGCATGCATTGTCATTGCATCATTTTAACCCCCTCCCAATCCCCCTTTACCAACCCCCCGCCCCCACCAATAAATACGCGGTTTTTGAGTTATCGTGTTACAGACAGACGGACAGACAGACGAACAGACAGGCAGACACCATGAAAATATTTTGTATTTAGGTCATTTATGACCCAAATAACTCATTTTGAGTGAAATTAAAAAAACTTTTTTTTGCCGATCAATAGCCTACCATACCTGTTGGTATGGTCTAATAATATGCTAATAATATGGCTAATAATATGCCGCTCAAAAAATCTATCAAACCAACCAAATTTTGAAATGTATAATTTTCTGATAAAGTCATTACACATGATAATTTTTTTCCAAATGTAACCTCCCCATATTATGTAATATTACTTACTATAATAGTTGGACGGATTTGCAAATAAAATTTGTGATTGATATCTTAAAATTATTATTAGTTACTTTTATCACTAAATTTCCAAATTTGGAGCAGCACACTTCAGGAAAAATTAGCAACCGTTATTAAATTCTTCAAATGCACTCCTCTGCTTTCAACCTTATATTCATATCAGTTTGCTAGTAAATTTTAGATATAATTCTTAAAGTAAATGTAAGGTTACTTTTAATTTAGTTTGTTAGGAAAAGTTTAGAATACTTGATTATAAAGGATAAGTTTTAAATAAGTGCAAATATCTTTAGGGGTAGTACATTTTGACCCCAGAAACACGTCTAGGAGGTTTTATTCGCGAAAATAACATTTTTAAAATTTAGAATTTTTTAAATTCATTTTTGGATTTTTTTTAATTTTTAGTAGTTAAAACATACTGGTCTTGATTATATGGCAACACATGTAGTAAGATGAACTTTACAAGAAAGAAAACCCAGAAAAGATTCAGTGATTCTCAAAATTGGTTTAGAGGTAAATTTGAAATATATTTCTTAATAATTCATGTCAGTTACTTCTATTATAGCAAAATAAAAACACTAAATCACCACAATGCACCAAAACACTTTTACTTTTACACTGGACGCGCGTTTCGCTAACCATGTTAGCATCATCAGCAGATGATTATAAACTAAAGTACAATCTACAAGTTGAGCGTTTATATACTCGCCCAGTGGGCACCGAGTGGGCGTGGCAAAATCTAGCCAACCAGGTCAGAGCCAACTGAGCGTAACAGTTAGATTTCCGCCACTAGAGTAGTAGGAACAAAGAACTTGAAGGAATTGTCTCTGTTCATACTATCTTTACATTTATTAATTCTGATGCTTTCATATGCATCTAATTGCCTGTAATTTGAGACTTGTTTAATTAATTTTAAATTATTAAGATCTATACAATGTTCTTTATCAACAATATGTTCGGCAACGCAAGATTTATCCGGTCTACCATATCTGATCTGAGCTAAATGTTCTTTAAATCTAGTTAATATTGATCTTCTAGTTTGCCCAACATATTTCTGATTACAATCTTTACAAGAAATTTCATAAATACCTGACCTTTCCAGTGGAGGTGTTTTATCCTTTGGATTACCTAATAATTGTTGTAATTTATTATTAGCCCTATACACAAGTTTATAATTGACATTCTTAAAAATTCCTTTTAGACCAGGGATAACTCTCTATCAAACGGTATCGAAAAATATTTAGACGTATCTTTCTCCACTTGAAAAGTCGAATTTTCAGAAATCATTAACCTATACCTACGTTTTCTAATTAATTTATCAACTAGTGAAGGAGAATATCCATTACACTCAGCTACATTCCTAATGTAATCTCTTTCTATTTCATATCTTTCGCTGGAAAGTGGGAAACTAAGTAATCTATGAACTAACAAATTTAAACTAGCCATTTTATGTTCAACACTATGATGAGGGCTTCTTGATGAAGAAATAATGTTTTTAACATAGCCATGGCACTTTAGATTGAATTTTAAAATACAATTTGTTATTAAGCGAGAATATCAAAAGTTGGCATATGATATGTCATTCTATTCAGAATGTCATTTTCTATCGAATAAAGTAAAAAAATACCGAGGGCGCCATTAAATAATCAAAAGTTGTACTCACTTCCGGTGAAACAGGAAGTGACCAAAAATAATTGAATACACCAGTCAATCCTAATTTATGTCATATACTAACATACCAAATCTCGTTTTTTTTATCTGAAAAAATAAAAAAGTTATAGGGGTGAGCCACTTTTGAGACGCACCCGGTCTTTCGCTCGTGCGGATTTGTATTTTCAAATAAATTAGAAATAAATAAGGATATATTTTTGACGTAATATGTTTTCAAACACATTTTTTACCCATTTCTATATATTTCATTCTATATTATACCAAATTCAGACCTATGTGCATGTTTTTTTAAATCATTTAAATACAACAATAAAAATACATTAAATAAATAGGTAAGTACAAACTACGATTCTTCCTTTATAAG
Organism: Sitophilus oryzae; assembly: GCF_002938485.1. Classification (NCBI taxonomy): domain Eukaryota; kingdom Metazoa; phylum Arthropoda; class Insecta; order Coleoptera; family Curculionidae; genus Sitophilus; species Sitophilus oryzae. Next base: position 365,313 of record NW_022146741.1, on the reverse strand, counting down.
AAAACTTCTATATACTTCTATATAGGGTAAAAAAACTTCTATGTAGCTTTAAATAAGCGCAAATAATTTTAAGGGTGGTCCAAATACCCCAAAGACACATTTATCAGTGTTTTTTTCATGTATTTTTAAAAACATTTGAAAATTTTGTATTTGTCGAACATGAATTTGTAAAATCATTAAATTTTCAGTTAAGAAATATAATATCTTGATACATAAGTCTCAGTTCTCAAAATTTTAGAAAAAAAAAAGATTATTCTAAATTGAAATAACTCGGCTGTTTTAGAATTATTTGAAAAACGCCAGCGGGAAAATATATTTCTTTTATAGAGATGTAACAGCCTTGACAATATTTGTACTTATTTAGGATACACTAAAATAGACCCCGTTTCCGTCACATTTCCGTATATTATTCGTAAGGGCCAGACTACTCTTCACAGATGCTGACTTAATTATATCACAGATAACATCTATACTAATATATAAAATTCTTAAGTGACTGACATACTGATTAATCACGATCCTGCTCAAACCACTCAACGTAAGAAGCTCAATTTTGGCATACAGGTTGATTCTAGGGTGTAGAGGTTCGATAAGAAGGGATTTTTCGAAATTCCAGTTCCAAGAGGGTGAAACTACCCTCAGATATTACAATATTTTTTATTTAAAAAACGGTCAAGTTTCCGAAAAAACGCTTAAACATGTATATTTTATTTTGTCTTTTTACAAAAAATGTATACAGGGTGTTTCGAAAAATCTGGTCATTGATTAATCACGATCCTGCTTAAAGCGCTTGACGTAAAAAGCTGATTTTTGGAAAACAGATGGACTTTAGGGTGTAGAGGTTTGATAAGAAGAAATTTTGCGAAACTCGAATTCTAAGGGGGTGAAGCTATCCCTCAAATATTAAAATATTTTTTATTTAAAAACCGGTGAGTTTTTCGGAAAAACTCTCAAACACGTATATTTTATTTCGTTGTTTTATATATTTTAAGATTTTTTTATAAATTTATACAGGATGTTCCATAAAATATGACCATTGAGTAATCACGATTCTGCTTAAACTGCTTGACGTTTAAAGCTGATTTTTGACAAACGGATTGACTGTGGAGTGTAGAGGTTCGATAAGGAGGGGTTTCCCAAATCTCAAATTCCAAGAGGGTAAAAACGCCCCTCAAATATTACAATATTTGTTATTTAAAAAACGGTTAGTCTTTCGGGAAAACGCTTGGACAAGCATAATTTATTTGGTTTTTTACATATTTTGAAATTCTTTAAAAAATCATACACGGTGTTCCAAAAAGTTGGGTAATTTCTTAACCACGATTCTGCTTAAACTGCTTGACGTAAAAAGCTTATTTTTGGCAAACGGATTTTTCGAAAGTCAAATTCCAACGAGATAAAACTACCCCTCAAATATTACCAAGTTATATAATAATATCGCCATATTGTTTTTCTCATGCTGACATAAATGTGAGAAAATGTTATCCAGTCTGTATGTTAATGGAAATTCTTGCTTTGCTTTCTCATCACCACTACAAATGATTAATTCGACGCGAACGAAGTCGCTGGTACACGCTAGTAATATTATATTACTTGTTATAATATATAATTTATAGTAAAGCAAACACTATGTACTAAAATAAAACATGTAGGTTGTACATTATGAATTATGACGTAAACAGGCAATATAGATGATAAGATCAAGTTACACGACGTCATCCAAATTATTTCAAAAAATAGTAACATACACATATAATATAATAATGCATAAATAAAAAAATATAGAAGCGCCGTAAAACTGCTTTAATAATTTTCAAAACATGATAATAAAGTGATTAAGTCTACAAACATATTTGACTTATTACCAGCTAACTAGAACAAAAATGTTTGATATTTATGAATTAAAATAAAATTAACTTAAATAGTCAAGAAAATCTAGATTCCATCAAAAACATATAATGTAAAAAATGCTAAGAGTCTCGCAACACAATTCTTCTGTTATAAAAAGTTGTGAGATTTCATGTAACACCAAGTCAGCCTATTTTATTTGGTTTCTCTGTAAGCACCTATTCATATAAATTAAAATAATTAACTTACAATAGTCAAGAAAATCTAGATGAGAAAGAACATCGCTTGCATGCTCAGTCTGATGTGTCATAGTTCTAGTTGCACTAGTTGTCTCTTCTTTCTTGCTTTTACAAGCCACTCTTATTATAACACCGAGCGAAATTAAAATAATAACCACCATAAAAATAGAAACGTAAGCATCGTAATTTAGTACCATTATAGAGTAAAATTTATTTAAACGTAGATACTTATTAGTTATTAACCACTAAACAACTATATTTTCTATAAATAAAGAACGAAACAACTTCCGTCACCTACCCCGAAAATGTAATAATGGCAAAAATGGAAATTGTTTTAGCAGCAGGAGTCGATAAGATCAATCAGGAGATTAATTTTTGGATTTATAGTTGAAACAGCTAATCTCCTGATATGTATATAGACCTATTTATTGCTTTTGTCAGAAGATAAGCTGTTTTTTCAAGCGCTTTAGGAAGACAGCGATATTATGTTTGTTGTAAATTATAAGGGCATATTGCCCTGTTAATCCTTGGTTTGTTTTATTTAATAGAGTATCTATATACGTTGCGAGATAAAACAATAACGTATGTATGCTTGATAAATATATCTATGGAACGAATCAGGAAATAGCTGGCAATTTTTTAAATTGCCTGTAATTCTGATGATGTATTATTTTATCTTGAAACAGGTCGTAATGACTTATCGCAGTTTTAAGTACAGGTGAGTCACTGAACTACTGTTGTAAAATTCTGTTAAAGTTATTTAAGGAAGATATTATAGCACATTGGACGATTGAAAATAGAAATATAGCATGTTCATAATTCTTCAAAATCAACTTAAAATATTAGATTGCTTGTGTTAAAATAACTTATTATTTATGACATTATTAATAGAAGTTCATATACTTCTAGAAATATAAATTATTGGAGAATACAAACACAAAATACTGAACGACAGACCAATGTTCATAATAAGTTGTCATAAAGATTACAATCAACAATTAGATAGGAACTATCGGAAACAGTAAATAGCCATCTTATGCGATAGTTAAAGAGCACTAAAAGCGATCAACTCAGTAACTATCAATTCGAAGTTGGTCAAAGATTGCCTAGAGAAGCTGAACAAATCAGGCAAAGAAATTAAAGTTCTCCTACTCTGGGTGCTCGCTCACCAAAAGATAGAAGGCAGTGAAAAAGCAAACGATCTAGCTAGAAAAGGAGCGAACTCTCCACTAACTGGACCAGAACTGTTCTGCTTTCCAAGCGGAAACCAGCTTAAAGCCGAACTGAGGAACATGGAGCACTCCATCCGTAACCTGGAATGGGAATCCTCCAACGGTCTAAGGCACTCCAAAAAGTTCCTCTGAACTTACGACCGAGGAACTTCTTGATTCAAGTAAGATCAATTTTCGGATTGTCACGGGGTTTTTAACAGGACACTGTCTCCTCAACGAACACCTCAGTAAATTGAAGTTGAGACACAACGGCGAATACAGATTCTGTGGGAAAACACCAGAACACTTTATAGTGGCCGAGACGACAACCGTTCGTGTCATAACCTTTGGTACGGCTGATGTCGAAGATGGAGAGCTAGCCTCTGATGAGCCGTCTCAGATACTGGCTTTTGTCAAAGCACTGAGACTGTACTATGAGTTATAACCCATTAGAACTCAAGAAGGGGCAACACACACCATAGATCTGTAAGGTCGCGGTGAGTAACCCCCCCTCCCCCTAAACATTCTATAATCTACGGTGTTTATTGCTGACCAGCTGATGTTTTTTACTGGCTACTTATTTAAGGGCAAACATATAGAAGAAACTCTTATATTTCTTGGAAATATAGACTTGCGATTTTGAAGAATCTTATTTGTATGGATTACATAACAATAGACATTTATTATCAGCTTACCTCTATAACGAAATGGAGAAATCAATAAAAGAACTGAGGCACTGCACCGATATACACAATTAAACAATAACAAACACAGTATAGTTGAAAAGCAAACCATAGTAGCCAAAACAACGATTCCAAACAAAAATGACTCCATTTTGAAGTACATACGTGGCTATATTACGGAAACTAAGGAAAAAAACAAATGAGATTTTAATGGGACAATTGAATTTACCACAGTTATGGAGATAAGATAAATCTTTTTTAAATAATTTTGTGTTATATCAAGATTTACATAAATTAATATATGGTGGAATGTCACGATTGTCAAATTGCGTACAATGTAATTTTGTTTAATGTTAAATTTCGTAGCGTCAGAAACTGTAAAACTTATCATTAAAATTGTTATAAAATTATAACTACCAGCAGAAAAACAAGATAATTAAGATATATAGCAGCTGCAATACTAATATTACTATATTCCCACACTATTTTTTTTTTGGAAAAGCTCAAAAAACTATTGACGGTTTAGAAATGTTAGGATTTCAGGTGACCATTGGTCTGTTCCACTAGGACCGTTTCAAATATATTTTAGTTCTTCTTCTCCAAATTACATTCTCCAATTATCGTATTCCTCTCAAAAACTTGGAGAATGATTGTTTCATGTTAGTTCATGTTATTTAGCAAGCCTGTTCCAAATATCGTATCCCCGCATTAACATCGGTATTGGACTGACCAGTGGACAACTATGGGCAATCTGATGTACCGATGTCGACACCGACACCGGTGCGGTGTTGAGCTTGAAACCGATGTTTATCTCGGCACCGGTGTTCATCTCGACGAACCTGTGTTCATCTCGATACCGGTTTTGACTAAGACACCTATTTTGATTTCGACACCGTTGTTTTGGTAAACAGGTTAAAAAAGAAATAGTCTAAATTAATAAATTTATAATAAATCTGATAATAATAATAAAGTAGTATCGGTGTTTATTTGTATCGTTTGGTGAAGTATATCTTCGGACTTTAACTTAATGATTTCGAATTTAAAGATGTTTTTGTCACACTGATCATTAAAATAAAGTGCAATTTCCAGATAAAGAATTATAAAGTAAAAAAGTTTTTAATCAAAAAGACAAAGTATTCAGATATAACAATCTGGCATAACCGGTGTGGTGAACACCGGTGTCAAGATGAACACTGGTGTCGATATGAACACCCGTGTCGAGATAAACACCGGTGTTGATTTAAACACCGGTGTCGATATGAACATCGGCGGCGAGACGAACGCCGGTGTTGAGATAATCACTGGTGTCGGTGTTAATATCGGTACATCGACTGAATCACCGGTGGTCATCAACACCATGAATTGTTACCCCTGCCTCTGCCCTGGTGAATTGTTCTACAATTCCAGAGATTTGTTAGAAACCCACTATTTAACATCAACAGAATATGGGTTTTAGGCTTATAAATGGTATTGATGGGCATTTCATAGTGACAAAAGCAATGCTCGTGTTGTTTTATATCAAAAACTGATAAATTACTGTGTTACTACCTTTTATTTTTATCATGAATAGATGCTTGGATAAAGAAATCCTTAATGAAAAAAAGATAAAATAGAGAACTTATTGGAATATTTAGCATATGGAATATATACCTAGCCGAAGCCCGGTGAAATATATAGTCCCGAAAAAAAGTTTAAATAAAGGATAAGGTTAATGGATGTTCAGTACCCGAAACACTTCATACTTCACCGTTTCTATAAATAAATAAAGAGCACCTTTTTTACGTAAAAAATCTTACCTTTTTACCCTAATGGAAAGTACCCTTTCAGGGCTGTTACGGAATTTTACCACTATCGCCATTCGCTTTAGCATTAAAATGTGTGTAAGAGTACCAAATTTCAAGAAATACAGTTTACCAATTTTCTTAAAAATATACAAGATATATTATTTTTATTTACCCTTTCGAGGGGTGTAACTTCCTCGGGAAGCATATTAGGGCATGTGTTTATAGGAACTGTTTGTTGTATTTTTATCTGTAGAATCAACCACCAAAGTTAGATACACTATTTTTTTGATATCCTGTATAATAAACTTTAGTTTTCATTCTCCATCGGTACAGTTTAGACGAACTAAGTCAGAGTTTTGATGCCGCATAACTACTCTAAAGAAAACATCGATACACTACTACACACTAGAACCAAAATAGTAATATATAAGAAGAAAACAAAAAAAACGAAAACAATTTTTCGGCTGGATAAGTGACTGCAATTTTGTATAGCAGTGTTTTAGATAGAAGAAATTCAATTGTTCAATTGATGACAGATAAGAAAAACTGTCAAAACTGTAGTGGGCCTATTAATAAGGCATTTAAAGCTGGATAAACAAGCATAAGAATAAACAGCAGAATCCACTCTATTTCAGTGCGATAACCTATACGGGTACGTCTAAACCAAAACGTTTCCTTTAAAGGTAAGTTTTATCTCGGTAATTATTTTAAAATACCTAATAGTAATAGTGAGTGCACATAATATAGTCTAAGAGCTAGCAACGTTTTCGAGAAAGTATTTTAAGACGTCTGGCTCTTTGATATATCTTTTACTATGCTCTCTGGAACAGTATGCTCGTCTGGCTGCCGATATCCGTTGCGTTCACTACTGCGCATCGGAAGAAGATCCTATATATTTTTTAATTTAGTCCTATAAATTCTAGTGTTGAATATAAATCGAACATGTCTCCATAGCGCAGTGCGTAGAGTTTCCGACTACGAACCGACGATTCATTCTTCGATGACCGACGATTCATCATTCTGATAGTAAAGTATTAAATAATTCTGGTGACTCAAAAAAAAACAAATATTTAATACTTTACTATCAGAATATAAACGAAAATAAAATAAAAAAGTTTTTGTCCTGACCCGGATTCGAACTATGACTTTTCGGTTCATGGTCTGAAACTCTACGCATTGAGTTATGGAGACTCGGTCGGTTTATATTCAATACTAGAATTTAAATAACGAGTAAAATATAGAATCTTCTTTCAATGCGCAGTAGGGAACGCAACGTTTACCGGCGGCCAGACTGTTCTAGAGAGCATAGTAAAATATATATCAAAGAGCCAGACGTCTTAAAATACTTGTTTTCCCGACGTTGCTAGCTCTCGTACTAATAGTCGTACATTGCTAATTTACATAGGTAAGCATAACGTATGGGATAAATCCAATTGTAAAAGTAAAACATCATATTCTTTTCTGATACCTATGGAACGACTAGGTATTATACCTGGTATTATTACCAGTAATACAAATTATTTTCTTCAACTGATAGGTTCTTGTTATAGAATAAAGACTATCAAAAACATTGAATATCTAAGGGATACCTACTGATACTCTGTGCGAGCTCCCAACCGTGCTTCCCTGTTCACTCCCAACCAAGTTAGATAAAAAAGTTATTGAAGATTGCAGCCTTGAGTTGGAGTATGGCAAGGAGTATAAGCTCCACTACGACATGTACAGAAACGGATTACCTAAACTGGTAAGCATGTAAAATTAAACCTTAATGAAAAATTGAACTTATTTATGTTTAGTTCAAGAAAAAGCATGACAACCCACCATAGACCTGGTTTGACAAACGGTTCACCCAGAGGTCAAGAAAAGCCTGTGGCAAAACATTAGTAGGTATGTATCGTTTCGTTTTTATTTATTATTAACATTTTTAAGAATTATTTTAATTTATTTTGTGTTATGGGAATATGTTTTTTTTATTGCTAGATATTTCTTGGAGTTAAATAAATTATTATGTTCCTACACAGTATTTTATTTATAGGTTTTAATGCTTTAAAGTAATAATAAATTTTCGTTGTCAACAAAATAATCTAAAAAAAACTACGAAGATTTCTTATTATAAACTTGAAAGATTAAGATTCCGTTCAAATATATAAATTTTAAATTTTTGGCGCCAGTATATAGGTATGAATGCAACCTACTATATCGATAATGCGCTCATAGTTCGGGTTAGACGCCAAAGGCCGCGCCACTAACACAGTCTTCAAAAATTAACGTTGATCGGTCTCTCTCACTTTAGTTATTAGTGTTCTCTCTGGATTGACGTATTCAATTGTTTTCTGTCACTTTCTAGTTCACCGGAAATGACTACACAACGCTACAACTTTTGATTTTTAAACAGCTCCCTCAGTATTTTTTTTACCTTATTCCATAGAAAATGACCCTCTGAATATATCTTGACAACTTTTGACATTCTCGCTTAAAAAAATTGTATTTTAAATTTCAATCTAGAGCGCCATGGCTGTGTTAAAAACACTAATTTTTAATCAAGGAACCTTGGAAAAATATATTTCATCGTTTAATGTTTTTCGTATCTTATCCTGACCGGTTAAAAGATGCCTAAAGCGTATCATATCTCAATTTTTTCAAACAGAACCAGGGTGGCTTATTAGCATATTTGGAAAAAGCATTTTTTACAAATAATTTCGTACCACACACTTGATATTTCGAGTCAAATTATCGTTGTGACCCGCATGTTACAATTTCAAATAAACCATATATGTGAAAATGTCAAAATGTATGATATGTAACTTTATTCAGAGTGTCATTTTCTATCGAATAAAGTAAAAAAATACCGAGTCGGTCATTTAAAAATCAAAAGTTGTATGTCATTTCCAGTGAAACGGGAAGTGACCGAAAACAATTGAATACGTCAATCAATCCTAATTTATGTCATTCTATGATTCTTGTTAACATATCAAATTGATCTCGATTTTTTTATCTGAAAAATTAAAAAGTTATAGGGATCAGCCACTTTTGAGACGCACCCGGTATAGTATAGCCCTTATATAAACAAGGGTATAGCCAATAGACGGTTCTTTGTTCGAGTTAGTTGTTCTTTGTAGCAGACGATGGTATAAGAAATTAGCAAAGAGCTGTAATATGAAAAGTTCAGTCTCAGTTACTAAACTTTGAGAAAAAGATAAAACTGGAGTGTGTAATCTAGAAATAAGCAGAGAAGAAATGGTAATGGTAATGTAAAGGTCGCAATGGAACAATTTAACAGCTATCTTATAAAGTCTATTTACTAGTAGGATGAGTACGGTTATGGTACTATATATAACTTTAGAAAAGGATAACGATTAAAAAACGCATTTACGTCAGACATCGGTCGGAAATATGAATTATTCCTCGAAAAATGTAAAAAATTGGAAAATCAGATTTATATTTCACAGTTTACTTAATTTATGTTCTAATACGTTTCATGTCAACTACCATGATGATCTCGTAGGTTTTTGACTCGCAGGTTTAATTAACGCTCTTATTAATGTCAGTTATTGCATTTTTATTTTACTTACGATTACTAGGCCAGAGACAATAAGCTAATATCATTAATCTCAGTAACAAAACCAAACCACATAATCCAAAAATGTAGAAGAATGCTGATACAAAATACGCGAAAAATTCACTATCCCATTCCATTTTTACTTTTTGATAAACTATTTAATTAATTACTTGACAGACTTAGTTTTAAACATCTTATGATCAGGATGAGGTGATTTTGTTACGAGTTTTACTTTTTAGATAAAAATGTCGTAAACATATTGTTTACCACCACTCTTTATTTACATTTATTATAGCTTTGGTACAATAAAGATTAATTTTGTGTATAGCTATTTAGCGCAAAATTAGGTAACAGTAAATAGCACCATTGATGCGGGTTATGCATCGCATCACTTCAAAATATTATATGTTTTTATTTAAAAAAGTCACTGAGATATCCGATAATAAATTAAAATTCTCAGTAAATTTATTCAAATAATTAAATTTCAGTTATTTAATGTCTGTATTGGTCGAGTTTTACTACCCTAAACGCTAAAAATATCTCAAAAGGGCCATGATGCGACTGTCCTCGTTACATCTTGACGCCGGCGAACTTTCCGGCCGCGATGACATCTCCCGTCTATGTCTATATGATGCAATTTTATCGTCGTGTATAAAACAATATTTTTTCCAGAGCGAGTTACGTTTTAAAAAATATTCAGAAATTATTATTTCAATGAATTCATTACAAGTAGAAAAAATATTGTGCTGGGTTGACTATGTAATTTGACAAATAAATAAAGTTGTCTCGTTAGTTGTCAGTTTTGAGTCAATATTTTTTAATACTCTTTCATGTCGATTGCTGATTGAATTGGAGCCAGAAATGGCTCAAAACCAAATAAGTAAATTACCAACAGATATTCAGGCTGAGGCGACAAACGCCATTATCCAAACTACGTCCATTTAAATCCCGATAACTTATGAAAAGGAATACAAAAATTTTCAAAAATGGAAGCAATTAAAAAACGTGCGAGAAGAAATAAAGTTTTTAACCTATCCTCGCTGTTAAAGTATCATTTAATCTACCCTTTATTAAAAAAATGATTAAAGTACTATTTTATCTACTATTTTTGATAAATAAGGCAATTTTAACAGTTGATATAGAAAAAAAGTAATAATTTGCAAATTGTTTAACACATGTTTATTGTTTACTTACGTATAACTGGCCAAAAACAATAAGCTAATATCATCAACCTCAGTATCAAAATTAAACCACAAAATCCGAGAAAATAGAAGAAAGCGGATATAAAATATGTAACGAATTCACTGTTCCACTCCATTTTCAGTTCATTAAAAACGCTATAATTAGTTATCACCAGTCAGATTTACTATTAAACGTCTTATGATGAGATGACTTGATGCTGAGTTTGACTTTTAGATAAAATTGTTTGATATGTCGTAAAGGAATTGACTGTATTTACTCTAATATAACTCTGATATATAAAAGATAATTTTTGTAAAACAAATATATACTATGTATAGCGCTAAAATTAAAATAGAACGAAGAAAAAATAATATGAATTATATGCAATCGTATTTTTAATATTTTGATGTTACCTTAATTAATTACAATATTTTTTTATATTACGTTATTTTTCCCCAAAGGCATCGATCACCAGGATCATTAGCCATATATATAACTCGTTATTTACGATGCAATTACAGGGATCTATCTCTATATCCTCAAGAGGTTCACACTTACAAGGATAATTCAAAATTTAAAAATCTACATTGACATAAACATTTCAAGTTGAGTGACAAAAAGATCAAAATAACTAAACACAAAAAAAAAATAAAGAAAACAAACAACAAGAAAAATAGGTAATTATTTACATCACAGTATCACAGTTTTAGATTAGAGTAACACAGGAGTATTACAGTTGGTGGTATATATTAATATCTTTCATAAATTTCAAAATATTTTTAATTTTTTCCTCCCCAGTTAAATTTTTACGAATTTCACCACGTATATCGAATCTGTTTCTTTCTACCGCATATTGAGAACATTCACATATAATGTAAGTTACTGCCAACTCAACATCATAGACTATGCACACTGTTATTGCTTAGGTATTGCTCTATTAAGCAGATATGCATGTTCACCGCAGTATGCCCAATACGAAGACGATGCACTCTGGATTCATCCCCTCGTCCTAGTGCAAGATATAATGATGGGATTGACGGATCTTGTTTTATTGCGCAAAGCTTTGAAGGTTTACCTGCCCACTCATCCTGTCATTCCCTTTCTGTTCTTTTATGCAGTAGTACTTTAAGGTCATATTTACTAATATAAGGGAACTCAATGTAGTCGAGTAAAATCACTGAAAAATGTCGCTTCCTTCTCGAAAAAAAAATGTTTGAAGGTATAACCACATAATCTCTTTATGAAATGATCGGTTAGGGCTTTGTGCATGTAAAATTACTAATTACGACCTGGGGGTCAGAAATTTTGTAATCTCGGAAAATGTCAAAAATCTGTCAAAAATGTATAACCATGTTTTTTTAACTTTCCTACGCGATAACTCCTAAACTAATCAACTTATTTACATACTCTTTTTTTTAATCGATTGAGAACACATAGGCGGTGATAGCTGAAGTAATTAAAGTTCCATAGTGAGTGTATTTTTTTTGGAAAAATGGATTAAACTTCAAACATTAATTTTTTTGTATCATGGTTTTCCGTAAGCGAGAAACTTTTTTATTTGAAGGAATTTTTACATAGTATCTGCGTATGAAATAAAGAAAAAATATTGAAAAAGATTTTAAAACTTGTTACAACCTTCTATTACTAATATTTTTATAGTTATTCTGATTTAAAGTTATTATTATCCCTTGCGAGCTGTAGTTAAACGGCCGCGCTATACCGCCCGGCCTGCAACACGTCGCGTCGTACGGCGTGCTAGATGTGGCATTAATTTATGTTTTAGATTAAATGTAGAAAATTCTTTTTAAATAATTATTTAATATGTGAGTAGCACATATATAGGTGTCGATTTAATATGACATATTTTTGCAATATTTTTTATAAAAAATTCATCCAATGTATAGTCTGCTTTCTTAATTAAAAATGTCGTTAATTCAGTTTTCATTTTTTTTGGGATTATATAAACAAACGTTGTGGTATTTAGGATTCTGAATTCTGATAACTCGTGTACTTGGCAAGTACGCCAATATTTGCGTACTTGACAAGTATACTATCTTTGTAAACAACATATTTTGCAACAAGTTTGGTGCTAACGCTACGCGGCGAGTGATAAAAAATTGCGCAAGGAAATCACTCACACCACATGGCAAGTATATCCAAATAACAAATGTTTGTACAAGTACACGAGTCGTCAGAGTCCACCGTAATAAAAATAAACTTTAATAAATAATTATAGAAATGTAAGATTTTTGATGGTCATAAACGGTTATAAACTTTAATAAATACAAATCTATTTTTTTATTAAATAATTCAATCATTTTTTGATGTACATTTTTTTGTGTCTCACGCATTAAAATATTTAAGGTAAATAAGAATAATTAATATTATTCTGGTTTATGAGAAATTATTCAGCCCTATTGGCAAAAGCCCTATTGGCAAAAAAATATGGAACTTTAGCGAACATATCAATTTTATTAATTAATCATATCAATGAATTCATTAAAAAAACTTAGGAAAATAGTTTACAACATACGATACCTGTTGTTTGTCTAGATGTTAATTTGTGATGTTTGTCCTTTTTTTCTATTTTATCACATATCAAAAACATTAATATAATATCAAAACCGTTCTATTTAACTAGTTTTCTATTTGTTAATATAATATATTAATAATTGTTAATATAATATATTAACAATTATTAATTAATATATTAAGATTTGCCAAAAAGATGATAGTATCATCATTTTGGCTTAATATTCACAGTAACATCATCTTGCCCTTTTCCGCAGCATTTATGATAGTTATGAAGTCTCTAGTATGATTTAAAAAAAACTATCATTTTTGTTTATAGTTTTTCTGCAAATTAAAGAGTCCATAACTAAATAATTTATAACGTACAGAATTTACTAAATTTCAAACTGCAGGTACAATGCACATAATCAGAAATAGACCTCGGAACATCGCGACCGCCGCGCCGGCTGTGACGCCAAATGAAATCAGAGTCGCGGGGTGGTGCCGCGGCGAGGCCCGAGCGGTTTCGCGCGGGGCCTATTCGTAAATTTAATTTAGGATAACTAGAAAAGTATTAGCAATAGAAGATTGTACCAAGTTTTAAACACTTTTTCAATATTTTTACTTTATTTCATATGCAGATACTATGTAAAAATTCCTTCAAATAAAAAAGTTTCTCGCTTACCGAAAATCATGATACAATAAAATTAATGTTTGAAGTTTAATCCATTTTCCAAAAAAAATACAATCACTATGGAACTTTAATTACTTAAGCAATCACCGCCTATGTGCTCTCAATCGATTAAAAAAAAGAGTATGTGAATAAGTTGATTAGTTTAGGAGTTATCGCGTAGGAAAGGTAAAAAAACATGGTTATAGATTTTTGACATTTTCCGGAATAAAAAATTTCTGACCCCCCCAAAAAGGTCGTAATTAGTCATTTCGCATACACAAAGCCCTAACTGATAATCCTGTATAGATATCATGTAGTTATACCTCCAAAAAAATTTTTGACACATTTTTATATCGTTTTTACTCCACTAATGGTATTTCTTCTAGCAGCTTCCTGAGCAGCTTCATCTGCCATTGTGTTGCTATGTATATTAGTGTGGCTTGGGACCCATACAAACGTGAGTTTGTTTCCCTTTTCGCTGCACTCTCGAATAAGCCTCTGAATTTTTTATTTCAGAGGATCATGGACAAATATATCATTAATTTTAGAAACGATCTCTAAAGAGTTTTTATAGAACTAATTACGTTATTATTATTACTATCCTTTTAAAATACGTTTCACTCCCTGGTACTTATTTTTCGATTGGCAGGTTTAAATCGCTTATAACGTACAAAATGAAAAAATAGAAATGAATAAGCTTTATAATCGTTAACAAAAACAGCAACTTCATTGATAATTTCTTCTAATTTAAAATTATAATTGTTACAAAAATTAAATTTTGTGTAAAAGTAAGTACCTCCCCCCCCCCTCTGTTAAAACGACTATAATATATATCATCTTAATTCTTTACTGATATAATGTCAGGTAGGTTATACAGGGTGTCCCAGAAATAAGTGCAAGTATTTTAACTGGTAGCGTAGTTTGATCCCAGAAACACGCCCATAAGGTTTTTTTGCGAATAAAAATGTTGAAATGTTTATGTTTTTCTTGACCTTTTAAAGAATATTGAAAATTTTTTTAGAGCCTCTTGTTCAGTTTTCAGAAATTTGTTGATAGTGCTTCGAGAGAATGCAATGTTGCCACCTCCTACGTTATTCACATTCTATATGTTTATCAGTTGTAAAGTTCACATTTTTAATTTTCGACAAAAAAAATTATACTTTTATTAATTTTATATTTTTTAATCATTGTATATTACTATTAAGTATAGTGCAACGTTTACTATATTTTAAATACCATTTTTACAGTTTAGTAAACTGAAATAATGAAACTAAATAATGAACAATTATTGCAGCTTTAGAATCAGCGCCTTCTATTAGATATGTAAATAGTCAACGTTTGACTTACACTTAAACAGATCAGCTGAAGACATTTTTAGGTTATCCAATTAATTTGAGATTTTACTCACAACAATAAACTCCTAACAAAACTAAAAACAATTGGCAAATGTAAGATAAGCTTGTAAAAATACTTTTATTACTCAAATGGAAATATCAATTATTTTGGGGTTTATTCACAAAAACAAGAGTGTGAGAAAAACAGAAATATTATTAATTCTTAAAAAATAATCATAAATAATTCAGATGGCATATGATTGTATTTTACGTCAAACACACGTGTACGTGTAGTGCTGTCAAGAATCTCAGTGAAATGAAGTGCTATTAAGTCAGTTAAGTGTAGAGTTGCGGTTTTAGGTAAAGTGATAAAACGACGCTTTAACCTAATTATTTAACCTATTATACCTAAAATATAAGAAATATATTTACTATATAGCGGGTGATCTGGCAAATGTTCCTATCTACTGAAACAATAACCTTACAGGAGGCAATAAAAACGTTATTTCCAAAAACGGAACGACTTAAAAAAACTAAAACATAGTAGACCGGCGAGGAAGAGCGAGGTACTTGGCTAAAATTAAATGTTAACAGTGGCTAAAATTATGGGCAGTAATGTCGCAAACATTTGATTACATGAAGTTTTCAAAAACCGGAGAAAGTGTGGCAAGTTTTATAACCTTTATGAAAATTTGTTGCCACTTTATCTCATAACTTATCTAAAAAGTACCGGTTATGATGATTACTATCTTTCTGATCCCATAAAATCTCTCTTACAAATACTAAATCTATTAATTTTTGGGAACCTATCATTTTCTACAGCGCGACAGAGCGACGAATACAAAATTATTTGAATCGATCTCGCCGCTCGATCTAACCGCTCGAGCAGATCGCGTTACTATGTTCACACGTACTTGTCTTCACAAGTTTGTTTTGGACGCGATGTCGTGCTGTTTGCTCGCCGCTATCCTCGTCGCTTTACTATGTTCTCAGCCTTAGAAGGCTGGGCTAGTGAAAATACATTATAATGTATGTTTTCTATTAAATACTATTTATTTTTTTTTATTTACATAGTGGCGCGACGAGGAGAGTGGCGAGCAAGCAGCGCGATATCGCGTCGATCGAGCCTCGAGGTGCTAAAACATAGTAGAGCGGCGAGGAATAGCGAGGTACTTGCAATTTTATTAGTTTCATTTGCTTATTTATTATTTAAAATGTTAACAGCAGCTTAAATTCTGATGGACAGTAGTGTCGCAGACATTCAGTTTATTCGAAACCAACAAACGAAACGATGTAGTGTACATGAAATTTGTACACTACAACATGAAATTTTCAAAACCCGGAGAGATAACTTATCTAAAATATACCGGTTTTAGTGATTACTATCTTTTTGTTTTTTGTCCAATCAAAACTCTCTTACAAACACTAAATCTATTAATTTTTGGAAATCCATCGTTTTCTACAGCGCGACAAAGCGACAAAAACAAAATAATTTGAATCGATCTCGCCCCTCGATCTAACCGCTCGAGCAGATCGCTTTACTATGTTCACACGTACTTGTCTTCACAGGTTTGTTTTGGACGCGACGTCGCGCTGCTTGCTCGACGCTCTCCTCGTCGCTCTCCTCGTCGCTCCACATGTTCTCAGCCTTAGAAGGCTGGGCTAGTGAAAATACATTATAATGTATGTTTTCTATTAAATACTAGTTATTTGGAAGCAATTAAACTGTAAACTTGTTTATTAAAGCAGATAGGATTTTCTGCTTTTGATAAAATGGGACATAGTATTATTTATATTTTAGGATTATAAAGGATAGGACGTTTTGCTTGTGGTAATAGTAAGATAGGATAATTTGCTTTCATAGTTTTATTATGAAGATAGGAGAAATTGCTTCTTAATATCACCTGATTATAGATAGGAGCTTTTGCTTTTTAATCAAAATAAGTAGATAAGAGTTTGTGTGACCAGAATAACAGCTGGTTTCAGATAGGAGGTTTTCTTTTCTTTAAATTGTGCCGTAAATTTTTTATTTTCAGATATTACCTTTTGTCAATACATGCATAATGACTCATAGAACGTTATGCTAAAATAATCTCAATTTTGAAGGAGCATTTGCCAGATCACCGGCGATAGGTTATTTTAAAAATAAATTGAAAATAAAGCTTCATTCAGAACCCCCCAATTAGTGGAATAAATTAGTGGTTTCAATTACACTGTATACTTTTTAGTTTACGATTATTAATAAAATATCCCAGCAACAGCTTGAGGTAGTCTGTTGTATCCATAGAGAAATCATAATATTTAGCTTATAAAACAATAAACTTTTGATTTCTAACTAAAATATTCCTTGACGGGTCATAATCAAAGGCGATAAAAATTGTTGTCAAAATATTTCGACCAATAGGAGCACCGTCGGATCGTCGTGTCATCGGATTTCGGATGCATGAGACTCCGGCTTAATTGAAACTACTAATTTATTCCACCGACTTCGAGGTTCTGAATAAAGCTTTAAGGATGATTCACGGTACACCGGACCATACCCGAGCAGGGCACGTTTCGTGAAGTAGACACCGAGCCACGTCCGGGCCTTCTGTTTATGCTACACCGAGTTGATAACGGGGCTCTTATTAGTTCTGAGTATATTATAAAACACAGCCCCATAGACAGACGAAGATTTAATACGAACAATGCCAAAGTTCTCGCAAGTGGAATTGGTACCAATTACAGTTGATGAAGAAAGAACAACACCTGCTCAAAGGGCAAGATGAAGGACCTATCTTTTTCATTACATCCTTTCATTGTCCAGTTTTATGCATTCCCTGTCATTAAATACTGCTGTAAGATTCACTACCTACTACAGACATGATAAAAAGTGTACTTTGTTTATACCATAACTGCAGATTGCAGTCGGGGCACCAGGAAAAGTACATTCATGCTTTCCGCAACGTGGCGGGAACGGAGCGGATCCGAGAAAAAAATGTACACCGACATTTCTGTGACGGGGCACGGACGAGTTCCGGCGAAGCTCGGATCGTGCTCGGCCTGGCATGAATGTATATGTGTAAATAACACTTGACAATGTTTGGCCGTGTCTTCACCGACGCACGGCTCGGACCCGTCACGGTATAGCGTGAATCATCCTTTAGAGTTATCTATTTAAATTTGAAAATTTTAATAATTATGGCTTACATTTTAAGAACAGCCGATATCAACCGGTAATCAACCCTCTCTGATCATATTCAACCACCAGTATTGCCACATTTAGAGGAAATATAATACACTTATACTTTGATTGGAAATACTTCGTACATAGCGCACAGCGATAAGAGATTTTGCAATAATTTTTAAGATTTACTGTGTAGCCGAAAATACCTAACCGTAAAAATTTGTTGGGTGGGAGAGAGTGTGTTACAAAATAAGTACAGTGCGTTTCATTCACATCTACATTAACTATCTATTAATAATGACCGCTGAGATGAAATACAAAATAATTCTCCTAATTTATTGTGTAGTAAATTCAAATTTCTGTTATATTATAAAAACCTCGATAAAAACGTTTTTTTTTCAATTTCCAGAAAAATTCTACCAAAAATCTAAAATTTACGAAATTAACTTCTCTACTTACGACGTCTCCTTATATTTCTTGGTCTTCGCTGAGGCTTCTTTGGCGAACAACATACCTTCTTAGTGATAATAAGAACATTGATAAGAATTAAACCCACGACTAGAGCCGCTATTCCAGTGGATAAATCGGATGCCATATTGTCTTTTTTTCGAATATAAAAAACAAATCGCGCACTTACAAAGTATTGGCAGTGCTTTGTATCTGGATCTTTAATATTTCACTAATATTAATAACCTTAGATTCAATTGGTACGTGAATGATAAAACCAGACGGAACTGATAAGATTGGTGTAAAAATATTTTTTATTGGAAAGCACGGGCAGATTAGATTTGGATCAACGTGTTAGCTTTGTTTGAGAGTGTGTTAAAATAGAATTGGTGACATATGTCGAAAAGTTAAAACCATTGATTAGAGAAGGGAGGATTTCAGAAAAATTGACTCAAAGGTTCATTAATATAGCTGACTCAATACTTAATATTTTAGTTTCTAGTTTAAACCAAATTTAGTCCAGTCAATCTAGACATTCAAAGGTACATAAATTTACAACAAGCTGAAAATGCGTGTAATTGTTTAAAACATAATTAAAAAAAATATTTTAAAATTCCGAATCATACCGATGCCTGGAAAAAAATACATGCGAGGTCAAAGGTCAAAAATCTCGAAAAAAAAAATGTTTTATTCGCGATTTTCAGCAAAACGGTAAGTTTCAGCATAAAATTACCTCAGACGAAAATTATAGACCATAAAATTCTCTATAAAAAATGTATCAATACTTTTTTTCCTTAGAGCCACTGTTTCTCAGATATAATGAGTCAAAGAGTTGTAATTGTCATAATACGTCATAATACTTAACGCGTTTTTTAACGTGGTTTCCCCAGTAGGCCTATTCCACATGTCTATTGTGATTCTGTTTAATTGAAAACTATTGCAGAATAAAAATATTAGTAAGGATTGGAAATTATAAAAGCGTTGGAAATAAAAAAAAAATAGAAATTTACTAGTCTGATCCATAACGTTCAAATACTTTTTCGTGTTGTTCTTCTGATCTTCTTCTTATCCTTGATCTTAGTCTTCTTCGTTTTCTTCATCCTGGATGTAAGTAAATTGCGTCAATAGTGATGTATCGCATGTTTCTTCGTTGGTATCAAACGAATCCTCTACTATTGGTGATTCAACATTAGAATATGACAGGCCTTGATAATTTGTACATGCCAGAGAACAAAACAGTCCAACTTTTTTACAACCACA
Organism: Sitophilus oryzae; assembly: GCF_002938485.1. Classification (NCBI taxonomy): domain Eukaryota; kingdom Metazoa; phylum Arthropoda; class Insecta; order Coleoptera; family Curculionidae; genus Sitophilus; species Sitophilus oryzae. The sequence continues at coordinate 345,416 of NW_022146741.1, read as the reverse complement.
TTTAGCACTGCATCCCTTTTTAAAGTTGCAAAAAATTGTGTTTAGCAGTTTTTCCGGCACAGGTGGGAGTAAAGTCTGAATTGGTTCTAATGTATTGTCGACCAACTTCCAACCCCAGTCTTTTGGGTCTAGCTGATAACCAAGATACACTTAAACTTAAAAAATACCGGGAAAAGATGTCGATGAGCAGCAACTGAGGTTGAAGGAAGACTAATTTACCTGTTTGAGTGTTTTTAACGAAACATGCATATCGATACTTATCTAAGCAGGTGTTTTTTTTTTCGGAGCTCCATACATTGAAAGAAGAAAGCGAATACCGTAAGTGATAATATCTTGTTGACTTGAATTACTTTTTTGAAAACTCCAACACATTGAACCTTGTTAAGTTTTGTTTTAAAGGCTGTTGTTTTACCCCTCTTGTAAAATGCAGACGTCGCGCGTCGTATCACAGCCAGTTATTGCGTGTAAAAATAGTACATGATTTTGACTCTTTTTAAAACTGGTTGGACTGTTTTGTTCAATGGCATGTACAAATTGTCAAGGCCGGTCACGTTCTAATGTTGAATCACCAATATTAGAGGATTCGTTTGATATCAACGAAGAAACATGCGATACTTCACTATTGACGCAATTTAGTTACATCCAGGCCAATAAGCCAATAAGATCCAATAAGACGAAGATCAAGAAGAAGAAGAAGATTATGAAGAACAACAAGAATTTGAAGGTTATATATATTTCCATCGCTTTTATGATTTTCAATCCTTACTAATATCTTTGATTCTGTCAATAGTTTTCAATTATTAAACAAAATCACAATAGACATGTGGAATAGGCCTACTGAGGAAACCACGTTAAAAAAACGCATAGGTGGCGTGGAAACGTGTGCATATTATGACGATTACAACTCTTTGACTCATTATATCTCAGAAATAGTGGCTCTGAGGGAAAAAAGTATTGATACGTTTTTAATAGAAAATTTTATGGTCTATAATTTTTGTCTAAGGTAATTTTATGATAAAACTTACAGTTTTGCTGAAAATCGCGAAAACGCAATTTTTTTCGAGATTTTTGACCTTTAACCTCGCATAATTTTTTTTCCAGGCACCGGAATGATTCGGAATTTTAAAACGTTATTTTTAATTATATTGTATGTTAAAATACCATGTGAGTGCAATAAATTTTACATTGGTGAAATATCTAGACCCTTAAATGTTCGAATTAAAGAACATAAAGATTATTTAAGAAAGGGAGATTTTTACAAATCTAAAATTTGTCAGCATTCGTTGGACACAGGGACCTGCAATATCTAATTATAACTTGTAAATTTTAATATTTTAACATGATTTTAACTACTTTTGACAATAACTAACTTTTTGTTATCAAGATGACATTTTAGACGGCAACTGACATATATGTCATAATATTTGAATCTTAAACATTGCCTGGAAACTTATATGGTGAAATTTTGATTTTTTTTTTTTTTTTTTTTTTTTTTTTTTTAGCAAATTCTAATGGTTTTGACATCAGGATTGCCTGGATTCCAGGTCATTCCAATATCTTGGGAAATACAGAGGCAGATTTGTTGGCTAATATTGGAAAAGATTTAAATATTCCGAAATCTATGGAGATGGATTCAATAGATATTTTTAATTCAATTAAAACTGATATTTTGTATAATTATAAGGAAAATTGGAAATCTCGTATGAAAGGAAAAAAGCATGTGTATTTTAATACACAAACAATCTTCCCAGATAAACAATGGTTTAAAAATTTCCAGTATATAGATAGAAGACATATTACAACGTTAATTAGAATGCGTACAGGCCATTGCTTAAAAAAAAAACCATTTATATAAAATTAAAGTGAAGGAAGATCCATTCTGTGAGTGTGGCTCTGTTGAAGACCTAAATCAGATCTTTTTAGAATGTCCTATAAATTTTTTGTTTAATTTGGATTTATATCAAAAATTTATTGAAATGAATTTTCCTACTCCACTATCAATATTTACAGTTTTGTCTAAGCCAAGTGAAAAATTAATAGAAACTATTATGATATTTTTTAACATTAATAGAATTAAATTATAATGCTCAACTTTCTATTTTTTATTTTCTTTTTGTTTCAGTTTCCGAATGCAGTCTGTTTGTGTGACCTCTATCCTATGTGCCTTTGTGTGTGATATAATCTTCCTTTCAGCGCGTCATTTATATATTTAATAAATAAAATAGGGCTAGACACTTCTCCTTTCCAGTGCTTTCCAGCATGTTTCCAGCACTCCAGCAGGGTACAAGCACAGAATATCTAGCTACGCAACAGAAAAATACTCGAAATGAAAGAGCTAAAATTGCACAAATAGAATACTAGATGGCGCGGCAATATCATAATCAGAATATAATTAGAAATTTTGAACTTTCGGTTTTGGATCTACGGCTCGTCGACGGCCTTATAGCCATTGCCTGGAAACTTATATGGTGAAATTTTGATAAAATAATTTAGTACCCACTAAGAACACGGTATGTCGCTAGTGGTAGGAAAATAATTTTTAGAGGTTACTAGTTTATTTGGTTACCTGGGTTATCTATAATATACATATACAGGGTGTTTCCTAATTAATCTAAAAAATAAAAATCATTAGAAAACGGATAAAGGGGGGCCCTCAATAAGTATATTTATTTTTTTCTCGACAACCGTTTGATGAAGAAGGAAAACTTAAAAGATCAATTTTGTTGAAAAAGGATGGCCAGCGAGATCGCCAGTCAAGAAAAAAATATATTTTCTTTAAAAAAGCGGTGGTGTACCATTTATGTTAAGCAAAAAATCGATTTTTTTAAATTTTTAACACCCTGTAGATCAGAAAGGAAGTACTTTAGACCCAATGGTTATATAAAAATTGTTTTAAGAACAGATGAGGAATCACACCACAAGTTTTTTAGACTAATTAGAAAACTTAGAATTACCCTGTATATTGTCAACTTGACAATGATTGCTGATAAATCAAAAAATTCCTTTTTAGTGAAAAAAGCCTGATTTTTGCAGGAAAAACTTTGATTTTTATTCAATTTGAGCCTGAGTCTGCAAATACCGGTTTGTTTTTTTAATTTCCTATCTATTTAAATTTTAAATATCATAGTCAGAATTTTTTTTTTCGAAAAGTTTTATTATTTATTAACTTTAAACATGGTGTTTTCTTGTTGTGTTGCATCTTGCAAAGAAACTAACAAAACTGCAAAAATGCACGTGTTTCCAAAATACGATATGGTATGTATCTTAGATAAAAGAAAAAATATATGGTATGTATTCGTTGTTTGATTTTTTTTTCGTTTGCTTTAAAATCTATAAATCTCGGTCTATTCATTAGACAGCCAGTCGACTTACGATCATTTACATGAAACTCTGCGTACCTACGTACCCACATATATGTAGGAAGTCGGATTCTAGCTGAGATCCATTGAAGCTCCATTTATAAAAACTATCGAGACTGGTACTCTAACCGTCCGCATGTGTACGAGAACAGGGGCGGCAGGTGAAACGCGGGTACTTCGTACGAAACGTACGGAGTCGACTGGCTACCTAATTAATAGGTTTTTCTATAAATATGGTAATGTTTTACATTTGCTTTAACTAATCTTATTTTTAGTTATATAACCTATGGCTCAAGCAAGTTAACAATTCCAAACTGTTCTTCCTGGACAAGACACTTGTTCGAAAGAACTATAGAGTATGTCATATTCATTTTCCTGATAGTGACAAAATTATTGGTCTACGTGGTGCCAATTTAAAAGCATTTAGTTTTCCATCATTGTATTTATTACCTACAACGGAAGGTAAAATTTTTATATTTATCATAGTACTATTGTTCATATATATTTTTTTGTAGACTGCAGTCCAGTGAAAAAAAGTGAAATCCCATCTAGCTCAGGAAATGATAAGCGGTTAATTGGTGTAGAAGGTATTATTTTTTATATTTATACTATACAATTTTCATTTACAAAATAAGTCAATGTAATTTTGTAAAAAAGGTCATGTTTTTTATAAATCTGTATTTATTTATAGATTCGAGTTCTGAACCATCTGATGATTTGACTTTCGCAAATATAAGAACCACTTCAGCGTCAAAACGTAAGTTATATATTTTATTAAATTTTACCTACTCACTATGTCAAACAGGTAAAAACGCATGATCTACTAGAGCGATTGTTGCAATAATAAGCTAAATATCTTATTATTGCTTATTACATTACGGTAAACGAAACAGACCTCATACACATATAGTAGCGTAGTCCGCAATCCTTCGACAAAAGATTTGTTACAGCCAACAGTCTAATACAAACAAACCTTAAATAAAATTTAAGACTTAAAAAAATAAATTAAAAAATATGAAGGGTCCACGGGAAAAACATGATAAGCGCCAATTTTTTAATATTAACCTTTTACAATATTATTGTAGGTAACTGGTTCCTACTAAATGTATAAACTCTGCAAGGCAATAAGCTGTTAAATCATATGATATATGCCTAGTAAAAATATACCGTACACGAAAAGAACGTTCAAAGACGATTCAAAAGAATTTAAAAAGAGATTAATTCTTCTGTAAAATTAGTAAAATGGCGCTTATCGTGCTTTTCCCCTACCTGGACCCTATAAAAATATGTAATATTTGATAGTAAATTTTGTTTTAGAATTATCCAAAAGAAGTAACATTCTTCAAACTTTGAAAGTTAGAAACAGACTGGAATTACCACCAAAAGCAAGAAAGCTTCATGGAGTAGTGAGGCAGTTAAGAAAAACCGCTAAACGCTTATTTACTAAAGGTGTTAGTTTAAAAAAGCGTTTGAATGAAGCTAATAAATTTATATCATCGCCAGGTTATTTAGCCTTGAAACTAAATAAAGTCACACATAATTTTGTTAGAATGCAATTAAAGCAACAGAATGTAAAACCTAAAGGAAGAAGATTTACATATGAAGATAAATTGTTTGCTTTGACTTTATTTAAAAATAGTCCAAAAGGATATCGACTGTTATGTAATTTTTTTGCTTTGCCTACACCTAGAACCTTAAATAGTTTACTCAGAATGGTTTCCTTAGAGAGTGGAATAAATAAAGTGCTATTTGATAGCTTAAAAGAACACGTTTTAAAAATGAACTCCTTAGATAGGTACTGCACTGTAATATTTGATGAAGTTGCATTAGAACCAGCTTTAGTGTATCTAAAGAAAAAAGATTATTTTATAGGATTTCAAGACAATGGTGCAAACGAAAGATTGCCTTTATTTGCAGATAAAGCGATGGTTTTTATGGCACGAGGCATTCATAAAAAGTGGAAACAACCGCTTTGCTATTTTTTCAACGCTGGAGGGATGAAATCTGATGTTTTAGCAAATTGTATTAAGTTGGTGATTACTGAATGTAAGTCCATAGGGCTGAAAGTAATAGGAACTGTATGTGACCAGGGTAGTGCAAACATAAAAGCAATCAACCTCTTATATGAGGAGACCAAGAATATTGATGTTGAGAGAAGCAATTATTTTGGATTTCTTGTTGATGGAGAAGAAGTTGTCCCATTTTATGACCCGCCTCATTTATTGAAGGGAATTCGAAATAACCTTTTCACATATAATTGTCGTTTCAAATGGCGCAACAACAAAATTGAAACAGCATCTTGGACAGACATCCGAACGTTATATGAGCTGGAAGAGAAAGAGGAAGATTATAAAATGTGCACTAAATTAACTGATATTCATGTACATAATAAAAAGAAGATGAAAGTCAGTATTGCTGCCCAAGTATTCAGTCAGCGGGTAGCTTCCTTAATGCGTGGTTTAGCGAGATTAGGTGAGTAATTTTTTTTGGCTCTATAAATTGAGCTGTATCAGTTTTAAACTAATTGGAGATATCAGAAATAGTACAGCATTTTTTTAATTTGTATAGGGCCTCAGCATATGCCACCTAGTGGTTTGGAAACAGCGGAGCTCCTATTATTTATGGACAAGGCCTTTGACAGTCTGAATGGCGGGGCAATATTTAACAAAAGTGGAAAAGAGTTGCAACGTGCTGTTTCCGATACCACAAAACATGAAGAGTTTTGGAAGGAAGCAATTGAAGTTTTCAACTCCATGGAATTTTTCAATGATAAAAGAAAAAGAATTCTGCCTCCGTCAATAAAAAATTGGTGTCACACACTAAAAGCTTTTCTGTACATATGGCCTAAATTAAAAAATGACGGATTTAAATTTTTATGCTCCAGAAATATTAATCAAGATCCTCTGGAAAATTTCTTCGGAAGAATTAGAAGCCACGGATCACGGAATGTCTATCCCACATGCTACTCATTTGTTGCATCATTTAAAACTATTATGTTGGGTTCCATTGTTTCGTTAAGCCAAAATTGTAATTGCGAAGAAGATGGAACAGTAATGCTTCACAATTTAAAAAAGCTAATTATTAGAGAACATATTCAATATCCCATACCGTTAGAAAATCTTATTGAAGGCATTACTGTTCCTAATACCATCAATTATTCATTAGTTAAAAATGGAACCTTAACGTACATAGCGGGATATATTGGGAAAAGAATTTTAAAGCTGGTAAAAGGTTGTGATAAATGTAAAGCAGATTTAATTGGCGACTTAACAGATTTAAATAGCGAAGACAAATTCGTTATAAGAAGTAGAAGTTTTCGGATAAATAGTTTACTCGCTCCTACCACAAATTTTAGCAAAATATTTAAAAAATGTATATATATCTTAGAAAATACTGTCCCACGGATATGTCATAAAAATAATATTGGTAGCATTTTAAAATTTATAATATTAACAAATATTAACAGCTTGCTAAATTGTACTCAACATGACACTTTAGATATGGTTATTTCTTTCATTGTTGATTTTCATTTAAATACTTGGACAAAGAGAGTTAACAAAATTTTAAAGGGTAAAATACAATGTACTAGTAGTAGTGACCCTATTAAAATACTAGCTAGGAAACAATTTCTAAAACACAAATCTTTTTCTTTAAAAATGCGAAATACTTAATTGGTCAGAGTTTATCCAGTAGGTTTAGATCAATTTTAGATTGTACATATTTTAAATCATTTCTCAACTTGTGATTTTTTTGCAAATTTTATATTAAGAGTCTATTACGCTGTACTGTTCGGGTCGCTCTCAGGGGTCGGGTAAAGCGAAGAAAATATATATTATATTTCAGAAATCTGCCTAAGACTTAGTCCGATCCTGTCGTGTTAAGCCACACCTAAAATTCCAAACACACGTGCTTTGATTAATGTTTGATTAAGGTTTGCAACGCTTCAGTATTTGCCATAAAATAGCGAGCAATTCGTTAAAAACCCATATAAATTATATAACACTGTAATCACAAAACTTCAATCTATTTCCGTATTGTAACGGAATTTTAAGTTATGTCTTTATTACCGAGAAAATTTAGTCCAAACATAAGGAATATTTTGTCGATGTTTGACCATCAAAATCTTAAAAATAAAGAAGTTGTCTAAAAATATCCACAATACGGATATAGTATAATCCTTTATCTTTAATTTCCATCTTCATTTGTGTAAAAATACCTAGCCAGTTTGACATAAAACGTTAAATGCGGAACGCTTCTTTTGCTACTTTTTTGGACTAGCGAAATGGAATCTTAATTGTAGATCATAATTATTAAGTTAAATAAAAAACGGCGTCAGAGATGGATTTAAAAACGACCGTCGGTTTTTTACGTAAAATTTAATTCAGTAACAAAAAAAGAGCGGTGTCAAGTTGGCTTAAAATACCATACAATGAAAAATCGCTGTCGCAGTTTCCTTGGGAATGATGATCGATGATATTCAACACATAACTTTTAATTAAAACAAAAAAACAATCGTAATTTTTAATCAACCTCTGACATCGATTTTTTCAATCGTATGGTATATATACATATATACATCAACTTTACAAGAGATATAAAGAAATATATCGTTCAAAATGTCTGTGAATAGCGAAGTGAGCAGGCCATCACTTATCACTTAGTAGTCCTATACTTAAATCAAAGTTTGTGCTATACTTAAATCAAAAAAATATTTCTTAAATTTTTTTCGTCCGTTACAGCGCTTTCAGATGGAGCGGAGCGTCCGCGTGTTTTTTCAAGATAGCCGTCGCGCGTCGGAAGAAATCATCCGGATGGAGCATACGCGACCCATGTGAAATTGTTCATATAAACTCATGGTACTTGCTCGAAGTCGCGGACGGTCTGCTCCATCTGATAGCGCTGTTAGGCAAATTTGTTTTATTAGTAAGATAAGTTATAGATACCGTTGCCAAATTGGTCTTCGTTGGATGAACTCAGCAGTGTTTGCAAAAATAACTATTTTAGTTTGTAGATTTTCTTCTAGTGACGAAATAAGAGAAGAATAAGTCTTTTGAAGATATACTTATAAGTTTTATAAAATATTGTTATTTAGTTTCTACCTTGTAGTGAAAATTTATTTTTAATAAACTGTAAAATTAAAAAAAAGATTCTTATATGTTTTATTAAAGTTACTTTGATATACTAATATATCAGTGTAACTTTAAAACTAAATCCTTTGAATTCAAATATAAACATAAAAAACATTTACAGCAGAAAAGGCGAAGGCGCTGGGTTAAACGTAGTCTCCACTAAGAACACGGAGGGGCGCTTTGACCCAAAATTTTACTATTAAGTTTCATATCTATCTTAATAGAAGATTATTTTCTTTTATCTATGATCTTAAATATGTATGTAATATAATTTAAATTACTATAATGCAATTTTATACTAAGGAAACATTTATACATTCACAAAATACAACAAAGTCTAATAATATAGTTTGAAAACAATGAATATTCAATTAAAATTAAAAAAGTTAAGCGCGACTCCTTGTGTCAAAATTAGATGATTAAATTTTCGCAATTTTTACACCATTTGATGACCGGTGGCGCCTCTAGTGTTTGTTCGGGCGGTTGGTCTTTTACTCCCGCTTATGGCCATTAAAGAAAAAGTTCTAAAGGGGGATGTTTTGTGCATTAATAAAATTATTTTATTAAAATTTATTTTGACTTTTCAATGTCAAAACATATTTTAACGTTTCCCTGGTTACTGATTTCTATGTGTTGCCCATTCATCATAGCTATTTTTCAAAGAAGTATTTTAAAACATTTTTAAAAAAGAATTTATCCTTATATGATTTAATTTTTGTATAAAATATATATAAAAAGTATATTGGAAATAATACGACAAATATTTTCAAAATAATAAATACACGTACAGTACGTCTGTCCGTTCTATAGCTACGGGGTATCCGTGAGAGGGGAAACGATATTCTCTCGATGTTTCTCGTAAAAAATTAGACGACGCGTCTCATCAATAAAAATTCGACAAATTTGCAAGTAGTCAATAAAATGAGTGGGCGGAGCGATTTGCGGTGACGTACTCGTTAACAGCTAACTAAATTTTAGTTGACCTTGTATAGCCTGATATTTAATTACAGTAACTATTGTGTGTTAAACCAAATTGAAATTTGACCCGAAAAGTCATACAGGGTGAGACAAAATTAATATGGAACATTAGTCACTTTTAAAAGCAAGTTACTCCTTTATTTTAAATAGAACACCCAGTATATTATTCCGGTGTTCAATGGGCAATTTATATATCTTTAAAATGTTATTAAGGTTGTCTACCCCCCAGACAAAGATTTTCTTAGATATTTTAATTTTTATGATTTTGCGTCAGTAGACCTTTATTATTTGAAAAAATCTAGTTGGCTGTGATATACCTTTTGTTAATTTAACAAAAATTAAATAATGTAGAGTAAAATACTCAACGGTAATAATAAGACACACGTTTAAAACATATTTTAATTATTACAGAATTAAAACTAGAAAATTAGCTAGATGAAATCAAATGCTCAAAATGCTTCCTTTCCTGTTAACTGCCTAAAATTGTTGTCTTTTCAAAAGGATCTTTTCATTTTCTAAGGCATTATGTGGAGTTCTACCTTGAAAAGCAGCTACAATAATTTCTCTCATGTTGTCGACAATAGTTGGTCGAGTTTTGTAAACACTGTCTTTAACATATCCCCATAAAAAATCCAGACTAGATAAAATCAGGAGCATTTAAGTATTCTATTAATAAAAGCATATCAATTCTCGCTGATGTAGGATAAGTTTGCATTTTCGGCAAATTTCTGAGATTTTTTTTATCTTAACTGACACAAAGTGATAACTAGTTGTTATAGTTGGACTAATTAGACAGCTATGTTGAAGTAACGTCAAACATAACACCAGCCACCTAGATTTTATCAAATAATAAAGATCTACTCAGATCAAATCATCTAAATGAAAATATCTAGGAAAGTCTTAGTTTGAGGGGTAGGCAACCTTAATAGTATTTTGAAGACACATGAATTCTCCATTGAATATCGGAATAATATACTGGGTGTACCATTTAAAATAAACGAGTAACATGCTTTTAAAGGTGACCAATGTTCAATATTAATTTTGTCTCACCCTGTATAACTTTTTGGATCAAGTTTTAATTTTATTTAAAATGCAATAGTTAGTTTAACTACATATTAGGCTATACCGGCTAAATTCCAATTTAGGTAGCTTTTATTGTAATTTAAAAATTGTTCTTTATTTTTAGAAAATGTTAAATATGTCATAAACCTTACATTTTAGTCATATACTTCTCTTATAAAACTCACATTTATTTTTCTCCCAGAATCCGAAAATCAATTAATATATAGGGTGTTTCATTCGAAAAACACAACTTAAAAAAATAAATCAGAACTACCCCAAAGCTTTCCACAAAAAAATACAATTTGACTAGACTAAAAATAAACACTTACTAATTGGAATAACTCTATTTGGAATTTGTTTTTTTCTAAGTGTCCAGTTGTTTAGCCACAGTACTACAATCAAATATATATGAAAACCGATCGCTAATACACTACCGATAATTATTGACGGTAAAGGCAACGACATTTTTCGGCTACATCTATTTCAAAATATTAGATAAATTTATATAATTTTTCGAAAATGGCTGTGGTTTCTGCGTAATTTGCGATAAGATATGATTATGAAGTTTTAGTGCAGGGAAACAGCTGATATTTTTAGGTATTTTTGTTATTACATTTTACAGTAAAAATCATGATGACCCATCAAAAAATATGAGAAATACCTTAATATTAAAAAACTCGGGACAAACTAAGAAAATCCATGAAAAAAATATTAACACAAATGACGTATTTCTTTACTTTGGATTCTCCAATATTTACATATATTTTCCAAACAATTTGTCTTAGTAGCGTGCTATTGAAAAGCACTTTAATATAGGTATGATTGATATCTTTATAATCCCACATGTATAACAAAAAAGATTACGACAATATATATAACTGTGACATGCCAATAACAGGAAAAAAATAAGAATCTTACTTACTTTCGTCGTCATCTTCAATATTTTTGCAACACCATCTAACACTTTTATAAAGTAGAATTGATATTGCCAGAATAATAATGAATACATATACCATTTTTATTACGTAAATTTCTTATTCTTGATTTTAAGTATTAATATGGATTTTATAATGAAATAACAAGAGTAATGTTTGATAAAAGATATACTGTACTAAAAAAATAATCAATTGAGAGTGTTCAAGAGTAGAAAATATTTTGGTTATCAGAGATAAATAATTTAAGTATCTTAATTTAATAATGCCATTTAATATTTAATTTATACTTAATTTATTGGGGTATTATACATAATATACATTAGAAGACTTATTTTTATATATTTTAGAGCTAGTAATCAAGTTAGTAATTTCGCTTCGAGCAAAATTGTTATTCTGGCTGTGTCTTTTAGTTGGTTAGTTGATTATATCTAAAATTCCTGTCATTATCTTTCTATCAAGTTTTGTTTAAATAATAATTGTTTTGTAGCGTTTTTTATAAACATTACCACTGCAAACGGCAGCTTTTCATCGGAGAGCAGTCGTGGATAAGGTATTTCACTGGAAAGAAAACTAATTAATAACAATAAATAAAAAAAATAGATATTGGGCGCCAGGCATGTACAGAGAAAGAAAACACAGTTGTATATTACTTAAAACTAATGGCTATATTTATTCATGATGAATTCTGATGGTAAATAGCATTGTACAATTTAATAATTATTATAGTGGTTAAATACTATTACAAGGCGTAATGTAATGAAACCTAAGATCTAAATCATATTTTAAATATTAAATCGACATGAATGTTCTTAACAATCTAACCACTAAACATAGTCTGTACGATATTACTTAAGATGTACGTTACTGTTTAAGACTGAAAATGTTTTAGATGTTAAGTTTGAACTTAATGAACATTTTCACTAAAATGACTTCAATTTAGTATTAGTATTCAAAATATGCTGTGGATACCCTTCTTCAATAGTTTTTAATTTTTCTGAATACACCATAGAACTGGACAAGGACGATTGCAAAATTATTTCTATTTTACAGTCGTACTCAGAATCGGTCATCGCGACGCGCCACGATATTTTTTATTTTATACCGCGAACTAGATCTGTTTAAAAACCAAATTGAATTTAATTATTTGAATAAATTTACTGAGAATTTTGATTTTTATTATAGGAGATCTCAATGACTTTTTTTTAAATAAAAACGTATTACAAATTACAATAGAGTGATTAGTGTGAAATAGTGTGAGGTGATGTGACGCATCACCAACATCAATGAAAGCTTTGGCGCTGTTATATTTGCTTCTACCGTTAGCAATTTGGGTCCAAGAACGCCAGAAAAATGTTTCAACAAAATGAACCAAATAATTTTGTATCACGAACATGCATGGAGCAATCGGCAGATGATAGAGTATCTACTCTGAATTATGTCTTAAAGTAGTTGCCTTAGTTAGCTGTTAGCAGAACTACTTTGAGACATAATTCAAGAAAAATAATTAAAAAACGTTTTATACAGTCACCGGCGCGGCACGAAAAGCGGACACATATAATTTTCATATAGTTTAAAATTTTATATATTGTGCTAACTTATTTGACTTTTTAGTATCTCTGTCTAAATTAAAAATGAAACTCTCCATCTGTCAATTATACGAGGAAAAACAAAATGTTGATATTTTTATGAAAGTTTGAAACACCCTGTGGAGTACGTTGACAAAGCAAGGAATTTAAAAATAATTTTATCATCTAGGTATATTTTTTTTCGATAGGTTTTTTTATTCATCTCAAAAGCTTAATTTTTTTTGGAGATATTCGCTTTTGAAAAAGACGCTAACATTTTTCGTATTTTTTACATTAAAACCATGCCGTTTTTTGGTCCTTGTCAACAGACCTATAAAATCCTATAAAATAGTGTTTATGATTTATGTAATGTCACTGTTTATTTAATAGTTAATTAAATCATATTATTGTTGCGGAATTGTGTGGACTCGGCCTAATCTAACTAATATGTCTCGCCCCCATATGACCTTAATATCGCATTAAAGAATAGACACCGTAATGATTCATTCGAACGTTCGAGAACAATCGAGTTCCACTGGAATGGAGGAATACATACGAGAACATTCTAAACCTTCTCTATGCACCTAATGATCTATGGATTATTCGAGAATTGTTAAGCTCTGGGTATATAAGTCGACGCCTTAGGCCTGAGGAGGACAGAAACAAATAGACGGGTACAGTAGCCGCGATAAATTCAAAAAATAGTTATAAATAGTTCTTTAAGTAGTTTCATCGTTATTGTTTTGTTACTTAGTGTAAAATAAATTGTGTTTAAATAAATTGGACTTTCTATCCACACGGAACCGACGAAAAACGTAACATTATGAATGTCTGTTGGGCAGTTACTCTAGCAGATATGGTTTTAAGTCGAAAATTTGAGGCACTGATAAATGCGCGCGGTGTCTTCACCGGCGGTCCCAATTGAACAACGAACAAAGCGCGCCAATGTATACGTACCATTAAAATACATCAAAATTTTAAGGTGCCCGTTTTTCGTGTCGGTGAGTTAGTTTATTCAGCAAAACATTGAGATAAAGTCCATTGAAATTGACACTATATTCGGTCATGCGCTATAACATTTAATATGGTTCCATGCCTCCGACTAGTACTTAAATAGTAGATGTAGCGATGTTAATTTAGTTTTTACTTGATAACGGCTAGTGCTTATAGTCGAAAGTTCGAAAGGCCGTGTAAAATTTCAATAAAGACAATGCTAGTACAACAACATATTTTATTTAATTTACAATAAGTTGCATATTTACTTACCTGCTTCTCGTTCTTCCTGTAGTCTTTTCCTTTGAAGTTTGCTATGTTTCAGGAAGCCGCGTATTATCACCGTCAGAATAATTAGTAACATCACCAGAATGATAAAGCCGAGTTCGTCTCTTTGACTGAACATGATTCTGTCAAAGAAAAATGGCCCGAAGTTATCGTAACCGGAAGTCGGATCTTGGAAGTGTGCCATTAACGACTTTTTATTCGATTCTGTCGTGCGAAGTCGCAGGCAACAAGAGTCAGGAGTTTTATATTTAACATCAGATTAGATAAAATTTTCGAAAACACAATACGACAAATCCGTATCATCTTAGTTTTGTGTACAGAAAGATTGTCCGATTAAAACTATTCGAGGGCGTTAGGCTCTTATCTACGCATTATCTCGTGCCAATTAATTTATGTATCCTAATTAAAATTTTTGCAGATTTATGTAAAGTCTGTTCGACGAGTCAGAGAAGATTTCGACAGAAGACATTCAGAAAATTACAGTAAACACAATTTACCGGTGAATTAAAACAACACAATATTATCACAGCCATGTATTCTCTCTTGAACAGACCACCTGCTTACAGGACACTGGCTGAGTTTGCTTTAGAAGTATCTAAAGAACTAAAATATCTAGGTGCATACTGCACATAAATGTTTTACACTGAGATCTTTCATCAATAACTTGATATAACATCTTTCTTATTTTAAATGAATATCCCTATTTTTTCTCATATACAGGGTGCTCCAAATTGGGTTCGGAAAACTTCGGCAGCATATTCTGCAAATAAAAATAAGTAAAAAAGTTAGCATGAATGTATGTCCTAAAATGCTTTATTTCGGGTGTAGAAGTTTCATTTTATTTTGATTTTTTCTATAATGTTCTTCTCTTTATAACATTATCGATACTTGGATAAAAATAATTGGTTTCTGGGTGTCTTTTGACATGAGAAATTTTATATCGATATCAATATAAGTTCTACTTATAGAGGTGCCACCTACATATTTTTTAACTGTTTTGAAGAGTACTAACTCTTCGTCTGTACCTATAAAACCTCAATACTGAGTTAAAAAATATACATTTCCGCCGTCTTTTACATAAAAAATACTTCTTGGTAAAAGTCGCTACGAGTAACCGTTGTCAAGATATTTGGAATGTAAATTATCAATACATGTTATCATTGTTAAGAAATACACATGTTAACTAGATAGATATGTGACAAATGAAAAAAGTTCCCAAATTTAGGGAACATTTTAATTCCGGGGCATACTCTATATTAAAGACTAGCCTTTACTGGTCTCTGGTCTCAACCTTGGAGAACCAGGGGGAAACCACCTATTGTATTCTCGTTTCCCTCTTACATGCACGGTGCACGGCTCTATAGAAGTGGACCGACTAATGCGGCGCAGGGTTGCCACAAGAAAATTTTTGATTGTGCAGAACTTGACCAAAAAATGTTTACTATACTATAAGATGTACTTTCGCCAAATTTTAAAGCATGATTACGAATATCACTTCCTCTCGTTTGTATACGTCAATATATTCACTTCCCATTTCATTTCCTCTCATGTCAGCAAAGATTGCAGTGACGTCAAAATTGATGCCGCGAAACTAACAATTTTATGGACAAATTAGTCCTGTTAATTCTGTTTAAAACTGTAAACTATTCATGTCTGTTTAATCGGCCAAATTTGTCCATAGAAATTGGAGTTTTTGCTGGCATGGGTGGAAGTGAAATGCGAATTGAATAATATTCACGTATACAAATGAGTGGAAGTGAGACTGTGTACTGCAGTGATGTAATTTAGCAGTGCAATTTTCCCAAAGTACATATTATGTATTATTTAAAGGGATTAAGCAATCCTGTCTATTTACCGTTTTTTGGCTATGGTCTATTAGTCCTTGACTCATGATTCAGTTCATACTCTTGACATTTTACTGAACACCTGAACACTGATGACGAAAAATGATGTTTGTCAGTTCAAAATTTGAAGTACACTTGCGGCCTCTTTTGATGTACTTACTTAGATAACTAAGTGTAACTCAAGCGATTGTGGTGTAGCTGTGCAAACATTGAAACAAATGTGCAGTAAAGTACACAATTCCCTAATTCGGTCTCATTCACCAGCTTTGTCAATCACCAACTGCACTGTAAGGACATCGAGTTGGCGAGTCATCAACCATGATCCTCATAATAAGAATTGACCTCAAATCCCAGAAGGGATAGAGAAAGAGAGATATATCCTCCTAAGGAGAGACCAAGAGGTGGAGAAAATTGAGCCAGATCCTCCAGCCTCCACCTCAAAGCTACCTCAGACGGAGACAAGCTCCTCGACCGTGAAGGGCATGGAAAACTAAACCCCATCCGTGCAAGGGTGTTTACCCTCGCAGGAGGTAGATATCCCACTCCTCGGAAGGTGAACATCTGTTGTCAGCGGAGAATGGGAAATCTCATGTCCCCCCTACAACAGGAAGATCCCCATGTATGATCAGTTCTAGATTGTACGATGCGTTATAAGATTCAAGAAAGGGCGGCAAAGTAGATCTTTAAGGTCAACCTCCCATTCTACATTCTACATTCTGCAAGCTGAGCCTATAACTTCAAATGTTATGAATAATAAATAAGTAAACTAGATAACACATAAATATTGTCAAGACTTAAATAGATGTCAACTTGGGTTTAGATCAAATTGGGAAAAAAGCACAAATAATATAATTCTAGTAAATATAATATAATTCGAGTAAACCAATTTGATATAGGCCCAAGAGATCGGTTACCTGCATGACATCGACCCAGATATGTTTTTAAATAACATTAATAATTAAACAATTAAAATACAACAATCTCGGGTCGATAATCAAACGCAGGCTACCAAAGTTCGATTTCCTCATGGTCATAGCCGGGTGGCGTATTTACATAGTATACTACGGCACAGAACCCCTTAGAACGCGGCGGCTCTGTAACGCAGTATGGTATGTAGTTGTAAACCGCCCTTATTTTCTACTACATACTATACTACGGCGCAGACCCGGTAGAAAGAAAAATGTATTTATGATGCTATTATTGCTGTTTAGTGCCAAAAATTAGTAATACAATATTAAATTGTAATGTGTTATATTAATAACTAAACGTTCTCTAACCCAGTGTGACTACATATTATCAAAGCAGAACGTTTGAAGGCGGGTAAAAGGACAAATAAGAATAATTTAAGATTGTGAGTTATTTGTCCTTTTACCCGTCTTCAAAGGTTTTGCTTTGATGTTATATTAATATTGATATTTTATCGTTGATAATAATTGACAATTTAGATATACAGGGTGACCCACTAAGAATAGCTCTCGGCTATACCTCGGAAAGTATTAGCCGTAGGGCCTACGGAAAAAAATATTTATAACTAAAAGAGCTATGAGAAATTGCTGAAAATGATTTTCAAGTTTGTAAAACGGCCGCTAGAGGGCGTAACTGCTATGGAAAATAAGGAAATAGAATTTTTACAGAATTTTGCCTAGATAATGGGTACTATAAATAATAGCTTCATAATCTTCAGGAAATTTTGAATTTTTTTTAAACCATTTTCCTCTATCTGCTAAAATAAAATGGTGAGGGAAGGTTAAATCTATCTTTATTTAAATGTTAATAACTCCGGACTGGAGGATCAGAATCCAACAAACGAGAGCTCGTTTAAAAGGGCGTTTCTTACTCTATATTATACCATAAAAATAATAATAATTAGGTTTTGAACGTAGACGCTAGGGGGCGGTTTCTTACAATTTAACAAACATAGCGCGTTTTTTCAAAAAAGTTAAATACGATAGTATATGTGATTTTAGCTGATAGTAAAGAGTAGTAAAAGCTTAACAAGTCAGCGAAAACCGTATCTTGATATCTTATTTCAAACCGAAGATATTGGCAAAATTATAATAAATACCAAAAAATAAGCCCTTAATTACCTTATTTTAACAATATGGTATCAGTACCCCTCTTGATTATGCCCATTCTAACAAAAAAAAAATAAGATAGAAACAGTTAGTTTATTTTAAAATCGACGAAATACCAGAATACCATAATACCAGATGTATTAATATCTAATTCTAATATTTAAGATATTAATAACAGTGAACAAGAAATGATGATTTAGTGAAGTCATGGTAGGCTTTAGAAAAAAGTTGCTTTTGACGTAATAGTATAAACGTCAAATTGTTATTAGATCAACATTTTGATAGTCTTTTATCTTTTGATTCCTTTTTCAAAATGCCAACAACTTCAAGTACTTCAAATAATAAAGGCATTTAAAAGGCAATTAATAGATAAAAAACCCTGCTAAGACTATCAGAATGTTTTCCCCCATGGCTAATTTAGCTAAATTCTTTCTATCAATGGTTGATAATGAGAGAATGCAGTTTAAATTGAGAGTCTTATAATTTTCTTCAATTGCGCACATATGTTTTCAAAATCTTCGCTCTTGCCCTGCAATGCAATCACACATCCCTATTAAGGTATCTACTGTATACAAAAATGTTTTATCATTTTCAGACGACACTAAAAATTGGGAATCACTTCTTTTGTTCAATGCAAGATTTTTTGCTTTTGAATTTAATTTCGCATATATTGAGTCATTTTTGTTGTTAGGCTATTTAACAGGCTATTCTTATTCTAGTTACTTAAAGGCTATTCATGTTCAACACAGACTAAAAACCAAAATCAAACAAGGTTTATCACGTAATCACTAAGGCGCATGTACATTAAAGGCCACGTGATAGGTCGTGTTTCGTTTTGGTTTTGAGTCTATCTTGAATGTGAATATTTCAATGAAATAGTAAAATGTATATCTAAGTTGTTAATTATCAATGATAAAAAATCAATATTAATATAACACATTACAATTTAATATTGTATTACTAATTTTTGGCACTAAACAACAATAATATCATCATAAATACATTTTTCTTTCTACCGGCTCTGCACCGTAGTATAGTATGTAGTAGAAAATGAGGGCGGTTTACAACTACATACCATACTGCGTTACAAATAGGGCTCTGTGCCGTAGTATACTATGTAAATACGCAGCCGGGTGAATGTAATTAGATCAAAATAGATTGAACGACGTAACCGGCGCACATTGGTTCAGATTCAATAAAACCGACGCATAGGGATCAAGAAAAAAATTTCGAAAATTTCAACAATGATATTATTTTCAACAGATGATGGGTCCATTTATTCAAATTTATCACGATCCACTTTTTAATCGTAATAAAAAAGCGTACAGGAATGTTGTTTTCGTTAGATTTTGTAGTTTAAATATATCAGTTATTTGCTGATAATGGTTTAGTGTTGCTAATATATTTTGGTTCTTAGTTCAGAGACTTGGAAATAAATTAAATTATAATGGATTTTGAAGACCAAGGTAAGTACTTTTTAAGAGAATTTTATTAACTTAAATATTTTTTTATGAAGCTAGTAGTTACCACAAACATAGTAGAGCGTTCTTTTGAAAAAAATTAAACTTTGACATAGCGTATCTTTAGAACTCCGCAGATCTCCGCTTCTGTATTTTATAATTTTTAAACGGTATTATACCAAATTTAATTTACCACAAGTATCTTACCCCAAGAGACCCCGAGGTAGATGATATATAAATTAAAATTTTAAATTGACCAGTAGTCTGATTTTTGTTCCATGGATAATTTCTTAAATTATTATACTAATATTTTTTGAGTAACTCTGGAGTGGTAAAAGTGTAACTACAGAGACTCACATGTTCCTCCCGTACTCTATTCCTTTTATTATAGGAACAATAAGCCGCAGATCAATATGTGAGCGGTTTTTGAAAATGGGTTTAAATAATAGGTCAGAAGCGGATATTATTGATGAAATTATTTCATTTTTGTGTGATAATAATATTCCTAACATATTATCGAAAAATAAGCAATTTGAAAATTTTGTTTATAAATGGTCAGAAAAGTGTAGGAAATGTAGTTATCCAACAATTGTCTCTGGCTGAATAAAAATTTACTTCAAATGCAAGAGAATCAATCTTTTGATGACCCTGGCCCTTCAAGAAGAATTTTTTTTTCAGAATTGTCCAAGTCCCAAAAAATAAAGAGACCAAAGGTATATATTGCCAAGGAATTAATTTATAATGTCTTACAGAAAAAAACATGTTTTTTTTATATACATAATGCTGCAAATATTGCATTAATGCTTTTAATTAATGGCAAAGATTAAAAATCAATTTATTTCTAGAAATTAGAGATTCTTACACCTCGGAATCTCGTTTCTAATTTAAGGAAGGAACATAACAATGAGACGGGAAAAGCAGTCTAACTAGGGTTTGAATTTCCAGAGAAAGTAGTCGCCACTAAAAATAGGTGAAGATTTACCCGCAGATGACATTCACATGGCAACAGAATATTATTGTCAATCAGATAGTGAAGAAGAACTAGAAGAAAGTGGTGGTGAATCATGTCATGAAGAAAATGAGTTTGAAGACTCCATTTAACGCATACTGCAATTTATGTTTTTTTTTCTTTAATTTAGACCAGATAACCTAATGGGTATTCTTTTTTGACTAGGTTCGAAGCATTTTTCAAACCTTTTTAAAAACTATAATTTTTGAATAAAATTCATAGAAAATCCCCCTTTTTTAATATTTTTATACTAAACAAACATAGTCTGAAATATATTTTGTTTATTCCTTGGACTATCTTTCTCATGTTAATAAATCCGCTATTAAACCTAATAAGTCTAGAATTTGTAATAAAATTAAAAATATCCTATGCGTCACTTTTTGGCAATCTGAACCACTGTGCGGCGATGACCACGAGGGGTAGAAAATATAAAAATGTATGCTGAAGAGAGTCGAGGGGTGAGTCCGTCGACGTGAGTCGCATTCTTAGTCCGTGAGTTGACTAGTGAGAGCCAGTAGAAGATAGCGCAGGATGAACGTTCCTGTAAGTACATATACCATATATTGAGTCTTGGCATTTCCCGAATTTGTTACCTTATGTATTACCTTTGTTGATTCCTTATGTATATAGTTATATGTTTAAATAAATGAATATTTTATCTAATGGTTGTTTTGATTAAAAGAGAGAACCTGGTATAGCGACCCTAGCAAACAACCCCCAGCTAGGTCGCGACAATATTAGATATTCAATATAAAACTATTCTAGATTTGTTGTAACTTTAGTGGTAAGTTTTACTAGACATGCGTGAAAAATATAAGTAGATATAAAAGGTGCATTGAAATAACTTTCTACGGTGTTTCACAGTTAACTGTAATATATTAATAGGAACTTAAAGAAATGTCTTAACAATTAACAAAAATATCTTTCTCCAATAATAATAATATTAATACTTAATATAATGTAATTATTATTATATTTATTCCGTTTTTTCTTTAATACTGTTATATTTTTCAAACTTCTCAACTGCCGATATTACGTCAGCTGCAAATAAATCCGGTATTTCAAAGGCTGCAAAATGTCCTCCATCCAAATCCGACACTTGTAGTCGATTTGGAAAAACTTCATCTAAAATGCCGTCTGCAAAGTAAAAGTCATACTTGTAACGGGCTATAGCAGTGGGGACTCTTAATGGATACCTAAAATTCAAAATTTTAAGGAATTTAAAAAATAAAAATTGTAATAATTTATTGAAATTATTATTATTATTATTATACAGGGTGGCGCCTCTCATAAGACGAGGAGGCTCTAAGGAAAACGACGATTTGTATTAAAACGAAATTTTGTAATCATATGAAGGTTAATTTTGAGCGGTTTTTAAAAATACAGTGCGTCCCCAAAAAAGTTACACATCAAAGTTGTGTTTTTTGCAATGGAACACCTAATCTATTAATCGATTTTCAGATTCTTAAAGAAAAATAAAGGTGAATTTTATTAGAGAAGTATATGACTAAAGTATAAAGTTTTTGACATATCTAACATTTTCTAAAAATAATGAACAATTTTTAAATTTCAATAAAAGCTGCTTAATTGTAATTTGCTCGGTATAGCCTAATATGTAGTTACAATATCTATTGTACTCTAATTCAAATTAAAACTTGACATAAAAAGTTATACAGGGTAAGACAGAATTAATATTGAACATTGATCACCTTTAAAAGCAAGTTACTCTTTTATTTTAAATGAAACGCCCAGTATATTATTTTAATATTCAATGAGGAATTCATGTCTCTTCAAAATACTATTAATGTTGCCTACCCCCCAAACAAAGATTCTCCTAGATATTTACATTTTTATGATTTAGTGCCAGTAGACATTTATTATTTGATAAAATCTAGGTGGCTGTGATATATTTGACGTTACTTCAACATAGCTGCCAAATTAGTTCAACTATAACAACTAGTTATCATTTTGTGTCAGTTGAAATAAAAAAAAAATCTCAGAAATTTTCTGAAAATGGAAACTTAACCTAAATCAGAGACAATTGATATGATTCTATTAGTTAGTGACTGCAGTGCAGGGGTGGATGGGCCATATGGAAAAACGGGAAAATTTCCGGTGGGCCGGTGGGCCGGTCCCGATCAGAGCTCAAAAAAAGATTGATTTAGCAAAAACTAAATGGTTAATCTTCTAACTAAAGCTACGTAAGATTCTTAGTGACTGCCTAACTAACTAATCAATTAGATCAATATAATCGTCAGTTGCTTTTAAACATAAACACCAATTTGTAAAATAATTATTGTTAGATGTCTTTCTCTGAGACACTTATAATTTTAATAAACATCTGTTTGTTGTTCCGTTTGAAATGTTTTATTATACAAGGTGAGTCTATAAGTGCACTTTATTTGTGCTGCTTTGTGCAAATATTTTCAGGGCTGGCAGATATGAATAAAAGAAACATAATATATTATGACAAGACAATTTCAAAATTTTGGAAAATCGGAGACAAAAGAGATTTTTTCGGCCGAGCGAAAATTACCCTTACTTATATAGGGTGTCCCAGAAATAAGTGCAAGTATTTTAAGGGGGTAGATTTGGTCAAAAGAAACATTTTTTCTCTTTACCGGTTTTCAAGTAAGTACAAAATAACCGAGTTATTTTACATCGAAAATTTAAACAAAAAATGCTTTTTTGCTTAAATTTTGAGAATCTCTGGATGTTTTCTGGATTTTCTTTTATGTAAATTTAATCTACTACCTATGTTGCCATATTATCAAGGAATTATGTTTTTTAACTTAAAAATAAAAAAAAATTCCAAAAATTTTTTCAAAAAATTCCAAATTTTCGCAAAAAAAACTCATAGGTGTGTTTCTGAGGCCGAAATATACTACCAGTTAAAATACTTGCACTTATTTCTGGGACACCCTGTATATTACTAAATAAAATATGTTTCTTCGTTATGGTCATTTTGTTTTTGTGGATTCGGGCCGGTTGCCTGTTATTCCCGGGCCGGTTTCCACTTCCCCATCCACCCCTGCTGCAGTGTGATTACTGTGTGAGACTCTAGAACAGCAATTGTTGTATAGGGTATTGCAACACAATAGAAGGGTTGTGAATCTATGAATGGCTTGATGAACCTTGTTTGGTCATATCACCTGTGTTTTTTTTTATTTCGTTAAAGCTTTTTGAAGAACTGTTACAGGCAATTAGATATCTATGAAATCATACAATCTACATCAATATATGAAAACCATACAAAATTGAATACAGTCAGTTGTAAAAGTAATTAAAACAAGAATATTAAGATTTTTCTTCAAAAATAATTTTTAAAATTCTTTTTAGCATGGAATTTAGCATTTAGCAAAAAATTATAATCGTTTATTCTTAACTAGCGTGTACTAGCGACTTCGTTCGCATCGAATTAATCATTTGTAATGGTGATGATAAAGCAAAGCAAGAATTTCCATTAACATACAAACTGGATAAAATTTTCTCATATTTATGTCAACATGAGAAAAAACAATATGGCGATATTATTATATAACTTGGTAATATTTAAGGGGTAGTTTCATCTCGTTGGAATTTGACTTTCGAAAAATCCGTTTGCTAAAAATAGACTTTTTACGCAGCCCCGGATCTAAGGGGGGGGGGGCAAACCGGGGTACCTGCCCCGGGCGCCAGTGTCAGGGGGCGTCAAAATCATAATATAATATGGTTGAAAATCAAAAAAATTGCTCCACAAAGCGCCTAGTATGCACCTTACGTTCTTCTATCAAGTATTCATACGTTAAAACGCCCAGTTAGTTTTTGAACAATAAATTAGCGGTTTCAATTAATTACACTTTTTACTTTTTAGTTTACGATCATTCACAATGTTTAAAAAACACAATTAAAATTAATAGAATATCCTAGCAACAGCTTGCGGTAGTCAATTGTATCACAGATTACTGATCAGGTATCCTATAAGTATACAGATAAAATTCGTCCTTAATTCGTGGTACGAAAATTGTTTTTTATGACGATGAGCAAACGAATAAATTTTCTTGTGCGCAAAAATAAACTAAATAGTATAAAGAGCGTAATAACTGGGCCGGTCAGGCGCTGTGCACATTTTTAGAGGCCATAAGTAGGCGTGCTTGTGCGCAAACTAGTAACCTAACTAGTGCGCGACTCCGAAAATTGGAACCACGAAAAACAATGCTTTTGACGATAAGTTTATAATCTGTATAATCTGTGGTTGTATCCATAAAGAAAGCCAAATATTTAGCTTATAAAACAATAAACTTTTGATTTCTAACCACGATTTCTCTTGACGGATACTAATCAATGGCCAAAATGACATTTCCCGCAAAATTTGAAGTATAATTAGTAGAAAAGTCAAAAGTTTGTTTACTTTTTCTACTAATGGAAAATGACTACCAATAATTTAGACGTCCTGAATGCTTACATTGAAATTAAAGGAACAAACTTCTACGCTAATTGAAACCCCTAATTTATTCCACTAATTCGGAGGTTCTGAATGAAGGTTAAGGGATGATTCACGGTACACCGGACCGTACCCGAGCCGGGCACGTTTCGTGAAGTAGACACCGAGCCACGTCCGGGCCTTCTGTTTATGCTACACCGAGTTGATAAAGGGGCTCGTATTAGTTCTGAGTATATTATAAAACACAGCCCCATAGACACACGAAGATTTAATACGAACAATGCCAAAGTTCTCGCAAGTGGAATTGGTACCAATTACAGCTGATAAATAAAGAACAACACCTGCTCAAAGGGCAAGATGGAGGGCCTATCTTCTTCATTACATCCTTTCATTGTCCAGTTTTATGCATTCCCTGTCATCAAATACTGCTGTAAGATTCACTACCTACTACAGACATGATAAAAAGTGTACTTTGTTTATATCATGACTGCAGATTGCAGTCGGGGCACCAGGAAAAGTACATTCATGCTTTCCGCAACGTGGCGGGAACTGAGCGGATCCGAGAAAAAAATGTACGCCGACATTTCTGGGACGGGGCACGGACGAGTTCCGGCGAAGGTCGGATCCTGCTCGGCCTGGCATGAATGTATATGTATAAAGAACACTAAAGAACACTTCCGGGCTGCAGTTTCCAGAGCCACAATTGTCATTTGGATCGCCAACCTTCGGCAGGAGAGGACGTGATAAGAAGAAGAAAGAACACTTGACAATGTTTGGCCGTGTCTTCAGCGACGCACGGCTCGGACCCGTTACGGTGTAGCGTGAAGCATCCTTATGGGCTCATTCTGTCCGGTTTACGAAAAATGCCTACCTATATCTAGATATTTGTAAAATTTTTTAAATTAATTTATTGCAAACGCTGGAGATAGGGGGCGCTACTATCGATTTTTTGCCCCGGTTCAAAAAAATTGTAGATCCGGGGCTGTTTTTACGTCAAGCAGTTTAAGCAAAACCGTGGTTAAGAAATTACCCAACTTTTTGGAACACCCTGTATGATTTTTTAAAAAATTTCAAAATATGTAAAAAAAACCAAATAAATTATGCTTGTCCAAGCGTTTTCCCGAAAGACTAACCGTTTTTAAAATAACAAATATTGTAATATTTGAGGGGCGTTTTCACCCTCTTAGAATTTGAGATTCGAGAAACCCCTCCTTATCGAGCCTCTACACCCCACAGTCAATCCGTTTGCCAAAAATCAGCTTTAAACGTCAAGCAGTTTAAGCAGAATCTTGATTACACAATGATCATATTTTATGAAACACCCTGTATAAATTTATAAAAATCTTAAAATATGTAAAACAACAAAATAAAATATACGTGTTTAAGAGATTTTCCGAAAAACTCACCGGTTTTTAAATAAAAAATATTTTAATATTTGAGGGATAGTTTCACCCCCTTAGAATTCGAGTTTCAAAAAATCCCTTCTTATCGAACCTCTACACTCTAAAGCCAATCTGTTTTCCAAAAATCAGCTTTTTACGTCAAGCGCTTTTAACAGGATCGTGATTAATCATTGGCCAGACTTTTCGAAACACCCTGTATACATTTTTAAAAAATCTTAAATTATGTAAAAAACAAAATAAAATATACGTGTTTAAGCGTTTTTTCGGAAACTTGACCGTTTTTTAAATAAAAAATATTGTAATATTTGAGGGGTGGTTTTACCCTCTTGGAACTGGGATTTCGAAAAATCCCTTCTTATCGAACCTCTACACCCTAGAATCAACCTGTATGCCAAAACTGAGCTTTATAGATTAAAAATTAGTTTTTTACTTACATCAACAATTTCATAGCTCTTTGTTTTTTACTAAAAGATTCTGCATATAGTCTGACAGAAGTTGTGGCCGTTCTAGTCCACCAATAGATCATTACATTATCCAACAATTCTATGTATGTGTACTTTTCCAAAAGTCCACCATCAACTCTTTTCTGCCAAGTTATATTTGTTCCAGTCGTGAACTTTTCTAATATGTAGGCTGCCAATCCAGCTGGAGAGTCAGTTAATCCAACTCCTTCAATAAGAAAATGTTGCTTATAAAAACTCCTTAATAATCTTTTTTATTTATTATTTACCTAGAGTATCAGGCTTGGTAGCTTGGAGATGAAGATATCCAGTTTCCAGAATTCTATGTTCGAATTTTTGCCACAAAGGATACACTCTATTCGTGTGCTCTGGTTTGACAACCCAAGATTTATTAAAAGTGCCCAGAGCGTACTTTATGTAAGACCAAGGGGTTGCTACATAGGCCATGTTGGTGTGATATCCCAGAACATTTTCTGGATATAAGACACAAAGTTGTTGTAGGATTATAGCACCAAAATCGCCACCTGGAAATACAAGATTATTAGTATAATCTTGCTACGAAGTTGAAAGTAAATTGCATTTTTTAATTCTTAAAGGTAACGCATAGAGGGGTAAACCGCGACCCAAAATTGTGTACACTACACTGGACATTGGCTCTTAATTAGCACATTGGTCTTTCAGAATTTTCACCATTTCCCCATTTGCCCAAAAAAATTGTCATAATTGGTCTTAAATGGTCTTTTGAATTGGTACTATTTTCCCATTTCCCCAAGAATTGTCATAATTGGCCCTCCATTGGTCATTTGAATTAGCACCATTTCCCCATTTCCCCCAACTAATTGTCATAATTGGTCCTTCGGATACTCTGTAGTATGTAGGTACACCGGAACGTTACTTCTGATAAGTATTTGAAATTTAAAAGATATCAAAGGTATGCGGCCGAATTGCGACCAAGTGCTACATTACTGTAACAACTATAGTTGTGTGTAGTGCTAACAACTATATGTTGGGACAAGGTCTCTTCTTTGCAATAAAAATAGTAATTTGTTAAAACGACTCAATTTATTTTGTTTATTATTCTAAATTCAAACATTACAATATGATCTAGATAATTTTACTATATTTTTATGACTTTGCAAACAAATCACTTTTGATAATAAGTTATTTTGACAAAATCAAGTCAAATTTGCTGACAACTATATATTGGGACAGCACAACAAGAAATTTGTTTAATACGCCTTAACAACTGCCTGAACTCTTAATGGCATTGTATTTACTAAAGATTGGCACATTTGAGGAGAAAAATTATCCCAAATTTCCTGGAGTTTTGTCCGCAAATCAAAAATTGTTCGTTGAGGGTGGTTTCTTAAATATTGCTTCATTTTATGCCACACAGTTTCTATAACATTGAGGTCCGGACTACTTAAAGGATGGGATAGAATCTTTATATTATTATTACCGAACCAATTTTTAGTTAATCTTGCTGAATGGCACGATGCTCCATCTTGTTGGAAAATATAGTCTTCGTTTGGAAACAATTCTTGAGCACTAGGCAAAAGTGAGGTCTCAAGAATATGTTGATATTTTTGGGCGTTAACAGTGCCATCTATAAAATTTAATTTGCCCAAACCTCTTGCTGACATGCAACCCCAAACCATAATCCCCTTAGGAAATTTAACAACCCTCTTTAAGCAATCTTTATGAAATGCTTCTGCTTTATTTCGTATTATTCGTTTTCGATGATCTCCAACGCAAACATCAAATTTAGACTCATCGCTAAATATGACCTTATTCCAATCATTTTGTGTCCAGGATAATTTAAATTTTGCCCAATTGTAGCGTGTATTTTGAATTTCTGTCAGTAGCGGTTTTTGTTTGGCCTAAATAAGAATTTGTATCAATAATCTTCAGGTAATTGATTATCCACACAAAATAAAGTTTACCTTGTAAAACCCTAGACTGCATTTGTGGATATATTTTCGGCAACATTCTCTTGATATATTTAAACCAGTTACAGTATTCCATTTAACTGTTACTTCGCGAAGAGTACTTCTTCTCGCAGACTTGTAAATTTTTAGTAAATTTCGTAAATCTCTCTGAGATACAACTGTTGGCCTTCCCGAACTTTTACCTCTAACGTCTACATTGGCAGATTCGCAGTATTTTTTTATTATATTAAAGACCGTGGTTTTTGGAATACTTAAATCATCAGAAATTTTTCGAATTGTTTTTCCCGTACTGTGTTGACGAATGATAATTTCGCGTAGTTTTTGATTTGTAGCTTTTCCACGGACCATTACTTTGGATTAAATTAACAAAATTGAAAATTAAAAAAATTCAAATTTCTTACAGTAAATCTCACTACTCAAAGTATCGAGTCACTTACAAGCTGTCAATGCTGAAGTAAACAGTTTGCGACATTTGTGACGTTTATAGCAAAGCCGCCTATGATGATATTAATTATTTAAAAATACTTGTCCCAACATTTAGTTGTCAGCAAAGTTGTCCTTTTATGAACAAAATCCGCTACTGTAAATATGGATTGATTTACAAATTCATAAAAATATTGTCAACTTGTTTAGGATATATGGCTATGTTTATATTTAACAAATTAAACATATATTTTTCAGTCATTTTGAAAAACCAGGGCAATAAAATTGAATAATATGACCTTGTCCCAACATATAGTTGTTAGGGCTCGTATTATTGTATATTACAGAGTAACTATGCAATTAAATGAAATTTATAATTAGAAGAAAAATATTTAAAAAATTAGACTACGAATTTGAAACCAAAACAGAAATATATATAACTAAATTATGTCATACTTAAACTAAGTAATAATATCGGTACTAATACAGTGATATCAACAGCTATATATTTATGTCAATATAATTTTTGATGTTTCGTAAAAATTATTATTATATAATTTTACTTTTGATCGATTGATTTCCCCTATTTGTTAGCATTGTTACTTAATTGGCACCATTAGTCCAGACAATTGGTCCGCATTGGTTTGGTTGTACACCGCATTGGTCTCGCGGTTTACCCCTCGTAACGCATTTTATTTTACTTAACACCAATTTCATAAAATATTAACTGAATCATTTTAGAACAATCTTCTTATGCACTGAATATTCTTCGGGATAACTGTCTGTGTATACAGGGCGTTTCAAAAAACATCATGGGGAGATTCCTGACGTAAAAATAAGATTTGTTTTTCATATCAACATAGGTCCTATTGTACTTTGTTTCGTAACTACAGGGTGTTAAAGTCTTAATAATCTTTCAATTTATTACAATTTTCTTTTATAAGTACTTTTATTGATGCGAATGAAATTTTGAGCGTAAAAGTTACTATAAATGTGATATATTTTAAAGCTAAAAAAGTGTCGACATATTCACCAGGGATGTACATATGGGTTATCACTGAATTTTTTTCTAAAAAAAGCATGTATGCCACTGACTTTTTTTCTTTTGATATCAAAATCGTGTAGGCCGTTTAATGGCAATTAAAGGTTGTCTCTTGATATTTTGTCGAATTCGGCCTCCTTGATGAAATAAACGCAATTTTATTAATCACAATTAATAAAATTAAAATAAAAATAAAATTAATAAGTTATTATATACTAGCGTGTACCAGCGACTTCGTTCGTAATGGTGATGATAAAGCAAAGCAGGAATTTTCATTATCATCCAAACTGGATAAAATGTTCTCACATTTATGTCAGCATGAGAAAAACAATATGGCGATATTATTATATAACTTGGTAATATTTGAGGGGTAGTTTCTCGTTGGAATTTGACTTTTGAAAAATCCGTTTGCCAAAAATAAGCTGTTTACGTCAAGCAGTTTAAGCAGAATCGTGGTTAATCAATTACTCAACTTTTTGGAACAACCCAACTTCTGATAGTTTCGCCCCCTTAGAATTCGAGTTTCGAAAAATCCATTCTTATCGAACCTCTACACCCTAAAGTCAATCTGTTTTCCAAAAATCAGCTTTGTACGTCAAGCGCTTTAAGCAGGATCGTGATTAATCAATGACCAGATTTTTCGAAACGCCCTGTATACATTTTTAAAAAATCTTAAAATATGTAAAAAAACAAAATAAAATATAAGGGTTTAAGCGTTTTTTCGGAAACTTGACCGTTTTTTAAATAAAAAATATTGTAATATTTGAGGGGTGGTTTCACCCTCTTGGAACTGGAATTTCGAAAAATCCCTTCTTATCGAACCTCTACACCCTAGAATCAGCCTGTATGCCAAAATTGAGCTTCTTACGTTGAGTGGTTTGAGCAGGATCGTGATTAATCAGTATGTCAGTCACTTAAGGATTTTATATATCAGTATAGATTTTACCTAATTTATTATAAAATACTATTAGTTATTATTAAGTTTTAACATCCTGTAACTCTAAAACTATGCATTTCCATACCCATAAAGGTTTTTTAAAATTTTTTGATGAGGAATCAATGAGTACTTATTTAAAACTTTCGCAAGTTGATGATATTAATTTTTTTTAAATGTTGCTATTAGACTTGGATCAAGGCAAATTAATAAAATTGCGTTTATCTCACCAATGAGGCCGAAATCGACAAAATATCAAGAGACAACTTTTAATTAGCATTAAACGGCCTACACGATTTTGATATCAAAAGAAAAAAAATATGTGGCGTAAATGTTTTTTTTTAGAAAAATATTCCAGTGAAAACCCATATGCACGTCCCTGGTGACTGTGTCGACACTTATTTAGCTTTAAAATATGTCACATTTATAGTAACTTTTACGCTCAAAATTTCATTCGAATCAATAAAAGTACTTAAAAGAATATTATAATAAATGGAAAGATTATTAAGATTTTAACACCCTGTAGTTACGAAACAAGGCAGAATAGGACCTATGTTGATATGAAAAATAAATCTTGTTTTTATTCCCCACGAGAGAGGCACATGTTTTTTGAAACACCCTGTATACCGGATGCGTCTCTAAAGTGGCTCACCCCTGTAACTTTTAAAACCTTCATTTTTCAGATAAAAAAAAAACAGATTTGGTATGCTAGTATATGACATAAATTAGGATTACGTATTGACGTATTCAATTGTTTTCGGTCGCTTTCTGTTTCACTGGAAATGACTACAACTTTTGATTTATAAATGGCACACCCTCGATATTTTTTTACATGATTCGATAGAAAATGACACTCTGAATAAAATGACATATCATATATGTCAACTTTTGACATTTTCGCATATGGTTTATCTTAAATTGTAACCTGCGGTGCATAATGACAATTTGACTCGAAATACCAAATGTATGGTATAAAATTATTAGTAAAAAAATGCTTTTTCCAAAAATGCTATTAAACCACCCTCGTTCCATTCAAAAAATTAAGATACGATTAAAAATACGATTTGGGCATCTTTCAACCGGTCAGGACAAGACACTAAAAACATTAGACGATCAAATCTATATTTCCAAGACTCCTTGATTAAATATTTGTTTTTTAACACAGCCAAAGCACTCCAAATTGAAATTAAAAGTACAATTTGTTTTTGAGCAAAAATGTCAAAAGTTAACATACATATGATATGCCATTCGATCCATAGTGTAATTTTCAATCGAATTTAGTAAAAAAAATAACAGAGGGTGCCATTTAAAAACCAAAAGTTGTAATGATTTCCTGTGAAACAGGAAGTGACTGATAACAATTGAATACGTCAATCAATCCTAATTTATGTCATATACTAACATACCAAATCTCGTTTTTTTATCTGAAAAAAATAAAACAGTCATAGTTGTGAGCCACTTTTGAAGCGCATCCGGTATAGGTATTATCATTTAAATTAGAGAAAGAAGGGAAATATATTTTACCTTGACAATAAAACTTCTTATGCCCAATTCGCTGCATCAAATTATTCATTACAACTGCTATCTGAGCAGCACCAAGTCCAGGCTTAGAAGCTGCTTGAGAGAATCCATATCCAGGTATAGAAGGAGCGATAACTTCAAAAACAAAACCTCTCTCCTCACTAACTTTAGTAAAAGTAGGAATAACGTAATAGAACTCTCTGATAGATCCTGGCCAGCCATGGACTAGCAGCAGAGGTACAACTTTTTTCTGGCCTGGATTTGCGGGTTTAACATGAAGGTAGTGAATGTCCAAACCTTGTATGTTGGTCTTGAATTGAGGGTATTGGTTAAATACTTCTTCGCGTTCTTTCCAGTTATATTTCGTTCTCCAAAATTCCACTATTTCTTTTACCAAGTTCGAATTGATTCCGTATTCTTGGGCTATTCCCTCTAGAGGTGGTTGTAAGGGTCTTAGATGGTCCAAGCGCCATTTTAAGTCAGCTATTTCCTGAAAATTATATCACAATTCACATTTAGTTTCAATTTAGTTAAAGTTTTATGAAGAAATAAATCAAGTTCAGTGTATTGAACTTATGTCTTTTCTTCCACTTTTTATAATTATTAAGGTGTCCGTTATTTACAAAGTTGATTTCTCTAAATTTTTAGTATATTGTCTAAAAAAACAGACCATTGTAAACCTTTAATATTCACAATAAACCTTGCCCCAAAGATTATTCCTTTCCCATTTAAATTGCATGGCAATTTGCCAGTTTTTGCAAATATTTTTTTCTCTCGATCTTGTTCTTTTGCAGCCATGAAAATCCCATATTCCTGCTATATACAGAATTGAACGCTCTACAAAAAAGGTCTCTTACAATTGTTCGATAAACCTCGCGATAAACCTACTCCTTCAAAAGTTATTTACGGATAAAATTAACGACGGGGTAAATTCCTAAATTCTTCAACTTTTTTGACAGAATTATGATTATTTTTGAAAAATTTAATCTATTACTGTAAAAATATATTAATTCTGATGGTGTTAAGGTTGGGAATGAAGAAATCTTTAAGTTTAATGAAGTTTAAACCATTGAAAAACATTCTTTAGTTGGTATTATATTCTTTAGTTGATATTTCTTCTTATACTCGCTTAAAATCTGAATCACATATTATTTTTCATCTACACTTCTAGATAAAATATTAATGTATTCTTTTGACAATTTAAAAGCTCTTTCTGCAGTATCATTAACTACTCTCAAATTGTTCACAATTTCTAAACCTCTCATATATCCAGGATCCTTTAAAAATTCCGTACTGTCTAACTTCAAAAAACTTGTACTTGTATCAATATTAAACCGTTTAAAATTGTAACGAATTTGAATTTATGAAATAATCAATGTTTTTGTTTATAAATCATATAAAATCATCCTGATTAAAAATGAAGCGTTTAGAAATATCGTACCCTTCGTCATTATTCACTTTTAAAGTCTGATACTAAAATAAGTATTAGAATTAACTACCTGTTAAGCATTCAATAATTGAGGGGTTTCTGGCAAAAAAACCATTAGGAAAAAAATGGGTAAAATGAGTTAATGGCGCTATCCTACAGTAATTTGTTAGTCATAACGTTCCTACCAAACGAATTCGGGAAAAGTGCTATAAGTCAGCCCGTGCATACGATCAAAAATAACGTAATTCCGCAAGAACCCCACAAGTCACAATATATAATACAGTCTTAACGGCAAATACCCCACTAGTCCGCTATTTGTTGTGGTTTGGTTGTTTGTCGATCGTAATCGTTCGAACAGTTGCTAAGAGGACTTGGTTGTTTCCACGGTTTTGCCAAAATTCCAGCAAAAACCCCACAAGTTAAACAAATTCACGCCCTTCCTAACTTAAAAATAAGAAAAAAAAATAAAGAAAACTATTTTTCTGTAATTTCAGATTATAACCAGAGCTCACACAAAAAAAACGACAATTTAAATTTAAATGGCAGCAAGGTATACGTGTTTTTTTAAAGTTTTTCCAAATTTCGAAATATCTCATTAATCAGATTTTTTTTTTCAGGGTTTTTACCAGAAACCCCTCAATTGTTTTTCATGATTCAAAATATTAATTTCTCCAAAAAAATCCTTTATGGGTTTTTTTTTTATTTTTGAACGTCAACGGTTTCTTGTAGACGTATCCGGTTTTAAAAAAGTAAAGTGTTCTCGAATAGTTTTTAAATATTTTATAAATAGTTTTTTCTTTATTCTTTGTATTTTTTTTGCTTCCGACGACACGCGACGACGGAAAAAGATAAACCTTCGGAAACGTAACTTTCCAAATTGAAACGTTAAGCATTTTTTTTTCTTTGTTAGGCAAATTTGTATAACTGTAAACATAACTTCTGACAAGCAGTGTCCGTTTAGGTTTAACGCCAGAAGTGTTTACAAAAAATAACTATTTTATTTTGTAGATTTTCTTGCAGTGTAGTGGCGAAATACCCATAAAGGATTTTTTTGGAGAGATGAATCCGCCACATAGGTATAGACATTTTTTAAAATCATAACTGTTTATCATGGTATCATAAAAATTCCTTTTTTTTCAAATGATAAATTAAATTTTTCAAAAATAATCATAATTTTGTCAAAAAAGTTGAAAAAACTTAGGAATTTACCGAGTGATTAACTTTAACCGTGAATAACTTTTGAAGGAGGAGGTTTATCGAAAAATTGTAAATTGGGGACCTTTTATTGTAGAGCGTTTAATTCTGTACAAGTGTGTCATTGCTGCACAGTGTGTTGTTGACTGCGAGAAAACAAGATCGAGAGAAAAAAAATATTTGCAAAAAGTGGCAAATTCCCATGTATTTTAAATGGGAAATGAATCGTCTTTGAGGCAAGGTTTATTGTGAATATTAAAGGTTTACAATGGTCTGTTATTTTTTTAGACAATAAACTAAAAATTTAGAGGGCGTCGTGAGAGAAATGATAAACTTTGTAAATAACGGACACCCTAATAATTATACAAGGTAAATTTGAAATAAGTACATATATTTTAGTGCAGTCGCGCGACTCTCCCACCTAGGACAGCTTCGTAAGAAAACGTTGTTTGATTAATAGGCATCGCTCGCACCGCCCGAATCGCGCGCTTTTGTCTCCCACGTAGGACGAAGCCTTATTAAATAAAAAATAACGTCCTCATCTCTCAATTACACGAGAAAAAACAAAATGTCGTTATTTGTCGAAAGTTTAAAACACTCTGCAGAATGGTTTAACAAAGTAAAAAAATTAGAAACTACTTCATCAAGGTGCATCTTTTCTTGAAAGTGTGTTTTTTAATTCCATCTCAATATTTATTTTGTTGGACATATTCGCTTTTGAAGAAGACAGTAACGATAAATAACAGAATTAAAAAGATATATGCATATACAGGGTGGTCCGAACTGTATTCCGAAAACTTCGGTAGCATATTCTGCAGATAAAAATAAGTAAAAAAATCGTATAAATGTATGTCCTAAGATACTTAGTTTCGGAGATACAGGCTGTAGCAGTTTCATTTTTATTTCGATTTTTTCTAAATCATTTTTGAAGTAACGTCAATATTTGGACGAAAATTGGTGTCTGGGAGTTTTGTGACACGAGAAATTTAATTTTGATGTCAAAATGACTCCTATTTTTAAGGGGCGCGACCTACATGCGTTTTTACTGTTTTGAATGGTAATAACTTTCCGTCCGTACCTCTATAAAACTATTGAAAAAAAACATTTATGAAACTAAAAAATATACATTTCCATGACTTTTTACGTAAAAAATGTCTCTTGGTAAAAATCGCTACGAGCAACCGTTCTCAAGATATTTGGATTTAAATAGTCAATGCATGTCATTAATGACAAAAAATAAGCACGCGCGCTCAGTATAGTTATTTGACTGAAATAATACATTTTTGATTGTTTTAAATTAATCATAAATTTTTCTGCGAAAAAATGATTGTTCGCAGAGTTTGGATGATTCTTTCTGTTGAACTTTTGGCACAAAATGATTTCAAATTTATGATTTCAGTCTAATAAATCTTTAGTCAACATGTTTAATTTATGTCAATGATGACAGATATTGATAATTTCAATTCCAAATATCTCGAGAACTATTACTCGTAGCGATTTTTACCAAGAGACCTTTTCTATGTAAAAAAGTTGTAAATGTATATTTTTTTACTCAGTAGCTTTAGACAGGTATGAACGAAAAGTTATTACTCTTCAAACCAGTTAAAACATATGTAGGTGGCGCCCTCTACAAGTAGACATGAAAATCAAATTTCCCATGTCAAAAATCTCCCAGACACCAATTTTAATCCAAATAATGACGTTACTTCATAAATTACTTGAAAAAAATCGAAATAATAATGAGACTTCTACACCCTGTATCTGTGACACTAAGCATTTTAGGACATACATTTATACGAACTTTTGTACTTATTTTAATCTGTAGAATATGCTGCCGATGCTTCCGGAATACTGTTCAAACCACCCTGTATATACAAATCAGTTCATAACGTTCTTCGCCGTCTTCTGATTTCCAATCTCCATTGGTCTCTGTCTGTCCAGAGGTTTTTGTCTATTCCTCTTGTTCTGATGTCTATTCCTTCTCCCCAACTCCGTCTAGGTCTCCCTCTCTTTCTTTTACCTTGTAGTGTACAATTGAGTACTTTCTTTGGGATTATTATTATTAGTGCATTTAGGTTATTACTGAAATATTTTTCTAAAAAAAACATGTGTGCCACTGATTTTTTTTTTCTCATTAGCAAAATTGTGTAGACCGTTTAATTCCGATTAAAAATTATCTCTTGACATTTTGTCGATTTTAGCCTCCTTGATGAGATAAACGCAATTTTTATTAATTTGCCTTAATCCAATTTTAGTAGCAACCTTTAAAAAATCTTAATGTCTTTAACAGACCAAACGGCTAAATATGTATTAATTGATTAAAAGATCAAAAAATATTAATAGATTAAAAAAAGGTCATATAAACATAGGTGTAAAAATGCATTGTTTTAAAGTTACAGGATACTTTTAAAAAATAGGTCTTTTGCAATTATCTTAAAAATTATTTTTTCTTCACAAGTCAGCGGCGCACAAGTTTTTTTTAGAAAATGATTCCAATGATAACCCATATGCAATTCCCTAGTGAATATAGTCGACATATTTTTAGCATTAAAATATGTTCCACTTATTATAACTTTTACCATCAAAATGTCATTCGAATCGCTAAAAGAAGAAGGCACCCTGTGTGATATTATCCAAAGAGGACTGAGCTGAGAGATGGTGCAGGACTGTCGGGCTGAGTATTAACTCAGATAAAACCGCAGTAGTGCCATTCACCAGAAAGCGAAGTTTGAAAAACTTGAAGAGAATCCATCTAGATGGAAAGGAAATACTGCCATCACAGGAAGTGAAATATCTGGGAATAACCCTGGATAGTAAACTAATCTGGAACAGGCATATTAAGAACATTACCAGCAAAGCCACAAAGGATCTCATGATATGCAGAAGACTGGCGGGAAATAGGTGGGGCTGCGCCCCTAACATTTTGCGCTGGATGTATACCATGATAGTAAGACCGATGATTACTTATGGAGAGGTTGCTTGGTATACAAAACTAGAGCAACGTACAGCAAGGCAAAACCTGTGCAAAGTACAGAGACTGGCATGTATCTGCATCACAAGTGCCATGAGAACATGTCCAACAGCAGCAATGGAGGTCATTCTAGACCTAACACCACTGCACATTGTCGTCGGTAGTTATGCCAATGCGACAATGATTAGAATGGTTACTGACGGAAACAGTACTGGGA